>NC_133974.1:80535516-80835516 GCF_047716275.1 Strix uralensis | reverse complement strand
CACATGGAGAAAACAATGGCCAATGGGTACAAGTTGCAGTGGGAGAGGTTTCAACTTGATATAAGAAATAAATTCTTTACAGTGAGAACAATCATTCTCTGGAACAACCTCCCCAGAAATGTGGTAGAGTCCTCATCACTGGAGGTTTTCAACATGCAATAATCTCGTCTAGGCCCCCTTTCCCATGAAAGATTGGACCAGATGACCTTTCGAGGGCTGTTCTATGATTCTATAAAAGCATTGCCTGTGAGTGGATCTGGCCTATTAATACCAGCCTATAATCTGAAATTCATTTTGAAATTCTGCATTCAGAGAGATTAAAATACCTAAGAATGCTGATCCCCATTCCCCTTCATTCTCTTCCCTCTAGCTTTGATCCAGTTTCTGCTGAAGTCATGGGGAAGATATCTTTTGTCATTACTTAAGGTTGTGTCAGATCCATATTTTTGCTAGTGATCTTTTCTGTGAAGATGTCACCTGATTTGAAACAGTTCTGAAAAAAAAAAAAATCTACATATTAAATAATTATAAATAGCCTAGAAAGTCTAAGTTTGGCTAGATAGAGAAAGGGGGCATTTCCTTCCAGGTGACAGCTACTGAAACAAGGCTGTTAAGTTTATCTGAATGTGGTTAGTTGCCATCTTATTCAGCCAATGAGTTTAGCCAAAGCAAGCCAAAGATCTCACCTTTAAAACAAAAACCCGCTCTTCATCATTGTCACTGTAAAGGTTGCTGCAATGTGATTATCACAGTAATTCTAAGGTGCTTGGATCATTTGATCTAGTTTTGTAGTATGTAGCATTCAGATGATCTGAGAGTGCATTGAAAAGTTCTTGCTCTAACCACATTGCACTACTCTTCAGGCTTTACAGTACACCTCATACTTTAACTTTGCTCCCAGTTTAGTTCCTCCTACGTGTTCTTCAAATGCTTTGTCCATTTTCTCATTTTGATCTTCATTGAAAAGATTCTTCCAGTCACTTACACCACCTTCAAAGAAGCAAAGAAACTCTTGACAAACAAGAAATTTTATTGGTTCTTATTTTATACATCTGTCATTCTTGTTCCATTGTACACTAAATGGAGCTGATACCTTTTTCAAGAGAAAACTTCACTCATTTTTGCACCAATATAATTTTGGGAAGTCAGTGGAACTACAGATCTGTGAAACTGCTATAATGCAAAAGAACATACTCCTCTTCAGGTGACTGTGTCCAGAAAAACAGCCTGAAGTCCTGTTTCTCTGCAACTCCCTACTCCAGTCAGTAATGACTGACAAGGTGGAAGACCATGAAGACTTAAATAAGAATCATCTGGCAGGAGGGAGAGCTGGGTTTCTGTTCCCTTGGCAGCTTGAGTTTTTATCCAGTGACTTCTTTAATGTAAAATGAAGAAATAGATTCTGACTGCCAGGTTGGCACTCTCATGTCTGTGTCCCCTACACTACACTGCAAAAGTAGTTCCCTTTGTTTCCCCTTCTCTATGTACATGCTTGGCTTAATTCTAACCTGTGAGTGTGAACAAAGGCTTGGCAGTGGCCCTTTCAGGAGATTCTACACTCTCCTAAAAAGTGTGATCATGCCACTCAGGCTGAGTTTGGCCCAGATTTGCCTGCTCAGGTAAGCCTGTAATGGTTGAAGAATCAGTGATCTTGGCACAGAGATGGAGAGGAGTTCAGACACATGACAGGTCCTCCTTCCTGCCAGTCACCTGTGGGCCTCTATAATTTCCTCTGTGCAGTTGCTTCTCCTGTGCTGGCTGCAGCCTGCTGATAGAGCATTGCTGGGTCTCTTCCTCACCAGTGCTCCTTGACTAGTCTTCTCAAGCATAACAGTCATCAACCTGCTTGATACTAATCCATAAAACTAATCTGTGTGCAAAAAAGAAGGAAAGGATGGGTGGCTCAAGTTCTTGAGAGTGTGACATTTCTGCCTCTGGACCTCTTGGAGCTTCCTACCTTTGCGAAAGAGAATATTGCCAAATGCGCCATGGGTCTTCTGCGAGTTCTTCTTCATTGACTGGAAGCTGCTCCTCTCTACCACAGTCTGAAGCTCTTTCTCAGTCAGGGAAATACCAAAGAAAGCAGCTATGTTTTTCACACCCAGGACCGGATTCTGAAAAGAGGAATGTAACATACCACATGACAGTAAACAAATTACACTGCTTTCCAAGGTGTTTGCACTTCCCTACATCTCTCTGCTGGCTACATATATAGAACATCCACAGAGTTCAGTAGGATGGGAGCGGTACATAGTGTTTCTCTTCTCCATAATTTCGTCGGAGATATGATCTGTCTTCCTATAGATCACAAAAGATTGTATATGATTTACAGTTGATCAAAATCTACACTGTTGAATATATAAAAGCTCCCCCCAAAATAATACTGGGGATTTTGATTTACAGTGATTTGGGCTTATATCAGAGTTAAAGAGAAAACAAGAATCATTTTCACAAACAAAATTTTTAAAAGGCTTTTAAGTTTGAATCTCACCTTTCCTTCCCTTAAAATAAGAATCTAGCTCATAGAGTATCAGACAGTTTGAATACACTACATGAATATAATGGTTAATTGGTTTAGGAACAAATGCTCTTTGAAGTAGAAAATATTTGTAACTATTGGTAACCTCACCTCTTTTAGCTCTTCATAAGTTATTGTCATGACATTTTCATCATCAGCATATTTGTTCCATTTGGAAAGGTATTCAAAGTAGCATCCCCAGGGCACTAAATAAAACAAAAGAATCCTAAGATGAAGCATAAATGAAGATTAGACAAGCTCTTTATATAATAAACCAATTTTTACTCCTTAAATTGATACCTCAGCCATGGATATTATTAATAATGTCTATGACAGAGTTTTCACCTTCTGTGGGAATTACAGGGTTTTACTCCAAGCTGTTCTGACACATGCACATGTCTCAAGCATATAATACAATTTGTAAGTCAGTATGGTAAAACTAGCTAGTATTTCAAGACAGATGTGAGTCCACCAAAGAGCTATCAGTACTCAAACCACCCTGCAGAGTCCCTTAATGCAGTTTAAAACCCTCTTTAACCCTCCCTTCTGCTGGTAATGTGATATGCCAAACTGAAAAATTTATGTTATTATAAACTAGTGGGATTATTTTCTTTCTTTTTTAATGCACTAGACTTAGTCCAAATGATTCCTCTGGTCCAATTTGGCATGTAGGAGTTCAGATGTCTGCATGGGCACAAGATGATGGACACTGGTGAGGAGGGGTGAAGGGGGATCCAAGATAGGGATAAGGAGGAACTGCTTCTTCCAGCAAAAATATCAGTTTGTGCAAGTTAAAGCATTTTGTGGAAGTGCAGTTTTGATAAGGATTTATCCCCAGGCAGTAAGACAAGTACTGTAAACTTTAGTTCGAATTTCTAACTTTCTGTATTTAATCTCTGTTTTTGTACAGTAAACCAAAAAAATCCTAGTGAAGCTGATTTTAAAAGTGCAAGGTTTTTAGACAAAGTCAAAGCATTGAATAATTGATGCAGACAGGAGAGTATACTGTACTTTTCTTTGTCATGAAAGCTATGAAGAAATCATCCCAGGTCTCATAGGAAGGAAGAGGAGACATGACGTTGGAAAAATGGTAAAAAGATGTAGCTACATCCTTCGGATTGCGAATCAGCAACAATATCTAGAAAAATTTAAAATATTTTATTTGTAGAGGAAGACATAGCAGACTATAGTATGAAGAAAACAATAATCTACTTTATTATCTACTTTACAGTTTGGGAAATTTCCAATATCTTGTATACTACTTGCAGAAGTAGCAATTTCATTCTAATTCAGGTGAAGTATTTCACTTTGCTTCAGAACCTTGTGAAGATGATTGCCTAAGATTATTAAAATATCTTTTACAGATTAATTAAATTAATTATGCAGAATCTAAGTATGTTTTGCTCGATACAACCTTCATTCATCATTTAGGTAGCAGGGAAAAAATCACAAAAATTCTCTCTGAAACTTGACACACTGAAGCCCTCGCTTGTAACAACACCATAAAATGCCTCCCATAGGAAATTATGTCAAAATACATTTTGATTTGTTCCATTCCCCCATCTCACTTGTGGAGACTGACACAAAGGTGTCAATAAGGATGAACTGAGATTAAGTGAATTGAATGTCAGTACTTAAACGGGCATGTAGAAATGACCAGGCTAAACACTTAAGGAGAAAAGTGATTCTGAAAATTGGCAGAAAATAACTAACTTGGCTTAAATAAAAAATCTGTTGGAGTGTTTGCTTCCAAGAGATTAAAATCAGCACTCACCTTGGCTTTATTTTTGAAGATAGAGCTGGGAAGATTTTCAGGAAGGAGATGAGTAAATACAATTCTTCGAGGAGGTAATTTGTTCATTCTCTTTAAGAATTGGAAGGAGGAAATTGGACAGTTCAGTTAGTACAAGCATTCTTTTCATCACTCTATGACATAATATTGCCTTGCTAAACTCATCAGCAGTTATTGGCTCATGAAAATATCTATTTTTTGAGAGTGTTATCCTGAGATCTTAGTGGAATTCTCTGAGTAACTCTAATCTTCAAAAGACCCTGAGAATGAGTGATTGGAAGATTACCCATTGTTAATTCTCCTCAGCGATAATGAATTCAACATGTTCTGTTAGACAAGGGATCAAATCTAAAGGTAAGATGCAGACTTTAACTGGGTGTATGTGAAAGCTGAAGAATCTCAAGGAGAGACAGAATGTGAGTGAGGAATAGCTAGTAAAAAAGAGACAAAAGCCAGTATTTCAGTATTTGATATTTCATTAAACTCTTCTTAAATACAAAACATGCTACGCTGAATTTCTGCAGTTCTTGCATATCTAATGAGTATGTGCTCCTCTCAAGTCCTCTGAAGTGTCCATTTATCCCTCAGCATTTGGCAACGCAGGTGAGATTCATCCTGACCACACATCACATACAGAGAAGTGGGAGAGTTTTTTATCAAATAGTGGATGATTTCATACACTATATATTCAGTATTTGAAGCACAAAATTTTGACACTGTTCATACGTATTCTGTGCCCACCTCATATTTCCCAGTATCTCCCATTTCAAGGTAGGGGAATTCTTCTAGTTCTTCATCATTCATGCTGCTTTCTTTATTCTTTTCAGATATGGCTACCAGATCACTTAAGATTTGACCTAGCCAGTTTGTGCCTGAAAGGGGAAAAATACAGAACTGTTTGTAAAACCTTTAGAATAAACAGAAATGGATTTGCCAGGAAAGCCAAGAGGTAGGTAGTACTACCAGATGAGTTGCCTGGTCTGCTTTCCTGTGATACAATCACAGCTGACTACCTGGACAATCACTTCTCAGGGTCCTACCTTTGCTCTTTATAAGGATACATTTCTCCAACTCGAAGTGCTCAGTACATGGTGAATTAACTTGTATATTGTAAATTAACTAATAAAGGAGAAGAACCACTAAGATTCAAATAGAAAAACATGCATTAATGTCATAAATTTTTATTGTGACAAATATAGGGGGGATTGGGGTGGTAAACCTGTACCTCAAAACCTAGTACATTTTATATGTTTTTCTGATGTGCTGCACAGGATTATCTTGGGAGGAAAGATGGGTCACAGAACTTCAACACGGGAGCAGAACTAGATCTGAAAATTGTGCTGTATGTGCTCATTTTCACACAGAATCACACAGAATTGTCTAGGTTGGAAAAGACGGTTAACGGTTGGACTACATGATCTTCAAGGTCCTTTCCAACCTAGATGATTCTGTGATTCTATGAATAATAAAGCATTCAGATCTCTGGATGTCTCCTTTACCTGCCTTTGGAATCTGGAATTTCCCTGCCACAGCAGAGAGGGCTGAGAAAACACAGGAGAATCCTTAGGCAGCAGCACCCCTCTGTCCTTCTTTGAAGAAACTGGTCTGTAATATTCCAGACCTTGAAGATCACCCAGTCCAACCATTAACCTAACATTGACAGTTCCCAACTACACCATATCCCTCAGCGTTAAGTCAACCCGACTCTTAAACACCTCCAGGGATGGGGACTCCACCACCTCCCTGGGCAGCCCGTTCCAACGCCTAACAACCCGTTCTGTAAAGAAATGCTTCCTAATATCCAGTCTAAACCTTCCCTGGCACAACTTGAAGCCTATAAGCCAATTTTCTTTACCAATAGGCAAAAATTCTCTAAAGTGACATTTCCTATACACATTTATTGCATTTTTATTCAAAACATAAAAAAGAGCCTGTAGAGAACTCCCATCTTTAGTTTGCTATTTCCCCACTTCTGGACACTGGGTTCCTACAGCTTTGTCCCTACAGTCTTAATAACTGTGTTCCGGTGCATAGCGTTTCTTCAAAAAGAAAACATGAAAAAAAAGCAAAAACTTTACAATCCTGTCAGCTGTGACTATCTTCTGTAAGACAGTGTGAATCCAATTGCTGAAGGAGAGAAACAGCTACATTAAAATGAATGAGACACATCTAATCCAAACCTGTAGCTCTGATATGGGCCAGTATAGTGTGCTTTCAGGCAGAAGGAGCAAAGATGTAGGATAAACTCACAACTCGAGAAAAGATCTCCTCTTGATTTCCCAATAGTCAAAGATCAGTGTGATCATTTCAAGTGTTACAAAAATAATTTTTTGATAGTTATGATTTCAGATATTCTTGACATCTATGTGAAATAAACTAAAGAATATGCAGCATGGCATGTGAAGGTATCAAAAGCTCCAATCTGTGTAAAAATATAAAGCTATTAACTTTACAAATATAAATGTGAGAGCAGATCCTGCTATATGAGGAGATCTAGTTATTTCCGGTGTGAGCATTTAACTTCATAACTATAAAAAGCAAAGATAACAAAAACCTTTACATGTTATGAAAAGAAAATCAGATGTCTGTTTCTCAGGCATTTGAAACATTCCCTACCTAAAATCTTCATAGTTAACTTTGTTATGCTTTTTGAGAACAAAATTAGTTCTACAAAATTTTGTGAAAATTCTATTACTTAATACAATATATAAAATTATATATAATATATATTATATATATTAAGTACAAACCTACTTATTTGTCATTACATAACTTTATTTATGAAGAAAGCAAACTATATTCACCAGATTTAGGATATCCTGCCAAAATTATGTCATCACTTCTGGCTTCAAGGGACTCCATAGCTCTGAATACTTCAGGACTGCAAAAAGTAATAGGGTAGAGAATCCCCTTGTAAGAAAAGAGCAGTTCATCACGATCCATTTTGTTAGCAGCAGCTATTGCCTTATCTATGATATCAGTAAACTTTTTCCTAGACTTCTCCATTCTTCTCTCTCTCTCACACACAGGCTCCGTCACAGTGTGAAATGCTATGCAGAAAAAGAGAGCTACAGATTACTTTTTAATGGGGGGATGGGTTTGGCTTTTTTTTGGACCCTGTGAGCAATAATTTACTACTCTTTCCGAAACTGTAAAGAAATAACGCAACTCCAGTCAAAGACCTTAAGTCATCTGAACCTTTTGAAATCAACAGAAGTTGAACATAAGCAAACAAGAAAAACAAGAAAATGCAATTGCATTCTAGGTTAAAGGGCTTAACTAGCTTCAGAATAACATGCCAAAAAATCTAATTACACCACAGAGTTTCTAAACAAAATATATCAAAATAGAACATTGTGAATTGCAGCCTGGGGTTTAAATAGCATTCCTCATGGCAGTTGGGACAGTACGCATTCCCTAAGGAAGGAAAAAGGAGGGAAATGTCATGTAAATTATTAATGTATCTCATGCAATAGCATAATGTTGGAATAGGATTCAGTGATAGATGGACAGTTTATTTCACTCCTACACTTCACTCATCACAGAATAGTCCAAAGAAACTATCCAGAGGATTTCTAGTGTATTTTTACCAGATAGGGCAGTCAGGCCAATTATTATTTGGAGGCATGTTTTATCCTTAGGAAAAAAACAAAAACAAAAACAAAACAAAAAAAACCCCAAACACAACAGTATTAGTGGAGAAAAACCAATTAGAAGACATAAGTCATGAGGAGGGATTCTGAGGAGAGTTAGATTTTTGGGGAAAAAAAAAAGGCATGATCAAGATTTAGTAATGTGAGCCTTTGATACAGCCATCTGCCATGACACCTGAGCCAGGAGATGGGAGGAATGTATCTTGCACCATGTGTTACACAAGAAGACCCTCTGATCCTGCCAAATACTGATTTTGGAGACTGACAGAAAACATCAGTTGATTTCAAGCTTCTAAAAAGCAGCTTTAAAAACATGGAGATTAAAAACAGATTAAAGGATTTGGTAATCTCCAAATTAATGGTATTTGTTCTAGCCACCACAGTGCCTCTAAAGGTTTCTGACTCCCCATACTTATCAGACCTGGTCTTTTCTGGTTGTGGAGCTTTGCAGAAAGAGGCTAGTACCCGTTCTGTGATAGGTACAGGACACTGCTAGCTGACAGTTGCCTAGTGGACTGATCTGTTTATGCAGACCCATTCCCTGTTAAATGAAACAACAAAGCAATACCCTCAAAACTCGTGCTCTCAGGTGGTAAATGAGAAGAGGTAGTTTTCTGTAACTATTCCTATGAACTGCATTAATCTCAATAAAACTCTGGAGAAAGCTCCCATAAATTAGGCCTCCAAAATGACCTAATAAGATTTAAGATGGATCCACTAATATTGATCCATTTATGAAGGTACCCTAAAATCCCCCTGATCATCCATCTGCAAAAAAAAAACCCAACTCAGGGGGAGGGACGTTCCCTGGGATTCTATGAATGAGTCCATGAAAAGTAGGCTTTAAAGTAGAATTGGCTCTACAATGGAAATGCCATATGTGGCATTTTTCCCTTTGAATAATTTAGCATGTGCCATATCAGAGGGGAGTCAAAGTCTCCAAACAGAGACCAGGGTGGTAGGATACCTTAGGTTATGTGACAAAAGATTGTCTGCAGATTCACAAAGGAGCACTAAGAAACAGTGGAAGGAGAGCCCAAATAATACCCTGCCCAGATACTCCCAGGCCCACCTCAGTAGCCATCAGCTTATCAAAGGCCTGTCTACACAAGCCCAGAGGAGCAATGGGAGACAAAAGCAGGCAGAAATCCAAATTAAGGACTCAGAAAAAGGAACACCCTGTCCAGGCCCCTTCTAAGGCTGTCCCAAACCAGTGGCATCCCCAGAGTCCTGGTGTAAAGATGACCCATCAAGATGATCAGTGCTGGAGCACCTTTTGAAGACTGGCAGAGGCTGCTGCCTAGGGGTATAGGCACATTAAGGAATGAAGGGGAAGAGCCTTTCATGATTGCACAGGATTTATTATGTCAGGAGTACATGACAGGGGTAAGAAAACTGCCACAAATAAAATTATTTACCAGCCTGCATGGCACTATTACTATTTACTTAAAAATACAGGAAATACTGAAACAAAGGTGAAAAATAATTAATCCTTAGTACATGATACGGGCTTATTTTCTTGACTACTCTAAAAAACTGTTTGAGCTGGGTTCTCTCTCTGTTGTAAAATTTTCTAGGATACTCCTTCATCTTTTGTTTTACTCCTGAATTGAGGTCTTCTTTATGATGGTCACCTTCCCCGACCAGGACAAAGCTGATCACGTCAGATTAGACTCCTATCCCTTGTCTACAGAAGTATACACAGCTGTCTTTCTGCTACCCAAAATTTCCCACATGTCTTTTCTAAACTTTCCTCTCACAGCTTTTTTCAGCCTCAGCTTTGCTGTCTCTGGAGAGTTTCCACTCTCTTAATCCCCTCTCTGGAACATGGTAGGAAATAAGCAATTTTCCACAGCTTTCATCATCTCTATTAATGTATTGGCTAGTTGTCAAAGTACAGATGCAAAGGTTAACTGCCCCCTCCCTTCTGTTAATACTCCACTAGGTAATAAGAAGGAACATGTCAGTAAATACAGAGAATTTCATGACACACAATGCTGGAGAAATCATCTTTTTATACTAATCTGAAGATGTCAGCTGTATGTTAACAGACTCCTAAAACCATCATCAAAAGACATTTATTTGCTTGCTTGTTTGTTTTATCTGATCTTTCCCAACCGTATTGGTGAAATTAAATTAAAAAGCTGGAAGTCTCTGACTAGAACTTTGTTACCAAATAAATGTGCAGATGTCAGGCCAATGACCTCAAGAAGTCACCCATTGCCTTATTGTGTATCTATAAAACCTGACATTAAAAGAGGAAGGGGAAGAAACTGACAGGAGGGAGAAAAGAAGAATGTCACAAAACACTCATTGACATTATGGAGGACTTTCTGATTTTTGCTAATGCACTAAATGTCCTATTTCCTGCAAATTTGACGTTAATCCCATTATGACCTATGCCCCTGAAATAGTCAAAGATATGGAGCCTTTAGTACAGAAGTAATTATGACATACAAACAAAGAGTAATGTCGCAACACAGATGAGGCCAAATATAAAATGCAAATGTAAAGTATGCTAAATAAAGCTAATTAAAGAGGTGTCTATCTGGATGCATTAAAAAAAGATTAGTCCTGTCACATTCTTTGCAAAAAAGAATAATTGCTATTTTAATTGTCAGTATATGAATTTGAATGTACAAATCAGTCTCATCAAAGCAAACACACCTTGCTCATTAGAGCATATAAGACATAGTGCATATATTCTTATAGGAACTGGAATTGTGCAGCCTGGGTCTTAAGCATAAAGTCAAAGTATTTTCACAGAGAGAAAATAATTTAGTTCCTTGTCTGAAGATCATATTTTAACTGTTTTTTCACTTAACTTATCAAAGACATTTAGGTTTATTCAAATATTGTAGTATTAGGACTGCAAAGTCATGCAAAAAGAACTACAGAGTGTTTTTCTCTCATTTTTTTCAAAACATGTTTCTCCATGGATTTTGTTGAGTCCCAGTCATGACACTGTAAATTAATCCTTTAGAAAGTTTAAAAAGAAACTGCCAGCTAATGGCCTGTGGGCTAATTCAGATGCTGACTAGCTGGCTAACAGGCCAGTGTGGGCACCACTTGTAACAACCTATTTACTCTTGGCCCATGATCTACCACCTTTCTTTCACTTCCTGCTGCCCTCTGAAGGACTAAGCAAGCTGACTGAGCTCCGCATTGTGTGTTGTGGAGGAGGACCAGGGCTGTATTGTGTACTGCTGGAAGTAAAGTTGGGACATGGGAGGAGGACACAGGGCTTTGTATCCATACCCTCCCACCCTCACAGGGTATAGAGATGAGGGTACTGGAGAGATGAGTTGAGATCTGTAAGGGAATAGAGAGGGAAACAATAATTTGAGTATCTCTTCCCTAGAAATAGCCAGTTCATGCCTATCTATGGGCAGTTTAGCCAGACTGAAGATTAATGGTAGCTAGTGCAGGAACAAGAGTTAAAAGCTTAGACACCACTATGTGATACGTGCTCTTCTGCTGCTTTGAGGGTAAACTTAGCAGCATAGCTCTTTTTGGTATCATCGCCTCTAACAAACCCTGAGAAACACAAGACGGGTCTATGCAGAGCTACTCTGGATGTCTGTGCTGCATTTCCTAGTGCTCTGGGTGCAGTGCTGGACTCAGGCTGGCTCCAGCAGTTGTGCTGCACTGAGCCTTAGCAAATAATTTTTCCTAGAAAAAGCACATGGAGACCCCAATGCAGACACCTAACCACTTCCTCAGGGACCAAGATGATGCCAAACAGGCAATTCAAGCCTTGAAAGACACAGGCTAACAAAGCCACTGTATCAGTATTGGGCTTCCCACTATGCCTTTTGGTAGCCATGTAATCAAGCTTTCCCAGTCTGAACACAGATATCTCATAACTGCCTGTCTGTCCTCCCCTGCTTCATGCAGCAATTCATCATCATTTACAAATGACAAAGTTCCTGCATTGCATTTTCTTCCCAAGCAAACTTAGTGCTCATGAATAAGGAACTATTTCTGCAGAGATGTATGTGCCAGACTAGATGACATTCCCCTGCAGTACCCAGGCAAATATGCATCAGCCGTAACCAGGGGGCAAACCTTAGAGCGAAGCAGTGAGTCCATTTGTGTGGCTGCTCAGCTCTTGGCCTGCCTCCTGGGAGTGCTCTGCTAATTTCTACTGAGAGACTCTGCTGAAGAGCTTTCACCATGGCCAAATGTCAAGTGCTCACCATAAAGTTTCTCTCCATCCTCCTTTTTCCATGTTCTACCATTTTCTTACCCTCCCGATCCATTAAAAGAAAACAAAAACTTTAAAAAAAAACCCTTCTTTTTTAATCCCCTCATGATTTTCTCTTCCTATTTTCATATGGTCAGCGGTTTTGATTCATTTTGCCAATTAATTTATTTGAGCTCCAGTAGGACTGCTTAACTCTCATCTTCCCTAATTAGATTCCATTCAATACCTCCAGATTCATTCCCAGAGGGGAAAGGTGAACTCGTATTTCACTTGATGTATTTGATAGTGGACAACTGTCTCTTCAAAACTCCAATATGAGGAACTTTTATAGCTTAGAGTTCATCAAAATACACAGTCCCCTTTGATCTCAGAAAAAACACAGATACAAAACCATGAAAGCTTTTCCCTCTTTCTATTTCACCCTACTTTCTTAGTCTCAAGGCTCCCTCATCTTTATCACTCCCCTTTTTGATCCTAATACAATTCCTCAGCTTTCATCTTTTTTTACACATTCCCTAGGTCAAGTCCATTCCCTATATTTAGATTTGCTTTACTGTGTGAAGATGAAGGGATTTTACATCCAAAACAAGATAAAAATAGTCATCAGTAGCACAGCTCACCAGACTTACTAATCTGTCCATGAAATATATTTCCACATGCAGCTCAGAAAAGGCAAAACTCTGTGTTTTTATTTTTAGGTAATTTCTCTTATTTAAGTCTTTTTCTGCCAATAATTATGGCTGTTCTACATCACAGAAAACCCACAGTTGCTGCCTTTGAAGAGTGAAAGCAGATTGTTAATGACAAAACTCCTAAATACCCACATCTTTTACTATCCTAATTTAGAGTATTCTTAAAGTGATGGTACTTTCCTTGATGTACCAGGGATACCATTCAGGAACTGCTTCTGAAGCTCTGTTCTCCAGGCCTTACTTTGTCTCCCCCACTACCTCCAGCCAGAGATGGATGATAAGATAGGGTAGACACCTGGGACTGGTACAGTTTCAAATCTGTCTCACCATATGGTTTGAAACCTGTGTTTCCCATTTTTAATAGCAATTTTATGACAGCTGTAATTGCAGACTTTATCAGAATAGCTGGGATTTAAAAGTCAGTGCAACAAGACAATAAAAATGCTCCTGCTAGTGTAGACTGCCAAGTTAGTAATTTATTTTTCACTCCTGATTAGTTCCAGTGCTGTTCCCACACTTAGTCTCTGTCTTGTGATCAGCAGCAGAAGATGTTTGGTAACTGGGATCCTTGAATCCCTACAGAAACAAGTGGGGCCACCAACCAGAGGCCACCAAGACTAGCTTTGCTGGATCACCCTATTCCTCAATGAATCGATTACATCCTTAAGGTTTAAGGTTATAAATGGATTTTACATGGAGACCTAGAATAAGAATGATTACTAAATCATACAAAGAAATGCCGATTGAATAGCACAACTCTTTAGTGAAGGCATTATTATACACAGACCAAATCATATTGTGGGAAACTATCATTTCACTCATTAGCTTTTAACCTCCATACTTATCTTCCTTCCCAGCTGAGTTCCTACTAACCTTTGGTAGCTGCTGACTTGGAAAAGAGTGGAGTGATCTCCAGTTAAGGTGACACATACTGAGTAAAAGCAAGCTGTGGAAGAAAAGTGGCAGAAATGCAAATAAATCCTTTTCCCCAAACGTGAGTACTATCAGGTTGGAGAATTGCAGGGTGAGGGAGAAATGGAGAACATAGCTTTGAAGAGAGAGATAAAGAGCTGCTCTGAGGAAATGCTCCCATGAGAGAGACACTCTCTTTTATATATTAAAACACTTCTATTAATAAGTATTCATATTTTTATGACTATTGAATCTTTAATTAGTTGATTTGTGAACTGTATTTACTCCACAGAAATGTTAATACAGCACCTGAGAAGAGCAGGTAGTAAAAGATATCATCTCCTATGTGGGAAACTATTGCAGAAGAAAACTTGCATAAATACAATGCAGATTTCTTGGAAGCACCAAGAAGATATTAAAAATAATCCCTTTTTTTTTTTTTTTTTCTTAAATCCAGCATTTGCACTCTCAATGTCTGAACTATTAAATTTTCTTCCCTCACCATTTGGGAACCAGCAGGAGAAAAGCATTCCAGGGACCACGGACAAGACAGAGTTCCCATATTCAGGTTTAGAGCCTCGTCCTATCATGGTTTGTAGCAGCCAGTAGCGGAGAAAAAAGTCTGTCTCAGAGCCTTTAATCCTGTTCTGGAGGAAAATCATGCTGCTCAGTCACTGCATGAGCATGGGATATGTTGAGGTGCCAGGTGCATAAGGCTGCAGAGATGCTCCTTCATTCCCCAGGGAAGGCATACATATTGACTCTGACGTGCATGAGGAGCTCAGAAAAGCAGGTGAACACAGAGGTGTTCTTTCAGCATGCTGACTTCACAGCACAACCGGCTTTAAAAGCCTTGTTGTTCTCAGGCAGGGTGTGCTTGTGGAAAAGTAGCTGAAGCTTAGCTGGGAAGTTTCTTCTGACCTTCTATGAAAGTCACAGAGGCTAACTCCCTGGGCAGGCCTCAGCAAACTTCCACAGTCAGAGCAAAGACACATCCCTCCCACAGAAACTATCTATCTACCATAGACACGGCATAGTGAGTTGCCTTGAGCTCCCAGGAGCCCCCAAGTGAAAGTCTCAAAGTCTGGGACCAGTGCTTTGCTTCTGACTTTAGAGCAGACCTGAGTAGAGAGAAAAAGTAGGCAAGATCCAAGTGCAGGGCAGGAACATCTACCTATCACTTTTCCACATTTGTGCCAGTCAGGTAAATATCTGTGCCCAGTCTGTCCCTTACAGCAGTGGATTAATGCATAAAGCAAACACTACTGATTACAAATATTCCCAACATTATCAAAAAAGCTGTTACCTGTAGGAAACTAAATGACACCACTCTGTGATGTGACCAGCAAAACTATGGCTAAGTGTTCTCTCTCGCTTCTCTAACTAGGAATGAACCTGACAGCAAGGCAGGTCTGGGATGTGTTAGAAATCCATGAAACAAAGGCAGCTATAAACTGTAGCTGTATTGTATTGTGATGAAACCAACAACAAAAGCAGCATCGAGGAATGACACATATAAGTATGATTTGTTTTGTTTATAACAACCATTTTTATTAGCCTAAAAAAAGAAATCAGAAGGCCCAAGCTGGCATATTATGTGTTAATAAGATTCAGATTTCTGCTGATGCAGACTTGCAAAATAAGCACAAGGCCTGACAGAGGATTTACAGAGTCAACTTTGCTAGTAGATATGTATCAAAATTACCCAAAGCTATGGAGACAGAAGCTGATGTTTTGCCTATAAAAAGATAATTATACTTTAAAGAGATTGAGCTACTGATGTGTTAAGAGATTCTTTCTTATCAGTGTTTAATGCAGATTTAATTAAAATTCCAATTAAGTCAATGAAAAATTTCCATTGATTTGAATCATAATTGGATGAGAGCTTAACCATGGCAGAAGTCTTTTTGCCAAGAAATGACCTGAATTGATAGTCTTTAGAAAGACTTAGAGAATTCATTAATAAAAGGGGAAATAGAATATTCCTTTAAGAAGGCATATTCTGAAGCAGGGCTGTTAGATTCCTCTGTATGTGATTAATTATAATACTGTTCAGTAAATTAACAACTTCTCAGTATGTCAGAGGTCTTATATTTAGCATTAATATCTGATATATATTGCAATCACTATAAAGGCAGCTGTAGTCTGAATATTACAACACTTATCTGCAATACCGACTTTTGTCCTGTGTATCATGCAACCGCATTCTTGATCAGAGTTCAGGAAATGATTGCTTTAACAGCTCTGTTTTATTTCTGACTTTGCAATACACATCATATTTTAACCTGAAGTGGTTGCTGCTAAGCATTCTTTGTACATTTTCTCCATATCCAGACTATGCTTTTACTCAAAAAGATTCCTCCAGTCTCTAACACCACCTACAAAGAACCCTTATTGACAGTGTAAGATGTAATGCACAGGTTTCAGTATTCACTGTATTTATTTTCTCAGGAAGCATTATTTACATTCCTCTATATGGTGAGGTGTTTTTCCTTGTTTTTTTAAATTATTAGTGGATTTGATTTCTTTCCAAACCTGAGCAGTTCTGCTAGTCTGCAGAGATCTACTGAGTGAGGTCAATTTGTGGTCAGCTTTCTGCTTCACTTAACTAATAGATGGCCCCAGTCTCGGGGCAGGGATGAGTGAATAGCCACAGACTAGCTCCTGGGTTGTTACATGGGTGAAATAAAGTTAATTGGCCTCATTTTTTGTTCACCTTATTACACCAGCTGGACAGCAATTGCATTTCAAGAACCATTCACCAGCTGCTTAGCTATTCCTGCCATGAAGGCTGTAACTCTAGAGTTACTTCAGTATAAGATGGCACTGATGGTCTGGAGGAAAAGGCTTACAGACATTCAGAAATAACCATGTATTTTCTTTCCAGAAAACCAATGGTTCCTCAAAAAGTTCCCATAGCTTTTTCAAAGGAAAAAAAAGCAAAAGTATCTGTCAAAGAAGGACTTAATGGTCTTAATGGCTGGACAAGCTCTGTCATGCTGTCATCTAATACCTAATATCTAATATCATTTTAGCCACAGAGGTGAAAAGAACTCATTGCTGAGTTACAACCAACTCCCTGGTTCTCCCCATCTCGGCTGAGACTTTGGTGAGTCAGATACACACAGTTTTGAAAAAGGAAAGGTGTCCAAAAAAACTGTCTGCCAAGCCAGTTGCAAGACAGTTGTGAAAAACCTTAAAGTTAGGAAATCTATTGAATTTTTCACCATTGTACACTGTGAATATTCAGCTAATATTTACAGATGGAAAATTCTGCTAATGAAGCTGGGAATGGCACACCTAACAATAGGAAGGCTGAGAATAGTGTCTTCAGAATGGCTGAAAATTCACCTTTACAGAAGGTGAATTTACATCACCAAACATCCCACGAGCACCCTTAGAGGTCATCTTCACATATTGGAAGCTACTCCTCCATATAACAGCACAAATGTCTTCTTCATTGAAAGGGAACCCAAAAATATTTAACAGTTTTTTTCACTCCTAAGTATGTAGTCTGTTAGGAAAAAAGGAATGCACCAGGTAATATCCAAGTAAATACAGCATTTCCTCCCTCTAGCCTTCCAACTCTCAGGGTATCTCTTTTCACACCACATTGATGACAAGGTAAAGACAACGATGCACACAGCTGTTCCCAGGACTAATTCAACTAATTACTCAAATCAGACTCTGTATAGCTAAAGTCCTGTGCTAATGAGCAGAGTCCATTTACAGAAACAGTGATGAAGGCATGCATGTTCCATCCAGAAACAGTTCAAATAGGATCCCCACAGCACTGGGTAAAAGCAAAGCATGTAATAAGGTAATAATTATGTGATGAAATATTATTGAAAACTGAGTCCATGCTTTCCAATCTCAAATCCATGTTGGAACTACAGACAGAGATCCTTTCTGGGTATAATCATGTGCCACTTTTACAAGAAAAGGCTTTAGAAATTAATGTCTCTTGACTGCCTAGGAAATGCAGCCAAGATGATTAGCTCAGGTCATTGTTCTAAGAAATAACTATGTTCATTTGATCCACTGGATATGTTTTTTTCAGAAATAACTATCACACTTCGGCCACAAAATAGAGTTAGACATGCAAATACTTGTGGTTTAACTGAGTTTTTATTATCGCTGCTGTTATCATTGCTTTCTTACCCTTAACCATGCTGTTAGTATATGGCAGTATTACTTTCATGTTTGAAAACAATGCACAAATACCCTTTAATAACCAAAAGTCATGGTGAGTAGTGAAGGCTCCCTTACTGACTCTAGAGTTTTCCCAAAGGTATGTCTTCACTGCTCAGTTGAGCTGGATGAACTGCAGGAGGTCCTCAGAAGTGGGAGCAGACTAGCCAAACGGAGAGCATCTTCAAAGAAAATTCATTTCTCTTTATGGGACTGTGAGAGCATTGCAGTAGACATTTGCTTATGCATGTCTATGTGCAACCATCCTCTAGTAATCAATCCCAGTCAGCTGTGGCAACTGAAGAGCAATTTAAGAGAAGGCTACTTTGAAGGCAAGTTAGTGTTTGTGTTAGAGACTGTTCTACATTGGTGGTCAAGATGTGAGAGTAAAACACCAGTAACCATGAGTGAATGTATCCATTAAGTAAGAATTCAATACCTCTTCCAGCTGTGAAGTCTTTGAAGAAACTATCCCAGGATTCATAAGACAGAAAATGAAAAAAGGCTAGGGAAAAATTATAATAAAATATCACTAAATCTTTCATATTTCAGAGCAATAGCAGTATCTGAAGGATATAATTTTAATATATATATAGGTATTAGGAAAGGGCTGTAGTGGAAAATGAGCAATGT
The DNA here is from genome assembly GCF_047716275.1 of Strix uralensis. Lineage (NCBI taxonomy): Eukaryota > Metazoa > Chordata > Aves > Strigiformes > Strigidae > Strix > Strix uralensis. Next base: position 80,816,918 of record NC_133974.1, on the reverse strand, counting down.
TCATTTTAACTACCACAGCAAAGATTTCTTGGACCATGTACATTAATCTTGAAGTACTGATTTTACATTACAAGCAGAATTCAAATTATTTCACTGTCCTTCACCTTGAGGAAAGTTTTTTAAATGTATTTATTGTGCACACATAAATCAATTATATAAAAACTCAGTGTGTTTTGCTTGGCATGTTGTTTTTCAAACATTTATGGTGAACAGTGGTTTTATTAAAATAGACCAGATAAAACAATAAAATTATCAAGAAGGGTCACATTTGGGTAAAACACTAGTATTCTTTGCAGGATGACTTGTACTCAGAGTTCAGACTCTTGCAACACCACAAGTAAATGGTCCCGGTAGGAGACAAGTAAAAAAAATCAAATTGGCTTGAAAATCCACTGAAGTCAGTGTGTCTATAAATCATTTAAAAAGTACTCACTTCAGCTTTGTTCTTGAAAATGGACTCGGGTAAATTTTGAGGAGCCACATAGGTACATATAAGTCTTCTTGGGGGCAATTTCTTCACCCGCATCAATAAAATTCAGAGAAGAGAGAAAGTAGAAAGCATAATTAACATAACATTACTCTTTTGAAATCCTTTGCATCAACAAAGGGTTTCAAAACCCTTAGCGAAAATTTCATCTGGGAGAGGATAAATTGTTAAGCTTTTTCCTGGGACCAAATACTGTCTGTTTTCAGTAACCCTAACCTAAAAGCTCTTAATAACAATTGCTTGGGGAGAAAAATTGTCCTCTGATCCATTTCAAAATATGAGTTCATGTTTCTTCTTTATGTGATGAGAGAATTCTAAAAGTAATGAGTGAGATCTTGGTGGGAAAGGTGAGAATGACACATCATTTTGGAGCCAAAATGGATGAGCCTGTTGAGACTAAGAGGAGAAAAGGAACAGGAGAAGGAAGAAGTTGAGATTAGATTGGGAAGGAGAAAAGCTGGAACAATGAGGAAAGATGGGGGAAAAAGGAATACCTCTGAAAGTCCTGAGCAAGGATCTGAACTCTGACATGCAATAGCAGAAGTTTTTGACTGGCACTGTCTGTAGCTAACTTCCTTGTGACTAGCTCCTACATCAAGGTCTCTTTACACATGAGGACTGAGCTGTCCACTTGTCTCTGGGGCTTGTCCTTCTGCATCTGTAATAAAGCATATTAGCCAGACAGTGCACAGAAACTTGAACTAGTCATACAGATGCTGCACTTCCTTATGAAAAAAAAAAAAAAAAAAGAAAAATGGCTTTGGAAAGTAAATAAATATATTAATTTGCTGTTAATAAGAACATAAGAAAGCAGCAGGGCAGTAGTAAATTGAATTGGCTTGTTGGAGGTGCAACAGAAGTTCTTTATGGGACTATCTCCAGCATTTCATCTTGTGTTACGTAGTCTTTTTGTTTATCTGTGCATGAAATGTCTCCTTTGTAACCTCTACAGAATAAAATTGGACTGAATTTTGGAAGTGTCTCACACAGTCCTTCTGAATCTTTTTCTCCTTACTGAGCTACATGGATTTATTTTGGTTAGGGAATCTCTGCAGTTGTCCATAGTTCTTACTCTGTAAGGAAGTATTTCATATGTCACATGTTCAGTTGAGAAATTACATATAAGCTTCAGTGCCCACCTTGTATTTCTCAGAATATCCGATTTCAAGGTAGGGAAATTCTTCTGGCACATCTTTCTGATGATTTGTTTCATTTTAATTTTTTTTTGCAGCTGTTGTTATTAAGTCATTTAGTATTTGTCCAAAACAGTTTGTACCTGGAAGCATGAAGAGTGGAATTTCTTTGAAGATGCTAGGAAAAGTCTTGCATGCAATGTATGAAATGGTGCATGAGGGGTACCAGTGACACCTCACTAGGGAAACAAAAGAAAGTATTTTCAAGTGTAGAAATTCACACAGTATCCAGAAATATGCCTGGTCTGTGGCATTTAAAATATTGCTGAAGCCTATAAAAAACTAGTTGAGGCCTCTTTTGCTCTGGTAGGATGAAAGGAGGATCTATTTTACTGGACTTGTATCAAACCATAAAATAGGAAGAGATAAAAATGTTGATCATTGTTCCAAACAAGATTACTTAGTTCTTTGTCTAACTGCTAATTAACAAGATGGCTTTAAGAAGGACATTGACCAGCACATCATGGGGTAAAAAGAGTTATTTACTACGATTGCACAGGAATATTAGTAAAAGCCATGAAGAAATGTCTTGGGTTCGTGCCAAATTAAGTTCTCTAGCTGATCGTCTTCCTTGTCTGCCAAATTCGTCTTGGCTCAAACTGACTCCAGCATAACTCCTGGTCAGTGGAATTATCATAAACTTGAACTTTCTCTTTTGTCAGATCCAGTATTTATAATGTAAATCATTTCAACTTTAAAGTACTCATGTAAGGACTTGTAACAGCAAGACTGGCATGAGTACAGTATGAGTGGGATGTGCGTCTGAAGGCACCAGGAGAAGCGGCAGAACAAGGGTTAAGAGGATGACCTGTGTGGATAAGGAAGGAGACTGTTCACAGCAATGCAACTGAGGGATGTGTTCCTTACATCAAGTCCAGGAGGCCTGTGCTCTGATAGGAACACAGCACCACAACTTGTCAGCAGAAGACCCTGCACTGTGACAAGAGGAGGGTGGCAACAAGGTTACGGCATGCAGAATACTTGTCTAACATTTATAGAGGCTGAATTAAGCAAAATTTGGGACCCAAAGCATCACACTGAACTAGTCATCACCCTCTATATGGTAAAAAAGAGCTGTCCAAAAACTAGTTTGTCACCACCAAGCAAGAACAACCCAAGATATATGATAAGAACTCAACTTATCCTTCATGTCACACACTGTAACTGACCCTGGCTACACCATTCAAATACAAACACCTTGCTGCTTGAAAGTATATAGGTACAAGAGAATGAATGTAAATAGATAGAATAAACATTTAGTTTTTTGTAAAACAGATATCACCTTCCTCTCCCTGAGGTCTTGCACTGGTTTTTGTTACCCTGATTTCCTACACACACACTTATACTGAAAAGATGTTTTGTCTGTGGAATAGGCTATATTAAGCAATTAGAAAAATGAAGTATAGCACTTTACATTCAGGAAAAACAGATGTCCTTCAAAAATGTTTATTCATTTAATTCTGATAACTCTGGATATGCCTGATATCCACGTACATGTCCCTTTTCATTCTGAGTTCCTGTGGAGTCTATGGTTTCCTAAGACAAAAAAATGCTAAGATTTGTATTTTTGTAGGATGGAAATATTTCATATAGTTTATAGGAAGGGGAGACAAAAGTCTAAAGCACACAGTATTACACATGAAAAGAAATTATATAGTTTTATGCCAAAGTTAGTGGGTTTTTTTTTTTAATTTGCAAATAGGAATGTCACTTTCCTTTCTCATTCATCTCAAATAAAACCTGAAATAAATATTTCATAGTTCTAAATGCAACACCATAGTTACATTAGTAGTAGCAATTACTATTATTCTTGTTGTTGTTAGTTGTTATTGTTATTGTTATACCTGTTCTGATTATCAGCATTATTATGGCAACCTCCTTTGTGCAGCAAGAAAAAAATACCTGATTTAGGAAAGCTTGCTAGGATAACATCATCTCTTCTGGCTTCAGAGGACTCCATAGCTTTGAAAATTTCAGGAGTGCAAAGAGTAGTGGAGTAGACAGTCCCCCCATAGGTAAAGATCAAGTCTATGTTCCAGTTTGTCAGCAGCAATCATCGATTTTTCCAACACATCAGCTAAAGCTGGTTTAGACTTTTCTATTCCTTTCTCTTCCTTTTTGCTTTCCAGAAGTCCCTATTGATGTGTAATCATGGGCAGCAGAGGCAGGTACAGATTAACTATTTATGGGTTGTGTCAGTGCATGTTTCTTAACTCCTCCCTTCCTAGCCCTTTGCAGAAAAAGTCCCTGAACCAGCTGCAGCTGGGTTATTTAAAATTGTCTCATTGACTCACTTAGCAATAAAGAGACTCCAGAGGAAATATAAAGGAATCTATTTGTTTTTACTGATGACTCAAGGGATAGCTAACACGCAACCTACATCTTCAGGTGTTTATTCTGATTTCATCATTGTTAACATGGCCTCTGGCATATGTTCATTGGACATGAGATAATTAAGAGCAATTAAGTTTCATACTTGTGACTCTAAGTGAGTATGATAACACGGTTGGCTAATCCTTGGAAAATGTGGGGGTTTTTTCCAAACAAACTGGAGGAAGGAGATTTAGAATACCCAAATCTGACAAACAGAATGCAAGACACATTGTTATGGTAGGTTTTCTGTTGACTTTGGCAACACCAGAGCTTTGGTCTGGATATGCAGATCAGGGTATAGAGGGTCCAGAGGACAGCAGGGAATGCATCGGGAATATCAGCATGTTGACAGGGCCCTGAAAAGAGATCTGATGGCTGATAGACTGGACACTCATTGCAGTGTCACGGAGGATCAGATCAATGGACTCTGTGTGATAAAGGGAGCAGATCAATGGGCTCCAAGAAAAGTGTACATTGTGTTTTTTCAGATGTCTGCCTTCCCCTAAAAACTAAGATCAGTTGGACAACTTGGGGGTTGGACTAGATGACCTTTAAAGGCACCTTCCAACCCAAACCATTCTATGAACTAGTCAACATTTTATCGCCACTTAGGTGATAAAATGTTCCTACTTGGCATGGAAAGGCTCTGGCAGGTCTGATATACAAGGATGGGGTAAGTGTTTCAGTAGTACTTTGATCCCAAAAATAAACTAGAATGTTTACATTCCGTAGACAATAGTTCATACAGAATTATTTTAAATGGTGAGCTAAGAATTTGGACTGGAATTTTATCATTCCAAGTGTTCCATAAATGAAGAACTGTATACTAGAATCAAGAGAAGCCATAGCTTTTGATTCATCCTAAAAATATCTGATCAGTTCAAGCAGAATCCTGCTGCAGGACACTGTGGTACTGAAAGCTAAGAAGGACAGCAACCACCTCATGGAAGATAAATTCTCAGGGGGCTGTTAAATACAACTACTTCCAGATTCAAGATGTCCTTAGGTCACAGACTGTTGGAGATCGGGAAACTATTTTGAGGAATTATCGTTATATTCTGTTAGCCACACCTGTATACAGGATGCACAGCTAAATGCAACTTTGGTCCATTCCAGGATGGTCCAATCCATTAAGGTCTCACATTCTTTAAGGACTTCATTTTAACTTGGCCTCATGTCACAGGAGTCTAGCCAGAATCAATATTTATCCTGTAATGGATAAATAAAATGTCTGATCTAAAATATAGCTTGAGCTTCCATATATGTTATATTATGCAATGTTTGTTTAAAGTACACAGTTAAGCTCATTTTCAGGTTACAGTTTGTGAAAGGATCAGTTTTCAGTCTTTTATTTCACTGTTCTGTTTGCTTAGCTGACAATTATACTTAAAAATAGAGGGGTTTAGCTTACTCTAGATAGATGTACTCTAGATAGATGTAGGGTCTGTGAGTATGGTTTCATATTATTTTATGAAGAATGAATCATGTCAACTCTGTCAATCATCCCAAAGCCTTTCAGGCTAAGAATCTGACTTGTTGCCAAAGGCTATATTTTTATGAGAATTTGAGTGAAAATGATCTTGCCACTTTTAAGTATGAGAAAAATGGTTGGGAAAAGGTTTCTTCCCTCCTTTTTATGGCCATTATGATTAAGACAATTACTGAAGTCATGACTCAAGCCTTGTTTTAGTCAGAGCTTTAATAGGCATGGTATAATTCATATGAGTTTTATCTAGTTGTATTTTCTTCTGCATGCTCAAAAGAGTAAGATAACATAAAAATTTTCAAGCCTTACCCTAGTTACAGCTTTAATGGGCATAGTATAAATCACATGAGTTTTATCTATTTGTATTTTCTTCTGTATGCTCAAAAGAGTAAAATAACTTAAAAATTTTCCTCTACAGGAAATGTTATCATCACTTATTATATAAACGATACAAAATTATCAGAATGGAAACCACAGCTACCACCATCTCACTGTTTCCTTACTTGCATAGGTAGCTGAGCTGAAGTGCATCACTGGGGTAAGGAGTAGAAATTTGACCTTGTTATTTGCCATTGAACACAGAGTATTGCATAAAAGCCTAGATCACTACAAAGCATGGGAGCAGCCAGGAGCAGAAAAGCTGAGTCCTGTCTCCTGCTAATGTTGGGCAGAGTTTCAATACAATCAGAAGTAAAATCTCCTGTCACATACTTGGTTCTTAACATCAAAAGGGAGACCTTTTTTCAACAGTTCAGCTGCTGAAATAGCCAGGTAGAAGCAGTATGGGAGCAGTGACACAGCATTTTTGTTATGGAAGATATTTAAGCACAGTCAATAGAGGAGATTTTCTTTAGCCAGCTTTGCCCACTCTGTATCACAGAAACACAGCGTGGATGAGGTTGGAGAGGGCCCCTGGAGCTCATTTAGCCCAACTTCACTGCTCAAAGCAGTCACCTAGAGCAGGTCACCCAGGACTGTGTCCAGATGGCTTTTGAATATCACCAAGGACAGAGATTTCCTAGATCAGATCTTCACCATATGATACATATAAAGCATATTTGAAATATCATATGATGAACACTATCTTATTGCTTAGGCAGTCTTACTGGCATGAGTCACTGCAGAATTACCCAATGTTTATAGGAGACAGAGAATATGCACCACAGCATGTACATATAAAACTAGTGACATAGCACTGATAAATTTCTATGCAAAGCTACGGAGGAAATATGATTATTATAAGACTGCTCTGGAGCATTTCAGAGTATTTTCTGATCAAACTTTGTTTCATCAGAAAAGTTCTAATCAATTGTACTGCTGATACCTAAAGAAAAAAGCAGATTATAGATGACACATGACATGAATCCTGTATTCTGAGAGGGCAGATCTATCTGCTGTTCTCCATACTGAAGACTATGAGGTTGGAGAAAGTTTCAGGCACTTTGATTTTAAAAAGAAGTTAAATGACTGAGAATCCTGCCTGGTCCCAAAGATAAAATTCTAATTAATATATTTTTATGATAATTGAATAATTTTATCAGACCCCACTGATATAATTATGCTTAGAATTCTTTCACTGACTGCACTGCATTCTGGAAACCAAATCAGTTGAATGATTTTGTTTGAGCCCATTATTGCCCTGAAGCAGATACTGACGAAAAATGAAGACAGAATATTTATGAAAAACACAACTGTTTCAGCATTAAGTAAATAAAGGATTTTAGTTTCTTTGCTTTCTTATTTTTTTCATTTTTGCCCTGAGGCCAAAAGTTTATCCCACTTTTTATGGTGATCCAATACAAGACCTTCTAGCAAAAATTCTTCATCTATATATGTAGAACACCATAATAACCAGACAACTACCAGTCTTTTCAAAATTCCACAGCTATTAAATAAATACCATCCCAAAACCTTTAATTTCATTGACATTTTCACAGTTTACATCACATATTCAATAAGACATTTTACTGGTATGCATCAACAGTTTTATCTTTGCTCATTTGTCTTTGCAGAAGAGAGAATATTCTCATTCTCCATGGCTTTTCTTGGTATTTTTTTCCAAGACCAGAAGTTACTATTTTCAACAACTATTTGAACACCTTTCCCTGTTACTAAGAACTCAAAAAAATTCAACTATTTTTTTGACACCCAGAATCTGGTTCTGGAAAGTAATAGGTAATACACTGAAAGTTACTGGCATCGAGCATATTTTTCCTTGGTCTTTGGACCAGTCTGATGCTGGAAATGTCCAACAATGTTATGGGAAAATCAGATAGACATCCCAAAACATTTTCAAGTAGTTTGAATGTTCTTATTTGATATCCCTGTTTTCATAACTGTGCAAACAGAAGCTCCAAGATATTAACCTGACTGCAGCTTAGAACTGCAGAGCACACAAAGTGCTTGCTTCACTGGAAATCACAGAGTGCCAGTACAGTTCTCACAAATGTCTCATGAATGACAGGATTTTGGCAAGGTTGACATTGCCTTTATATTGTGTAAAGTCCTTTCTAAATAGTTGCTTGTCCACTATCTATTTTTTTTGGACTGAAGCAGCCATTCAGGAATTTTCAAAGCTTATCCCATTTTAACCCAACCTCTTCAGGAATAAAACAAAGTTCTCTGTCAGCAGAGAAAACACAGAAGAAAACACACACTGGATGTCCAGGGAACCTTTGGCCTCCTCTTTCCTCCAATAATGAAATGAATGGCTGTCTTGCCTGTTTCTAATTTTCGGGTAACATATAAGCTGGAAGTGGGAACCCCTCTGTAGCAGCCTGGGTCAGTCTGAGAGTTAAGAGGGTACAGAGAATAACTGCATCTGTGAAATTGAACTCAAGAACTGAGGAATAGCTAACACTAGAAATGGAGACAGAGATGGTGAGTTTTCACATGCAGTCTGGGAAAACACAGATAATGCAGAGCAAACACCTAGACTGCTGTCCTGGTTTAGCCAGGATAGGGTTAAGTTTCCCCAGCAGTGGGGGGGAAGCTCTAGCCGGGTTATTCAGATACCCTGCGGATGTCACATCCTGGCACCGAAGCGGGACAAGGGGTTACCGCGTGTACTGTGGGATTTGCTCTATTCTCGCTGCTGTATTGGTAGATATTTTGCTCTGTTCATTGTTATTACTGTTATTGTTATTGTTGCTGTTTGTTGTGTTGCTGTTGCTCTGTTGTATTAAACCTTTCCTTATCTCAGCCTCAGGGCTTTGTATTTCACTCCCTTTGTGGGGGAAGGGCAGCGGCCGCGTGGTCTCAGACCCCGGCAGGGGCTAAACCACCACAACTGCAAGAAGGAAGAAATGGAACAAGAGCAGTGAAACAACTTCTTAATAAAGATTTTGCTATCAACAAAAATGGTTATCTATGGGATATATCCATTAGTTAATACTACCGTATCTGGCAATCTATGAATAAATTACTGTAGTTCCTTCAAGCTATGAGACCTCTGATAGGCCAGAGCTGCCACACAAGACCACGTTTTCCCTCCATACTGAGTTGGACTCATTAAACTCAAAGATTTCTTTGTATAATAAAGCTGATATGTATTCCAGCTTTAAGAAACAGGCACTAAGATTCATTTCAGCTGATGTCCTTATGAAGAGCTATAGCACAGCCACAGCTCTATATGTCAGTTAGTTCCCAAGGACTCCATTACAGTCAGCGAAGAGATGTAATCACTGCCAGGGCATCATTCTTCTCATCCTGAAACAGATAACTAAAATGAGTCACATGAATTGCCTCCCTGAAGTACCAATGTCTCTTGGCACACTTGTGGAACAGAATAGCCATTAACCACTTAAAAGCATGTCTCTATCTGAAGAGCCTTCAGCCACCACCATCAGCCTGTCTCAGGGCTAGCAAAGGGGCACAGTTGCTGTCATTTGTGCTCAAGGAGCATGAAAGTAGCTTCCACTTGTGGTGGTGTAGTGGATGGGGAGGTTCAAAGAAAGGCAGAGTGCATGTAATAATGTGGGTCTTAACTGGATCTCCCAGTTCAAGATATGAATATTCTGTCTTTTCTTCATCATATCTAATTTTTTCACCTGTCACCTCTTTGTTTTTCTTTGCAACTATTGCAACTACGTCCTGCAATATCTGGAAAATGCAATGATTCTGTGAAACAGGTAAGAAATGGCTTTAAAAAAAACACCACTGAGCAACTGCATCACCTTGTGCTGAAATTTTTGAAGTCTCCAAAGGGAAAAGAAAAATATCTGGCATTTTTCTATGTAAATGGGTTATGAAAAAATGGAGAAAGAAGAAACTATGGAAGAAGTATTAAAAAAATGGCAGAAATAATAATGATCTTGGCTGTTGCTACCTGGAGGGTATAATTCCAATCCCTCTCAAAAATAGCTGTTGCAAACAGTTTGATATAGATGGATGAATCAGGGGGAAAAAGAAAAGAAGATAAAACAAATGTGGACAACAGTGAGATAGATTTTGAGTCATTGCGATGGATTCAATCATGCTGAAGCTTACAGACTGGACATTTACTCTGTGATAATCCTTGTGTCTGCTGAGAAGTTTCTTCCTGCTTTGCAGCACAGATACATGTAAATACCTGATGAGAGCACTTGCCTTCTTTGGAATTAATGAACTTCCTGTCAGTGAACTTTCCACACAGTACCAAACACACAGGGACACTGAATTTTGCATTATTAACAGTGGTGGCTCTGTGTGAGAACATGAGTCTGCAGACATTTTCAAAGATAAGCCGGATGTTTTGTCAAACGTAGAATGTCTTCAAAGACAATGTCATACATTAAAATTATCAATTTTTGTATTATTAATTCTACTTTAGTGTCTCCCATCTCATTCTTCTGAATTTCTTGCTACACTGTGACACAGGGCTCTGGCTAACATTTCATTTCTTTATCTGCTGCTGCTGCCTCCAGTGGAGAACTGTTTCTTGTCTTTCCCCCTCTGGACAAGTCTTGCTAAAGCAGGTTCAGATGCAATGTTTTGAGACTCCTGAAGAGCAGGATCTTCAAATGCAAGAATAATTTTCAAAAATAACCAAATCAAAAACGAACACCATAAGATAGAGTTCCACAGTGACATGTTCATATGCCCCACAGCCTCACATGGGAATTATGGTACAAGCTGTCAAACAGAAAATGCCTTTCAGAGCTCTAAGACTGACTGTTACAATTGCATCAACCCCCGACTCCCGTCCTTTATGTCTCGGAGCTCTCATTGTATTAAAGCCTCGAATACAAAGCTAGAATTTTTTTTTCAAACTTCACATACGGACACCAGCCAAATATCTGGGGGCTGTTATTTTGATGTTCAGATGTGCATTGTGATGTTTAGCATACGGATTTTCTTTATAATCAGCACACACCCAACATTTCCTCTCCAGATGGTAATGGGAAAAACCCTAAAACAACTGTTATTAGTTACCTCATTTATCGTTCATTTTGAAAGACTCTTAGTTATCATGCCAAGAGGCATAACATGAGACCCGAAGAACAGCCCTTCTCCTCATGCTGACAACTGAAGTTATTAGATGTAGAACCCCAGAAGAGTGATTTTTTAAAAGCCCAAAGAAATAGGGTGAAAAACTCCTGTAAAAAAATCAGAGAAACATGAATCTCCCATTTTATGGACTATATAATCTTCTCCACTTATGCAAATGTTGTATAATGAGAGTTATTTTATATTATTTTTACTATTGGATTTGCCTGTTCCTTTCTTAACCCCGTTAGGTGTACAAATTCATAATCACAGCACTATACTAACAAAGTTTTTTTTCTTCTTCTGGAGAGAAAAAAAAAAAACAGAAATGTGTATCTGATTGGCCACATGGCTTTCTCTGCATTTTGCTTTATAACTCATTGTTCTTCCAGTTTTATGTCACACTGAATAATCCATATTTTGACCTTTGTTAACACCTGACATCTTGATTTTGTTAACGAGAAAGAGGATCATTAATGTTTGTGCTGTTACCTAACAATCTGTGCAAGTTAATGGTTAATATTAATTTTAAAGTTGCATTAAGTAAGCAGTAAGAAAACTTCCTTTTGTTACATTAAATCTCAAGAAGACTCCATTTCTATAAGTACTTTGAAGGGTGAAAAATGCTCATCACTCTAGTCAGATAACCATTCTGAAATGAAATTGCTGTCTTCTACACTTGTGTGCACTTGTCCTAACAACTGCATTTAATGGGGAGAATTATGGCCTTCTATTCATAATTACTACTGAAAAAGCCCCATTATGTGCAAAGCAACAATTGTTATTAAAGAATTTTATTCAGTAAGTGAGCAATAGACACAGCCCACAGCAATGTTACCTGACCAGTCCATCACTGTTCCAGCTCTCCCTGCCCATGAACCTGGGATGAAGGAAAGATTAACAGGTTCAGCTGTCAGAGAAAACTCTTCCTGACATGGCCCTGGCACATCATGGGTGTAGTGGAAAAGAAGAATTGAGCTCTTCAATGGCCATGTCCCTCACACCCCTTCCAACCCCAAAGCTCTTCCCCTTCAGTGGAAGAGCTGGTGGATTTGGCCCATACTAAGCGGTAAAAGGAAAAAAGTCACTGAGTACTACATACACCATGAGAGTATGGAGGGCAGTCTAAGACTGGTTTGGGCACATTAACCTTTTATTGTTTATTTTTCCTTTGCATTACCTTAATTATGAAATAAAGAAAATATGTTATCTAAACACACACATAAAAGTTCACTGTGCATACTTCTTACTAGCATTCACTTTGCAGCAGATAAAGATTTCTTTTTTATTTCATTTTATTTAATTTCATTTCATTTTTCATCCCACTCTTTTCCATTCCATTTCATTTAAAATACTTCCCGATCACTTTATAATACTTTCACTTGAAGCTGAGAAAAATTATATATTCACCAGATTTAGGATATTCTCCTAATAACACATCATCATTCCTGACTTCAAAGGATTTAAGAGCTTTAAAAATTTCTGGCTGCTTATCACAGCAGGGTACAAAACTCTCTGGAAGGAGAACATCAACTCCTCTGGAGACAGATTATCAGGGGCAGTTACAACCTTGTCCAGCATGTCAATGAACTTCTTGTTGTCCTTTTTTTTTTCCTATGGCTGTGTAAATCTGTGTAGGCAGTGATATAAAGGGGCAGTTAGGTTATTTGTTTCTCAGCAATTAAGTAAAAAACTTGTCTTGCATGTTTATAGAGATAACACTAATAAACTGTGGATAGTTTTGAGGACTTGCAACAAATTCATATGATTTTGACCCCTGTATCAGGAGTGCTGGCAATGACACAACTCCTGTTCCTGTACTGTTTGCTGTCAGCAAATGGTGACCAAGACATCTATCTCACTTAATGGAACGGGGTGCAGTGACTCCCTGACCAGCTGTGTAAGCAGGAGAACCAAAGGGTGAATTTATCACCTCAGATATGATCCTGTATTAATGATTTTGGCCACAGTCTGTTTTCTCTGTACAACATCACACTATTAGGTGGATGCACCAGCTTGGGTTAGCACTAGTTATAGTGTCTTTCCACAGACCTCCATTACTCAGTGTAAATGATGCTGGAATCAAGCAATGGCATACAGTGGATATGATAAGAAGAAGCCTAAAAGCTCTGGATACATCTGCATAGCAGGGCTGTGCAACAGATGTAAATTCCAGAAGCTTGAGTTTGCCTCAGGCAGGCTAGAAAGAAACTACCTGCATTTTACCAGAAGTTTGTTGAAGGCAACACATTATTGGAAAATGTTTCCATTGGAAAAGTTGTTGGTTTTCAAATAAAATTTGTTTCATCAAACATCTCTGATAGCTTCCAGCAGTTACCCAGCTCCTCTTCAATGTACTAGGCAGGCACCTGCTTCTTCAAGCCCCTCTTCTTCCCATGCCTGTCTGCAGCACAGCATATTCAAGATCCTTGAAGCTTGTTTTCTCACTCCCAGCTAGCTCCTGATGCACAGATGCACTAATACTCTTTACAATGCATGGCCTTTCCTTGGTCCTCTCCTTTTAAGGTGCCACCACCTTAAAAGACACCCACTATTCAGTGTGCAAGCAACATCCCTAGCATGCCTAGTCATCCTTCCATAACTGCTATTTATTGCCAAGATCCCACCTTCCTCTTAGGAAACCTGTCTTTCCAGCTCTTTCCAGCTATACTCGCATCTGCTCCTTACCTTGGCTCAATTTTGAGCACTCCACAGTCTCCATAGGTACCTCTTCTGGAAGCACTTCTATCTATCCCTAAGGCACTGTCTAGTCTTGGCTTTCTAAAGTAGGCAAATTCCCAAACTTTTCTCTCCTCCTCATCCCATCCAGCTGGCCTTACATAAAGGTACACCTTTGTCCATGATTTCCACCACTCACCACATCTGCCCCTTCCTACCTCCTCTCCCGCACCCCAGAAAAGTCCTTCACATAGTACAACTGCGACTCCCCTGCACTTCATTGAGAGGCTCCTACCTCAGAGCAGTAGCACAAGGAGCTGTAGCCAACCCCTCAAACAGAGTAGAAGATGCTAAGCGATTGCAGAGTATGAATAAGAAAGTGCTAGGATTAATTTGGGCAAAGCATTTTGACCTAGAGCAGAAAATTTCTATTACTCTTCATTTGAGCTGTTTTCCTCTCCCAGCCACACAGTGGTGAGAGACCATCTGGGGAGTCTGGTGATTCCTTCAGACTGACATACACGTAAGGCTGTGAAGATGGCAGCAGCTGCGTCAAGAGCTATAGAGATGCCAGGGTAAATAATAACTGGCAAACTTACCAGCTTGATGAGTAGACTCTGTGTGACTTTTGCTTATCCACAACTCCATGATCACAGAGCCAGGGGCTGGAGAGGGTCTGGAGTGCTGACTCCCATGTCCCACAAAAGCAGGGGAACACCACACTGCACTGAAAGCTGCCAGGGGAGGTTTTGTTGGGAAATGCTAGGTCATCATCACTTTTCATAGGGATTCCCTTGCTCCAACAAAACATTCACACCTAATTTTTTTTAGGGAAAGTTTCTCAGCTCCGGAATGAAACTTTTAATGGGGAGAGATGGAGAGAGACTAGCCCATCTCAAACAGGATAATAGCTGAGGCATCCAAGGTACAGAGCCTGGAATAAGTATATAGGGGAGATCAGAAACAAAGGAGTGAAATACACCTCTCCTATAACCTGGGTGTGTGGGAGCACTGCATGGTAATTTATTGATTATTTTGGAAAGCTCTAAAGTCTTTGTTTCATCTCAAGGCAGAGTGGGAAAAGTCCAAACTTGAAGGGCACAACAGCTAAAAATAATCACACTGAAAAGAGCTACAAAGGTGTAGGTGGGGGTGTAATGTTTGTAAAACACTGTAATCAAAATATTTTAGCAGATACCATTTGCAGACAATTCACTTTAAAGCTGCTATGTGTGGCACCCATATAGATTGCATTTCTTTCATTACCTCCCACACACGATCCTCGTTGGATTTTGAGAAATAAAACTGATACACACCTATTAGGATCCTTTTCCTCTTGCCATGCTCACCCTAAAACCTTATGGAGCCTGATCCCTAACCTGAACAAAAACCCGGGAGCTTCCCTGACGTCTTTGCGCCATCTACTGTCTTCCACAGATCTTAGCATTCAAATCACACATTTTCTTGATTGCACAGAACACTGATTAAATGTTTTCACAGAAATATCCATTATAATTATATGGTCTTGTTCCTGAGAGGTAATAGTCGCTCAGAACACCAACTCACTTTTTTTTACTGTTTTTTTCCCTGCTATTATCACCATCAGACTGACCTCCACCAGGTCACAGACTATTCAGGATTTCTCCAAGTTATTTCCAATGCTTTAATAAGTCATCTCCCTTTGGTTTTAAAATGTTCCAATGCTTAATTAGCCCAGATTCAAAAAAGTATTCCTTGTTTCTAAATACTTTTATCCCCAAATAATGTACTGTTTTTCCTCTGGGATGAAAAGGGGTCTTTAGGAAGCCAACACAATGAAAAGATAATATTCTTTGTCTTTCCACAAAGACAGCCTACAGAGTAGTCTGTGCATTCCCAGGCTACTTCCTGGATGTGAAGCGATATATAATTAAACACCTTCCTCAGAGCTGAAGAAAGGACCAGTGTCTAAAAATGTCACCTCCAGCTGCTGGATACCAAATGCTTTGTGAGAGAAAGGCTCCTTGCCTGAAGGCTGGAGATAGTCAGCTGAAAGCCCCTTCTGAGCGCAATCAATATACAGTGAAAGGAAGCTTGAGGCTATCAAAAACATTACATTTCCAGATCTGCCAGTTTAATAATTGTCTAAGATATTGGATATTGGGTTAAGGTAACATGGCCATGACAGTAACTAATTTACTTTTAAAACTACAGACCACTTATACTTCGATTAAGATAAGCAAATGCTTTCCCAGTCTGAACTAATATACTTGATACTTCAACAAAAAAATTAGCTTAAGTTCATTTTTTCTGGTGGGAGGAAAAACAAAAAAAAAAAAACAAACAAAAAAAAAAAAAAGTAAAGCTGTTCCTGCAGTTTCGTGTAACAAAAATCAGCCATTAGAACAGCCATAGGGGAGAGAGCAAAAGTGCAGCTAGCTGAAATGCATTTCTGACAGTAACTAATACTGGATGCTAAGGGAAATAATATATGTAATGGCACAGTCAGAGAGTAATCCTTTTCCCTGTTTATACACCCTTTCTTCAGCAATCAGCAGCTGTGAGTTCCTGAGCTGATAGATGCACTCCAACTACATTTAACACCCACCGCTGGACCAATACTTCACGATTTTTCCTAATCTTCTTTTGCCTAACTGTGTGAACTTTAGTCTCCAAAGCCTTCTGTAGCAATGAGTTCCTCAACTGAATTTAGTGTTGTGCAAAAAGGATTTTTTCTGTACTGCTTCTCCACTGTCACAAGCATGATAATATTCCAATCACCATATAAAGACTTCTGGGCAAAAAGGTAGCTAGAAACTCAACTTCCTAATGTAAAAACCCATAAAGAAAAGAATCCCTTGAAAATAAGATATATGGCTTTTAGAAATATCTTTTTAAAAGGCAAAAACTCATTAATTTTTCCTTGATAAATTGTCTTTATCATGAATTTGTAAGTCTAAAGGGTCAGAGGAGGAACATGCTACCAGTGGGTCATGACTGAAGAGATGCAAAAAGCCACCTTCTTCCTGGGGTCACCATACGCTGCTCAGCCTTCTTAAGGATAGAACCAATAGTTATTTACACCTTTAGTGCTAGTGTGATTTTGCTTTATGGATTCATACCAGAGATGAAAAACTTACCTTAAAACTGTGTGTGCTCTAATGCTTTTTAGACATTGACATTCTTAAAGTGAACTATGCACAACTTACTAACTGTATTTTATACACCAACACACACACATATATGTGTATAGATATATGCATATAGATATAATTCAGTTAAACTTTCCTTTTAATTTGGCAATTCTGAAACTATTCTAAATGGAATATCATTCAATGCCCATTACTGCAAATAAAACTCAATCAATTTAAGGTAAATAGGAAAACTGCTATATCCCTAAAAAGCTAGCTCAAATAATTCCAAAGCTTTTCTTGCTACTGTTATCCCTTATTTGGGATTATATATTTTAAATGCTGGCCTCCAACACTTGAACACAATGCACAAATTATTTTTCTTGCAACATTAATGGTGCAAAATTGCCTTGACTGGTGCCTAAAAGGGAATTCATACAGCATATATAAATGTATTTCCATGCTGGTAAGATCAGACAGATCTCTGATCTACAATTTGCACAGTTCAAAACAATATTGCCCCAACACAGCACTCGTTGAAAATATTTGTTGGAGCATATTTTATTAGAATATGTTGTTCTGGCAAAACAATTTTGTACGATCTTGTTATTTTTTATAAAAGCAGTTATATATGAAAGACGTACATCACATCAAACTCAAAATAGAATATTTGGGATTGACTCCCTTCTGGAATATTATCCTGACTCCCTCCTTTCATATTGTTTAAACTCACTGATACTTCATTAAACTAACATATTATGTGAAATATTTAACATTTTCACAGGCAGCTTAACTCTGCCACTTCCAACCTTTAGACTACTTAACTTCCCAGCTTTATTCAGGTAATATATATCGAAGTATGGCTACAAATAGTGTGACAGTTTAGTTTAATACCATCTATTTGTTTTTTCACCCCTGACAGAATTTACCTTGCCCTTGTCACTTGATAAATGGTTGGCAACTTTTGTCCACTTAGCTTTTTGTCCACTTAGCTCTCCCCAGGCATGGTGCAGTCTGGTACTGTGCCATTAGATGTCACTCTGGACCATGCAAAAGAAGATCAAAGCATGAACTAGCATCTTCCCATCAGCAAACAATAACCTCAGCTAGAAAACAGAAGATACATCTTTCAAGACTGCACCTTACCTATGTGCCCTCTCCAGTACGTACACCTTGGCCTCCACACTCCTCTGCGGCTACTGGCTGTGCTGACACAGCAGCACACACTGGAAAGCATGTCAGGCACCATACAGCAAAGACTTGGTCCTGTCCTTCCATTTCATGAAGGAACAATTTCTAAAGTGCATAGTTTTCAATCACACAGAGACACCATGAAGAAACACAGCTGTGGGGTGCCTCTGGGACGGCCGAAGGGCAATGCTGAGCACAGTGTCTGAGCTTAGAGCAAATAATCCAGCAAATGGTAAACTTGCTGGATTGGATCTGAAGCCAACTGACTAACCACTCTATTTCTGCATTGCTTCTTATGGGTTCTGCTTCCTTTAGTCTTTTCAGTTGGTTGGTTGGTTGGTTTGTTTGTTTGTAGTTTTCTCCTGACTGAGTTGTTCCCAGCATTTCATCAGTTTGTTGCGACTCCCTCAGGGGAAGGGGGGAGTGATGGTAACTTTGATCTTGGGGGAAGAGATAGCAGTGGCAAGATGAGGCACTCCCACATCTGTTGTCTGGATTCTGCTGATGCTGAAATCCTGGGAGAAAAAAAAAACACGTATTGACTTCTTGTGGCGGCAGGATCAGAGTCTAACTGCACTTATGGTGTTTATTATATTTCCAACCTTCCAGTCCAGGGCATCATGGCATTTTATGCATAAACTGCAGGGAGCAGAGCTGCCATGTCAAAACAGGCCAAATTTTAAAAGTCCCCAGATTTCCTGCTGACATAACTGTATTGCACACAATAGCTGTGCAGTTTTCAGCACATCCTGGAATTTCAATCAAAGGGAAAAGTCCTGCTTGCGGTAAGACTTTTGCCCATTGCCACATAGTTCCACTAATTCTAAGCAGCTCACAAACAGCTGAAGGTGGGGCATCTTTGAAGTACCTTGTAATCTAATCACAATTCTGTCTTTTTAAGAAGAGTACCTCATATGTTGCAGCAAGACAGGGTTGGATTAATTTAAAAGGAAATGAAAGAAAGGATTATAAAACCCCAGGTGTTATTAAAGGTTCTGCTTTCTGATAGCAGAGGCATTATAACCTCTCAGAAACCACACTGCATACACACACACAGAGGTGGAAAGCCAAAAGAACAGGGGTTGTGGGTATAAGCCCTGACAGCCATGTAAGTAAAATTCACTTTGAATCAAGTGAGAAGCATAGCACTGTCACGCTGAGAGCTCACGTATCAGAAATGACAGCCTTCATTGGAGAACTTAGCCAAGAAAACAGTTACATAGGGAAGCAACTCTTATCCCTCCTCCAAAGATGGGTACCCAGAGCACAAGTTCCTGGGGGTCACATCACCTGGCTGTGCTGTTTTAGGGGGCTCCCAGTGTGCTTAAGACAGACAAAGTGACAAGCCTGAACACAAACACCAAGGAGTTTGTGTTGCAGGAGTGCTGCAAAAAATGCTGAAGTGTTCCAAGTCCAGCCTGCTGCGTAAATATTGACTTGATACCAGCATCAGGTAGGAAATGTTCTTTGGAGTAGGAGTAAAGCATTTCAAACTGAGGTGGCCCAGTTTCCAGCAGGAAATCAATACCTTTCAAAAAGGATGGCTGAAGTTGAACCGCAGCTGTTCTCCAGAAAACCTCTGTATGATTCCACTGGTGTCTCTGAAGGCTCTGAGGGTTTGTCTGAGACAGTTGTCTTCTCAGCCTGCAAGACAGCGAAGCGTGTCTTTTTGTCCCACCTTCATTCTCTTCAGCAATGTTAGAAAGGGAAGTGAGCATCTCCTCCTCCATTAGACCCTCTTAAGTCCCATCTTCTTTCCTCATTTTCCCACATTCATCCAGAGGACAACCGGAATCTCAACCCAAATCTCTGTTATAGGATAGCAAAGTAACGCCTGCCATCTCCTCTGCATTTCACCTTATGTGGTGGAGAGGAGACAACACCATTAATTTCAACATTGCTTACAGAGGACTATAAAGATGAAGACTTCCTATAGCTACCTTAATTTGATGTCCTGGGAGGGGTGGATTGGTGGATTACTGTCTCCTAGCCAGGATGGATCTGCAATGGAATATGCTGATTAGCAAACAGAAGATGTACACAAAGCAAATCTAGCCTTCCAAATTTTCTCTGGGAAGAGCTTTACAGGATTTACATAAGAATTTGCTTGCAGGGAAGGAGATTTGAGCATCTAATTTAAAACATCCTGTTCTGTGAAGATTAAATATTTCTTTGGGTGCCCACACATACGGAGATGCTTTGGTTTTTTGCAAGTGTTTCTGTGTTTGTCCTTAATCTGTACTGCAGCTGTTGCATCAGAGTTATTTTACAGGTATTAAAAACATTCAGCAGGGTAGCTGTTAGCTAAGGTTTCAGACTCTTGATAACAGATGGCAGATGTTCTTCATGTAGCAACGAGGATAGCAGCTGCCTCTGTTTTGGAAGAGAGATCGGAGAAAACTTGATCCTCAGTGATGTTTGGAGAGGGCTGGTCTTAGGGCTTCTGGCATACATAGCAAGGTTTAAAAAAGCACTAATGTCTCACTTAAGGTCAGAAGAATAGGTCAAGAAAGATTTGCCTTACTGCTAATGTGAGTCTGGACACTAAATTCTCCACCTTTGCAAGGCAAATTCTGGGTAATGCTTTCTGCCATGTATCTACTCTGTTGAGAAAGAGCTTTTGAAGAACTACACCTATACAGAAGAGAGGCAATTTATCAGTGCTGCAGGGAAGAGGAATACGGGCAGCAGGAATGGAAATGACCCGATGGATAATTTCAGCTCAGTAAAAGGGAAGAAAAGAGTCTGTGCTACTTGATCCTACATTACTCAAGCTGCTGCAGAAGGTATGAATGTGAAATTACTATGGTGTCCCTCAGGCAGGCTTGCACAATGCTCTCAGGGGACACCCAAGCCATGGCATGGGGCCATGAGCTAGCACCACAATTACAAACAACACGGATGTGCTAGAGCAGTGCTGAGGCACAAACGAGCTCAGGGACGCCAACACAATGACACTCACACAGTCCTGCTAGGACCTGAAGGAGTATCTCTGGACACATACTGCACTGATGTAGCAGCTCGCTCCAGATCTCCAAAACAGCACAGTGCTCCCATGGTCAGTGAGAACAGAAATAGCAGCAGTCTCTCCTGAGAGTGAAGAATGTCAGATCTGAGAGATGAAGAGCAAACACGTGCAGATAGGATCAGGACAAGCCACCAAATCCAAACATGACCTGAATAATTTTTGGAGGTTCAGTTAATCCCTTAAGTGACTTCTGATTTCCTCTGTTTCTCTCCATGTCATTCAGGATTCCTGATGGTGTTATTGATTTTTTTTTCTATAATCATTCTTAAATATCTAGTTGTGCCAACACTTTCAAATAGATGCTGCATCTTCAAACCCCTTCTCCAAGCTCCAGGTTAATTTAATGTAGTGGAGAAGCCAGTCAGGCAAAGTTTTAACTGAGATCCAGAAATGCCTGCCCCTCACTGACCTAGAAGTCGTGCTTACATTGTGGCAGTGCTATACTTCTCTGGTTCTCACACCAATACAATTAGCAGTAACTGTATACCAGTGCATCCTGTTCTACAGTGTTGCATAAACATAATAATTACAAAAGCCCCCACGTGAGGGGTAAATGCTCCTCTGAAATTCCTTTGACAACTCTTTGGCATTGGTATTTCAGAGAACACATGTGCCCACAACACCAAAGCATAATTATCAGTCAGTGGAACAAGAGCACTAGAAATTCCTGCAGTTGTGCTGTACCCACTCCCAATGGCAGCATGTCTGTTGTACAGAAAACCTATAATCAATCACAGGAGACTGTTTTACAGGCAATAAGTCAAGCTCAGACCAAGCTTAATTCCCTGGACATTTTTCAAGCTGGATTCAGGTATGCTCAAAGTGGACCTGGCTCCATAGCTCTAATAGACAGATCTAGGGATGTAGGAAGTACTGAGTCATTACCAGGCAAAATTTTATAGCAGTGCCATAACTGAAATACACTCTAGTGTTACTTGTGCTTCCCCAGGAATTAGAGAGTGGCATCCTTTGGGAGAATTTCTCTGCTGTCTCAATCTCGATGCAGATTTAACCCAGCACCATCTTGACATAGGCCTCTGTCAATTCTGTCAGCTCCTCTACTCCTGTCCATTCAAGCAAGCCCTCCACAACACCTCTGAAGCTGAGTATAAGAACATTCAGCAGGAGGTGAGACTCAAAATGCTTATTTTATAGCTGGCACTCGTGGGAAGAGTACCTGATATCACTGCAGCCAAAAGGACAGCAAGACAAATAAGAGAAGCCTTGTATGTCACATTCTTACCTCAGAAAGACACGTGGAAAGCAAATGAGGCCATGTGGGTCTCCTGTGGTGAGGGATGAAATGTTATGTACAGTAGTATGTACAGAACATAGTAGTATGCATTTCACACAATACCAAATCATTTCATGTGCAATTAACTGTGTTATGTCTTTTTGTAATCAAATTAGGATTACTTGGGCATGGGCTGCTGATTTTCATTTCTAAAACTTTAAGTTATTTTAAGAGCCCAGTATTTTATAAAAAGCTCTTGTAACAATTTCCTGTCCCCTCTCTTTCCCAGGTGTTCACATGGCAACGTACTTTGAAATCAAACTAGTCTAATAAAAATCCAGTTACAAACGTAACCAAGGAATCTTCATAGGCGCCTGACAATAAACACAAATTTGCTAAAGAGGAATAAACTGTAGAGAGGATGACATGGCAAAGTTGGGGCATAGGTAATGTATATGTGTGTTTGTTCACAGTCTATTCACACAAAAAAAAAATGTGAACAGAAATGTTAAACAAAGCACAAACTCCACAGCCTCAGTAGCAGAGGAATTAGAGATCAGCTACGCATCTCCCATTCATCTTCCCCATCCTGGAATGTGCAATATGTGCTTTAGCCCATCCCATTGCTGAGCACACAGTTAGTGTCTCAGCATGCTTGTAAGTTTTCCATTTGTTTTTCCACAGCTCACTAATTACTTATAACTGCCCCTGATCACCACACTGCTGCAAAGACCATGATGAATTCAGCAGACCCTACATGCGACTGGCAAAGCATGCAAAACACTAACTGTTGGTACGAATACACAACTGGAGTTTTACAAACCTGCTGGTGTTGCATAACATGCTGAAAATACAGTCTCGCAGAACAAGCACCATCTTCCTGCCAGCACAGCTCTTCTTCTGCAATATGCCTAAGAGCAAAGAACCATTGTCTGTAAAGTAACTCAATTTTATTCGGTAGCTAGTTTAGTTAACCTTTACAGGAAAGAAAGAAGTGAAAAAGAAATAAATATCACTGGTTTAGTTTGCCACTGCTCGTTTTAGACATGAAAAAATGAAGCAAAGGCTTTGTTGATGAGAAGTTTTCCATAATATTGCTCCACTGATGCATTTAGCAATACTGCAGTGGTGTGATGTACACCAGTAAATTTTGCCAATTTATAATGCTGAAGTAATCTCTGCTATGGCTTTATCACTGACCTAGCTATGGGGCCCAGACAGGCCCCAGCTTTGCGAAATAGAGACACAATTGAAGCTCTGTGATTAATTCGTTCAGGGTAGACTCAGCAGGAAAGCACACTCCCCAAGGCATGTTTTGCGTATGTCTGCTCCTTCTTATAAACAGAGGCAAAGCAATGGTTGAAACACAGGATTCAGTATATGAGTTTTCATACACTTCCGTCCTAGTGAAAGGAAAGGATTTAACATTATTGGAATGAAACAAGGAATTCGATAAGGCTTCTTCTCCCATCTCAGATGCTGCTGCCATTGACATGCTTCTGTAGGATATACACACCTGCACTTTCTAAAACAAGTCATTTAAGTGAAAACATTTCCCAGTCGCTGCAGTGCTCAGTGTGATTTTTATACAGCATCATATAAATCTTATTACCTTACAAAACTCACAAAAATATTCCCACTAACCATTCAGGTCAGTGGAGCAAACCAGATCTGCCCTATTTCATCTTTCCCAGAAAAGAGTATGCATTTTAAAACATACCAAATAAAATCACGGTCCTCACGTGTCAGCAGGTTGTTGGCTTGTTTTTCTGCTTTTTAATGAAAGAATCCAAAAGGAACAGGCCTATGAGCATCCAGCAAGCTAAGGGTGCATTATCTCAATGCATTCAATGCCTGTTAGTCAATAAAAATACATTACCATGCCATCCTCCGCATTGCAGTCTAACCCCCACTACCTGCACAGATCACCAATGCAAATAAATACAAACACCAGAGAATCAGCATGCTGTGAAACTGTAAGTGGAATTCCTCTTTATTTCCATGTTCCTCCTGGATATCCTTAAGCTAACTATTTTTAACAAAAGCTATTTTGTTCTGAATGCCCTGACCCAGAATTTCCAGAAGTATTTGGCAAGATTAAAATTAGTGGGTCTTCCAGGCTTCAGTTTAGCAAGTTACTAAAGTATGTGCCTAACTTTAAGCATAGAAGTAGTTCTTTTGACTTCAGTGGGACCACTCACCTATTTAGAGCTAGGTGAGTGTTTATGTATCTTGCTGAAAGGCTTTGGGCCTTTCTAACCATATGTCCTGAAAACTTTTGCCATTCTTAACTAAGCTTGCCAATACATCACCATGAAAGGACCCTTCTTTCTCCCTCTTTTTTTCTGGCATTATTCTCATTGGAAAAACTATTTGAGGTTCTTTTGCACCAACTAAACTTTAAGCTACATCATCCAGGTAAAAAGGCAGTGTCCTTCCTTCATAAGACCTCAGAGTGGAATCCTGCAGTAGGGCGGGAGGAATACTTTATACTCTGGAACTGCACACTGGCATGTGTAGAGCTGGAGCCCTTTCCCTATGAGGACAGGCTGAGAGAGTTGGGGTTGTTCAGCCTGGAGAAGGCTCTGGGAGACCTTATAGCGGCCTTCCAGTACCTAAAGGGGGCTACAGGAAAGGTGGGGAGGGACTCTTCATCAGGGAGTGTAGCAATAGGTGAGGGGTAACAGTTTTAAACTGAAAGAGGGTAGATTTAGATTAGATATAAGGAAGAAATTCTTTACTGTGAGGGTAAAGTGAGGCACTGAAATAAGTTGCCCAGAGAAGCTGTGGCTGCCCCCTCCCTGGAAGTGTTCAAGGCCAGGCTGGACGGGGCTTTGAGCAACCTGGTCTAGTGGAAGGTGTCCCTGCCCATGGCAGGGGGGTTGGAACTACATGATCTTTAAGGTCCCTTCCAATCCAAACCATTCTATGATTTTATGATTCTATATAGCTTTTCCTGTTGGTAACACATTCCTTTTTCAAAGAATTAGGCTCAGACCTTACACACACCGGGTTTTGCTTTGTTTTTCAGAGAAATATGGAACTTTGAGAACAGAAAGATGAGTTACACACACACAAGGAGTGGTGAAAAGACAAATCCACGTGTGAATGCTAGCTAAGAATTTGATGTGAAGCATACAGTGTGAAATATAAAGCAATGGAACAACAATTCTCTGATTGGTTGTTAAATTCTCTGATTTAAAGGCTTTGGATTCATTTCTTATTAATGCTGGACAAGTGAAAGAAGAAAATTTGGATCCCCTGGAGTACAGGAAAATAAAAATGATAAATTATTAAATCAACAAAACAGCAGAGACTCTGATTTCAAACATTTTTAGAAGACAGCTGTGTAATTCAAAAATATTTCCAATATTAGCAGAAAAGCCCATAAGTAAAAATAAGCTGTGCATGTAAGAAGGAGAGCAGACCCTGGAATGAGAGTTTGCAAATCACTTGGAATAATCTGGCATACAAACAGAAAAGGTGGCAGCTTGGATATGCAAACATGATCACCTATATTATAAAGCTGTTGAAGGATAATAAAGGGAAAGCAATAATGAAAAACAAGGACTGAACTGGGAGGAGTGTCTGGAACTGTAGTGCAATGTTGCTGGAATACGCATTTAACATTAATGATCAGGAAGAAGGTTTTAAACAATATTGTAATGAAATCTCCAGGTGATGTGAACTTGCTAAGCATTATGAATTATAATAAGGGCAAAAAAATATTGCTGCAGAGTCAACAGAAATCAGAAGGACAGGAAGAAAGAGAGGTTCTGCTGGGAAAAAAATACAAGCTATAATTGGTGGGAGGAAATATGGAAAGGAGGGAGGCTCTGAGAGAAAATTAGAGACTAATATCAGGATTGACTAGTAGTCAGTTGTAAAGAAAGGTATCACTCAATGTGGAGAAATAATCATTATTCTCCTTGGCTTCTGATGTAACAGCACAATGCAGACTGTGTCCTGGCTTTGTGTGCCTCATTTCAGGCAGGCATTGACCTGCAAACTGTTCTTTGCAGAAGCTGAGGTGAAAAAGGGCAATCAGCACCAAGTGAGCACAATCCAGCACAATGTTACAAGCCACATCAGGGCAGGGCTAGTGCCAGTGTGGACAAAACAGGCCTAGACCACAGGAGCAGCAGAATGCCCGTGCCTCCATTTCCTCTTTGCCTGCGTCCCAGCCCAAGCATCCAGCCTGGCTCCTTCCATCAGAACAGAGATAAGGTTTTGAAGTGATGGGGAAGGACTGCTGCCCCTCTTGGCAGCAAGCTACTTATAGCTCCTCTTCAAAAACTGCCCTACTTGTATCTCTGTGGGACAGCCTTCTGGCCCAGCTCCTCCTTTTAGGTCTCCATCCCATGGCAGAAGCACCCAGCATCCGCATTTGGCATCTCATTCTCAGAGAAGCCACATTAAAAGCTTCCTTTATTTCCAAAGAGTCTTACACCAGCTGTGTGTCCATGAACACGTGGAGGTGCAGTGACTCTCTGAGCACTGGCCCCAGGCCAACTCACCACGTGTGCCCCCCGGACACCTCTGGTTACGATCTGCTGTAAACTTAGACCTCTTGCAGTTCAAATGATTTCTTTGTGCTTTGACTTCTTCCCTGTTAATTTAGGATGGCAATGCTTTCAAGATTTTTGGCAAGAAGCCATTGTAGCCACACCAAATTGTATCACTTTTTTTCCATTCTTTATTAGGTTCCCACATCTCCCATTCTTTTTGAATACTGATGCCCTTAACTCTGTTTTCTGGCTTAAGTCTCTTAACACTTCTGTTCCCAGACTCATCCTGGCTACTGTGTACCACTCCTTCTGCCTACCTGGATTTCTGGTCCCCACCACTTTCTCCATTCTCCTACATATTCTGTGCTTCTTGAGTCCCCATCTGTGCAACAGTTGCTCATGTGCCCCCCCCCCCGCCCCCAGTTTGCCTATCTATCCAAACATTTATGGATATGCACACATTTTCACGTGGTCCAAAATATGGGCTTTTAGTTACAAAGATTTCAGCTGGAGGGCGTAAACTGAAAAGAGAAAAGAATGAGAATTTTCATGCTAAGCTTGTAACAGTCCTCAGCAAAGCCTTCTTCCTCCTCTCTTCCTTGCAACCCCCACCATTGTGCTGGGAGGGATACAAGAGAATCAATCTGCAACCCTGCGAAAAATAAACAGAAATAATCACAAAAACAGATGGACATCTCCTAATCCCTGGTAGCTGAAGGCAGGATTTTACTCATGTTTTTAGAAGATTCCTCTTTCTAAAGACCTCCATCAACTCAAATCTGGTTTTGTCGCAGAAACATTATCTGTCAGATGCACTCTCACTTCCTTTTCCCTGTCCATTACCATGTAAGATATCATTCGAAAAGTCTTTTTTTTCTATTTCAAATAAAATTCTCTGCACTCTAGAAAGAGACCTTCCCACCAGTGATTTGTTTCTTTCTAATTAAATAAAGTAATCCTTGAGACATCAGTCCTTAAGAAGAATGTTTTCAAGGCAGCTGCTCTGCTAATTAGACAAAATGCCTGGATGATGGCAATTTACTTACAGTCACCCCACAGAGGGACATACAATACTATGCATTCTCTGGCAAACAGTGCTAGCGCAGAGCTAACACCACCCAGTGTGGGCAACATAAGTGTTTAGTCCACTTTCAAGATATTCTTAATGGTAGAACTTAACATTTCCAAAAAATGGCAGAAGGGTCCATCCCACGTCACAGCAGAACCCTGTTCCGTCAAGCAGTGCCTCAGTTCCTCTACATGAAAGGATATGCTCAGCACACGTCTTCCTGGGCATACGACGAACAAGAGTGACAGCTACAAGAATTGCATTTTGCCTTGAGCAGGATAATGGCTTGTGTTAGGCTTGGCTCCATCCACATGTGACTGCTCTGCATCCTCCAAGTAACCTTATGAACATCTGCCAGACGTCAACAGCTCAGAAAATTCCCTTAGGCAGTATCTCTGCTTTAGACCCTCAGCGGGATCAATGGCAAGAGGCTTGTGGAGCTCCCAGGAACAACTGGACAACACAGGGGACAGAAAGGCTGGCTGGAAAAGGGAAGATGCTGGTGCATGCACTGAGTTTCTGTCATGTCAAGAGATAGTCCTGAACAAACAGATTCTTCCTCAGCTATTGCTACACATGCCAATGTCAGTACAGGCTAAAGACACAACTAAATACACACAGGTTGAAGTCTATGAGGAGAGACTTTATATCTCTTCACAAGGCAATGTTACCAAAAAACTCTCTGAATTATTTTTCACCACAACACATAAGCAAATGCGGGAAGCAAACTGTAATTTAGCTCTTGAAGTTGTCTGGTATACCAAAGCATTTTGTGTACTCTGGACTTCACCCAAAGCAAACATTCAACTACTTTTCTTTTAAACACATCTGGAGGTCAATACAAATTGTCCTACCCTTAACATTAGTCCCACACAAACTGGCTAATATGCATCCACAAAACAGGGAGTAAAGTAATTTCTGTGGTCACATGAATGATGCGGCTTCACTTTCAAGTCCTACCACAGATTTCCTGTTCGATCCTGCGTAAAAGGGTTAACCTCTTTGTACATCTCCATCTGCCAAACAGGGTAAATAACACCTGCCTCCTTTCTGGTAGTTTATGAGGCTCTGAGGGCATGTCTCTACCACAGGTGCAGGCACACCCAAGCTGGCTCCATATGAGGAGCACTAATTGTGTTCCTCATTTTTCTAGGGATTCAAATTAAAATGCCCAGTATTCAATTTATCAAGGTGCTGAGTGCTCAGAACTGCAACTGAAGTCAAAGGGAACCCTGCTTAGAACAATAAAATAGATATATATTAACTGTATAATACTAAGTACACTGAAAAATCAGGCCAAAGGCATCTCCAATGGGCACCTAAAATGAGCAAGCATCTCTGAAATGAAACTCAGTGCCTCAGGTCCCCTCCTAGAAAACAAAACCAGCTTTATGCCTTTTGGGATGCTGTAAAGACATTATTCATTCATACCGTAAGGCACTTAAAAGCTACAATGCCAAGTATATTTTTAAAAAGCAAAAAGAAATTCTATCGGCAGTGCACAGCAGTAATTAAGGCATGGGCTGGAGCACGAGGACAGAGGACATTCGGTCCACTGATCACCCATCATTCATTCTCTACACTTATTGAGGAATAGACCTGTGGAACAACACTGTGCGATCACATCATACAAATCAAGACTTAAAATAAGGTTATGTAGACAAATTGTTTTATTTCCTACTGGTTTTGTGTCTGATTTTGCAATCGTATCATTCCTTTACTACAGCTTTTTCATAAAATTTAATTTGCCTCAGGATCCATAGGTGGAAAACAGTAATCTTATTCCAACTCTTGCATAAATCAATAATAACGTCTTTGAAATTAATGAAATTAAAGTAACATAAGTGAAAAGTCAAACCTTTTGGCTCCTGAAAAGTGCAAGCTACATTTCAGCATTTGGATTCAGTGTACTAAAGCTAGGCAGCAAAATGGGGTGTTACCTATAGACTGTTCCCTTTCTTAAAGTTATTCTTAAAGGCTAACGAAACTTTACAGAGCATCAATATCAAACATTCTTCTCTATCAGTCATTAAGAATAGGAAGTTTTGTAAGTCCCTACTATGAAGCTTTCACCTTTACTGCTATCACTCCCCCACATAATCTCATAGTTTTAAATTTGGGGGCGATTCACACCTTGTACTCTCTCCTCCAGAAATCAGACAACACAAGCTATTTGTTGAGTTATCTGAAGAGATTAAGTGACATCACAAGGGTTCTGGGGAAGAAAGTAATCAGTACAACCGAGGGGATAATCAGGAAGCTGATTAGAATAAAGATACTGCTGTGATATAGCCCATTTGGGATTTAATGTATGAAAAGATAAAAAGATGAAAGAAGAGGAAGAACAAAGAGCAAGGGATAAGAGCTCCTTGTAAAGGAAGGAGGAAAAGAAAGAAGGATATATGACCTTGTATTATCTAATTCTCCTAGCAAGTATATACTAACTGGTATTTGTGTTGGTGACTTATAGTTGGTCATGTTAGAACATGGTTTGAATAAAATAAGGAACTGTGCCGTATGTCTGTTTTAACAAGTGCCAAGCCAAGTGATTTACAAGAACGCTTCAGCTCCTCATACCTACAGTGGCATTTTGCAAGATTCTTGCCACATGCCACACACTGATGGTTGTTTGCCACCCTCCATCTGAAAGGTGACAGCATTTCATGCTGTCTTTTGTCAGCACCTTCATGAGCATCTTAGTTTTGAACTCAGTTTTTCTTTTCACCTTGTAGGTGAAGAGTTCAGTCATCCTGGCACTGAGGCATTGCTCTGTAACGGGTAGTTCAATGAGATGAATGGGGAAGGAAGAAGAGCAGAGGCATATTCATTGAAGAGAAAGAAAAAAACAAAACATGCCTTAGATGATGTCATACATGTCATACCTCATACACACTTTAACTACACACTGTAGTGCTGTGACCATCAGTCCTTCCTGTTCTTGCAGTTCCATCTGCAGCTGGAGACATTTGTGAGTATTTGTGCACAACTTGTCAGAATAGGACGTCTCTGATCCCCTTCTGACATAGTTCAACTTTGCAGGGTAAATACTGTTCTCCAATCTTCAAGCTACATGTTGAAACTGCTGAAAGTGACATGGTGAAAGCAAGGCCTGATCCTACTGGGACTATCAAATAATGTGTTTCATGGGACTTAGTGAACAAACACATTAATAATTTGCCCCCCTCCAGCAGGTGCTGGATTTGACATTACTGCTTCTGACATTCCTACTGCTAAGGACTGCTACAGGGAAAGCTAGGCCGGCTGCAGCCTCAGCGCGGAAACAGCCACCCACACATGGTGTTGAAAGAAGGCTACTTGAACAACAGATGACAGAGCAACTGGTTCCCGCTCACCCAACTCGTATCCCAGCACAAAGTCAAGTGGCATTCAAATTAAAGCATGTTAGCTTTTAAACATACACCACAGGGTGAACAGAAGATAACCACGGACAGATGGGTTGTGTGTGTGCTCACCGCTTCAGGAGAATCGTACACCCTTCCTGAAAGTATTTTAATCTCTTGAGCGTGGCACATAGTGATCTCAAGATCTGTGGGATCCAAATGCTTCCTATTTCAGTGTAGGCACCAGCAAATTAAATGTTTTAAAATTTATTCACAGAATCACAGAATCATTCAGGTTGGAAAAGACCCTTGGGATCATCACGTCCAACCACCAGCCCTACTCTGCAAAGTTCTCCCCTACACCATATACCCCAACATCTCACCCAAACGACCCTTAAACACATCCAGGGATGGTGACTCCAACACCTCCCTGGGCAGCCTATTCCACTGTCTGACTCCCTTAGCACTGTGTTCACCAGACTACTCTTGGTATTAGGGCTTCTTTTGCCCCTCTGCTTCACTACATACACTGGCTTTGCTGCCTGCTGACCTCCTAAGAAGCTGCAGCTGCCTGTCTCAGGAGCTGTAAACACAGGCATTTCTTGGTAGCAACAGCACCGTAGTCTTGGGTTTCCGTGACCAACTGTGTTTTCAGGCCCCGTTTAAAGCAAATCCTGAGCCCTTCAAATGACTTTCTGGGGGGCTGAGCCACACCTTGACCTCACAGAACAGGTCTCTGCCTTGCTTCCAAAGTGACGATCCACAGGTCAGTACAAGAAAGCAAACTTCTGCGATTAGATCCCGGCTGGGTTGGTTTCTGGTCAGCAAAACGAGGAGTGCCAGTGCCGTGCCTGTGCTCGACGGGACTCACCAGCCCAGCGGGGAAGGGATGGCGTTACCAGCGCCGGGGTTTTGTGAGGGCGGCGTTGTGCCCGCCAGCGCTGCCTCCACCGCATTCTCTCATCATTCCCGCCTGCACGCGGCTGCAGCACGACGACGGGCCCGGGTCCCTTCACCGCAGCGTCCCCGGCGATCGCTCCCCGCCGGGCCGGGCCCTCCCCTCCCGCCCCGGCGCCGCTCCGTGCGGGCCCGGCGGCCGCTGCCCCTACCGGGGAGGGCGGGCGGCCCGTCCTGCCCGGCGGCCGGGGCGGGGGCTGCCCCCGGGGCGGGGGCTGCCCCCGGGGCAGGGGCCGCCCCCGCGCGGGGCGGGGGGAGCGCACGGGCACTGGCTCCTCTCCGCGCGTATCCACCCCGAGAGGTGGCCCCGGCGCCGCAGCCCTCTTCTCTTCCCTTCCCTCCCTCCCTCCTTCCTTCCCTCCCCCGTCCCCACCTCTCCTCCAAAACCGCAGGAGCCGCCGCGGCACCGCTTCACTCGCTCCGGTGCCAGCCGCGGAGCGGAGCGGGGCGGGCGGCCCTCGCCGCAGCCACGGCCCGGGGCGAGAGTAGCCCCGCCGCCTCCCCGCCGCCCCACTGCCATGGCCGGTGTCGCGGCCCAGCGTTAACGATGCTGCTGGGCGCCCCGCGGGCGGGCGGCTGGGATCGCGGCCGGGTGGGCGAGAGGCTGCAGGCGGCCCTGGCCGGCCTCCAGGAGCTCCAGGTGCTGCGGGAGAAGCAGCGGGAGCTGGTGCGGGCCGCCCTGGCCATGCCGCAGCGGCCAGCGGCGGGCGGCGGAGAGCAGCCCCCGTCCGCCCACAGCAAGGAGCACCGGCTGGAGGCCACCCTCACCGCCCTGAAGGAGCAGCTGGTAAGGGACGGGACGGGACGCCCCGCTACCCCCGGGGTCCGTTTCCCGCCTCCGGGGAGTCCTGCGGGGCCGCGGTGCTGAGGGCGGGCGGGCGGCGGGGAGCGCCACCGGGCCGCCCCGCACCGGCTGCCTGGCACCGGGGCCCCCTCGGGAGCTGCCGGCGCCGTTTCGCGCCCCCGCCACCGGCCCGGCGGCGGCCGTTCCCCCCCACGGGCAGGTCCGGGGGGGCGGCCGCGCCTGTCCCCGCCGCGGCCGTTATAACGGTCGCTGCTTTTCCTCAGGCGGGGCTCACCTGAGCCGAAATGCGTGG
This sequence comes from Strix uralensis, assembly GCF_047716275.1. NCBI lineage: Eukaryota > Metazoa > Chordata > Aves > Strigiformes > Strigidae > Strix > Strix uralensis. Next base: position 80,783,699 of record NC_133974.1, on the reverse strand, counting down.
CGGTGGAGGAGGAGGAGGGCGGCTCTGTGCCAGGAGCGGCGCCGGGGAGAAGTTGTCACCCGGCTTTGCTCATTCATCGGAGCCGAGGAGTAGGAGATGATTAACTTCAGTAATAAACACGTATCACGCTTGTGAGCGCTCGGCTGCGGCCGGCAGTAGCCTTCTGGACAGGAGATCAGAAGCCACACACAGCGAGATACCCATAAACAGACTCAGCACGCAGGGCTCTGGTGTGTGTGCGTACACCTGTGTGTGTGTACACTTATGTGTGCCCGTGCAGTTGTGTGCCAGTAGAGCCAGCCCACTAGGAAGGGGTTCGGGGTTCGTGGGCCAGTGGTACTTTGTTCTTGCCACGGATTGCGTGATCAAAAGAGAAGAATAACCGAATGCCAGGCCTTGTTTGTGAAGTGTTGCACCACCCGCTTGCACGCGTCTTTTGTGAAGGAAAAAATCTGAATTGCGATTGAAACGAGTTTCATAGGTGAGACAACAATCAAAGGGGAAAGAGCTTTAATCTCTAGTATGGGCAATTACACACTTCAGTAAACTCAGACTTAATTCAGAGCCCTTTCCCTCCTTGTACTGGGTGCAAGGCTTGGCCATCAGTTATCAATCAGGTGTGAAAACAGCACGGTTATTCACTCCCTGTAGGCAGCTTTATCAGACAGCATCTCGGAATAAAATTGGCTTTAACCTTCAAGAAAACCCAGCCACCACATGTGAAAACACTGCAGCAGGCATATCTTGATTCAAGTAAAACATGCAGGACAAGTGGACTGCCAACCACTTGATTACCTGTCATTGATAATTGTAACTAATGGCTCTACTTTATTTCTTTTTTTTTTTTTTTTTTTTAGCTAAATGAAAGAATTGAAGGCATTTATTGCCTGTCTGGGGCCACTGGGCTAACAGAAACACCCAATGACTCTGACCATAGTGACTGTTCTTTTTTCATGTCATCTGTTTTGTTATAATTACTAATTTGTTTATGTATTTTTCAAATAAAATATGAAAATAGAAGATTAGCTTGTCAGGACTTTATTGGCACCTTACAAGGCTTTCCAAGGACATGGGAGGAACTAGCCATTAAAATGGAAATTAAAAAATGGCCTTTAATTTCTGCCCTTAGAAATACAGGAGTCAGGGGGGATGAGAGTAGCTCAGCACACCATCAGAGAGGGACAGATTTCGCCAGTAGGTGCCAGTGCAATTATTGGAAACGTCTTCTGGGGGGTGCCTGAGAGGGAAGTGTTCATAAAGCTTGAGAGGAGTGACTCAGAACTTCATAAATCCAGGGGCAGGTTCTTCAGCAAAAATGCAGTTCTACAAATGCTTGAAGTAGTGATACAGAGCTTTTCTGATTGACCCATGGCTGCTGGAAGCTTTTCAGACTGGTGTACCTGGTACCTTTATTGTTTTTTTCCCCTGCAAATTGCAGACATATATTTGAGTAGAGCTGCATACCTCAAAGCTGCTTAATAGCAAAGGAAACCCAGTTGAAAACAGGCTTTTCACAGTCCTCTTAGAAATAGTCCACAGATCCTAGGAACTCAGCGACCATGGGCTGAAAACTGTTTCTTGGTGACTCAGGAGCAGCATATTGCACTAAAAATCCTTGAAAATTCTGTTCATGATCACAGGAAATTAAGTTAAAACTAAAACCAACAGAAAACGCAAAGCACAGCATTGCTCAGGGAGTGTTACGTATTCATCGTTGTTGTTCTTGGCCCATGGACGATAGAGTATGTGATCACTGCTCTGTAAACTTTCAGATTGAGAAACTCATTAACAATGTAAATGTAGCTTTGCCTTGCAGTGTATCTTGATCCAAGTTTCAATCCAACTGTAGCCCTGCGCTTCAGTGTGGTCAGGGTTTAATTCATTAAAAGTGTGGTCCTTGCAACATAAAATGGGGAAGCTGTATCAGCTCGAGCTGGCTCAAGGCATCTCAGCAATGAAAACAAGGCCGATGACAAGTCAAGCCGGGCTTCTCCTGTAATGGTAAGGTGAGAAACAGAAGAGCAGAGGCAGTAGCCTAAAGGAGTCGAGTGCCACTAGCAGGAATGGGTGGAGCAGAGCCTTCAGATGCAGTGGGAACCACATGTGGATGCCACTCCAGCATCCCAGTCTTTTCCCCAGCAACAGGTACCAGCGACAGCCAGCAGCTGGCCTTTCCAGCAGTCTGCTGTAGGCAGCAAGGCTGCAGGCTTTCTGCTGCCCCTAGCAGCATGTCCTTTTTTGTCCCAGCCAGGAGCTCTTTTTGGTGGCCAGGGGCTCTTCTGGCAGCTGCAAGTTACTCAGGTGCAGGCAGGATCAACTCTGTAGCAGAAGAGAAGCAGAGTTATGCCATCTACTGTCTTTGATCCCAAAGGTGCTAAACCAGCCCTTTGGTCACACCATATGATGGTGACATAGAAGAAAAAGAGGTGCAAATTGAGGCTAATACAAAGAAAGCAAGCTGTGACACTTTCACTGTCAAAGTGGATGGATGTCTCAGGCTGCAGCATCCAGTATTTTCTCAGCTGTTTCCTCAGAGAATATATTTATAAAAATCAGCTGATTTGATTTGAATCCGATTATTTTGTTTTGCAAGCTTTCAGGTGTCTTATGGTGATATAAAAATGTGAGAGGGGACACATTATACTGAAGAGGAAAAAAAAAACCTCTTGGTACCCTGCATTTTGTACAGTTTTTTTTTCTCTTTAGATAGTTTTAAATAGAAGAAAACATCTTTTAACCCAGGTTGGGGTTTTTTAATATTAAACTAATTTAAAGTTTTTGTCAACTGTGAGAAAGAGGTGCTTCCAGAAGGAATTCACCTCACTCTATAAGTAAGGGTCTGGGATAGGTGAAATTAATTTTCATCTGAAACCGGCTGCTTTGCACCATCAGTTACAAAAAGACGCAAGGGTGAACAGATTTTAGGTGTGCAAAACTAGGTAAGATTAATGGTATCTTTTGTCCATTCCAAAATACAGTCAGATTAATAAAATTGTCAGATGCTAATCTACAACCAATAGACGTCAAACACACACCACCCCCACCACCCCCCCCTTTAACTGAAGAGATTAATCGTTAAGAGGAATAGTCAAGTATGACCAGTGGGTTTTGGTGCCTTGATTTGGTATGCCAATTTGTGTCGACTTAAAGGAACCTCCTTTTCAGAGAGTGTTCTTCCTTCTGAAAAATGAATGTTATCACGATATCCTAGATTTGGCTCCCAAAATCTGTGGGCCATCAGTAGTACAAGTTGATTTGGAAAGTCTGGTCCTGCATTGTGCAGTGTACAGAAGTCTTCACAGCTGCATTGCCCAAAGCAAACAGATGGCTTCACCTGCAAGGTTTTGTCTCATGTAAAATTCATGTTGTGAATTGAGAAGGAGTGTGTTGAGGGTTTATTGTTCTGAGTGCTGCTTATTGTGGTTATTAGAGCAATAACAACCTCAAGCAAACGCACCAGAAAAGTCATCCTTATCCAAGTGATTTGAGGAATGCTTCTTGTCTTGAAGTGCAGAAAGAGTTAACTGAAAGATCAAAGCTACGAAGTCTGCTGGAAACATGAAAACCCAATGGTGTGAGACACCATAAAAGGGTTAAATACGATGATGTAAATCATGTGTGTTGGGTAAAATGCTGTGAAAGCGCAGACAGAACCTGGAGGTATAATAAATAATCTTTGAATACCTGAGAGCCTTGTGGCCTCTCTGTCATTAATCAGAAACCACAGACTGAGGGATTGGCTGGCAAAACATTAATCATTAAGCAATTAATTCCAGCCGTGAAAACAAAACTTTGTGATTTCCTGAGTAGGTGGGATTGAAGGAGGCATGGCATGTTTTTGCTTTTTCACCGTGAAGGAAATAAAGAAGTACTGAGGAGGTCATACATTCATCATTCAGATGGGATAGAAAATCTCCATTATTATTCAGTTCTTTCTTTTTGTTTATATGAAACAGGAAGAGGGAATATCACCACGGGTTTTCCTCGGAAGCAGTAATGAGCCTCTTGAGCTTAAAACCTTTCTAGATGTGTGACAGTAACAAAAAGGGGCTTTATTTCGTCTGTCTTACATGTTCCTCCAGTTCTCCATAAAAGCATGCTAGAAATAACTTTTCATTCATCTCAGCAGCATCACCAGCTGTAACAGTTGTCTCGTGAGACTCAGGACATCTGTCTTTTTTCTATCTTCCTTGAATCCCAGTTTCTAATAATTGACTGATTACCGTAGGATCTTAGCTTTCATTTCTTTTAGTATTTATAGCTATGGAGAAACCTAAAAATGCAGATATTAAAAGCTGAATAATCTGAACACAAGGTGGAGTCCAAAATGTGTACATACTGATTTTTATTTTCTGCATGTCATTTAATTTTGCAGATACTTTAATTAGTTCAAGGGACTAAGATTGTATTTTTCCATATTTGGGATTGAAAATGCTGGTAGAACTGCCACTTGTATTTTTAAATCTGTAAAGTACACATAAAGAAGAATCTTAGCCATGTTTTTCTCGTCATTACTGAGTGGAAACCTGGCCTCTCAAGGGCTGTGAGCTCAACTTTACAACCAACTTCAAGAGACCACCTTTCTGTAAAGTACTGTTGGATGGATGGTGAGGTGGGATATAATTAGAAGCTGCCTAAATAGCAACTGGGCCTAGATAATTTGCCAAGTGCCATGTGAGAAGTTTGTGACAGAAACAAACTGAGGTTTTTTGGCTGGTGCCTAATGCCTGACCATCTGCCTCGCCAAGCTGACGGCATAAATACTGGGGGAGCAACTGCGAGAGCTGTTACCTCAGATCAGCCTGGTCAGTGATTGCAGCAGGCAAACGACCTTATTGCTGGCCTCTGAAGGATTATTATTCACAAGCTTGAGACACCATTTATTTTAAATACAGTCATTTTCACAGCAGTATTCAAATGCCGCCTTCTCCTTGCATAAAATGTGTGGAAATATCTTGCCACAAGACATGCAAGCAAAACTTTAAACAAAACAGATGTCACAATTTGTGCAGTGTACCCTTTCAACTATAAAGACGTCATCAAAGCCAAAGGTTTTACAGAAAGGAGTGTGCTGCCTTTACTTTGTGTGGCAATAAGATACCTTTACATACAGCAGTTTCATCAGGCAGCATCTTAGAGTTCGTGTAGGCAATTCGTAACGTTTATCTCATCTTCTGCTCAGAGGCAATGTATGGCAAAACACGGTGCATATATTAATATGTTAATTAGTTAAGATTGCAATCCTCTTTAGAGATATAGTTCCTGCCATAGGTTTAACAAAAAACCCAAAGGTTAAAATAAGTATATTCAGTATGAAAAGTTTTGAGAACGTGTCCAGCTGGGCAGAAGACAATATATACTGAGAAACAGAATGTTTTGTACTTGTCCATTATGTCAGTCTCATTACAGAGAGCCAATTGCAACAGTCCCTAGCTAAGCAAAACAGTTCATGAGAGCAGAATCTGTCCGGCACAGATGGCCTGAATTCATGTGTTGCCGCTGAGATGCTAACTGTGATTATTCTTCATTTCCTCCTTCTTCCCTCCACTTGTGAATTAGTCTCGTTTGAGGAGACAGGATGTCGGCTTGAAAAGCCACCTGGATCAGCTAGACCAGCGAATAAGTGAGCTGAAATTGGACGTCAGTAAGACCTCCAGTGAATACTTGGATAGTGACAGCCGGCCCAGCTCAGGTAATGTGCACTTGGTCCTTTATTCCAGGGGTGTGGTGCTAGGAGAACTGAAGAATGTCAACTGCTAAGCAAAACTCTCTGTATTGTTTGGTCAGAAACCGTGCCCCATGGCTGAGGCAGAGAGTAGTCATCTGGTACAGAGCACACTCACAGAGCTGTGGGAATTTTCCTGCAAAGATGATTTAGTTGGAAAATGCTTATTCACACAAACAGTATTTTTTCGGGATTTTTTTTTTTATTTTAAAATTGACATTTTAGCCACAAATGGAAGGAGGAGGAGACAAGTTTATTAATTAGTTACCTTGTCCAGTGCAGAATGACCACTGGCAAAGTGGCTGGAGTCCTTACTGGAAGTGAAGGAGACCAACATCTGTGTCGGTGTTCTACTTCAGTCCAAGAAGGGTCCTGAGGTCTGAAGTTCTCTAAGGCTTTGAAGATTACTACCACTGCAGTGCTCTGGCCAAATGAATGTTTGATCATTTATATAAAAATGAAACAGGTCTATTAAAAGACACTTGAGAAAAACCACCCCAAAGCTGTCATGGACAGAAAGAGGTTGAGTTTCAGGTTTCTGGTCTAATTCACAGAGTCCACTGTACTGCAGACTTTTATAGCTAGGATGTCTGTTAAAACCAGTTTCTGTTATCTAGTCTGGGACAGTGGGAATACTTCTTTTTAAACTGAATTTTGAAAAGCCTTAAGTCTTCAGTGGGACAAGGAAAGAATTTTTTTATTTACAGCATACGGATTTGCAGCCTGCGAGTGGGTATAAAAAGTGCAGGTTTCTGTTGAGTGTTTAAGTTTAGGAATTGTGCACTTAGGCACATACACAGTTCAAAAGGAAACAGCTTCCTTTTCTGTTTGCTTTATATAGAGAGGAATAATAAAAATTCCTATCTTGAATTTATACAGAGCCTTTTTAATACTTCCATAATTAATTGGCAATGATTGCAAGACTTGGAGAGGGAGGATAGCCTCCGTTCTCTGCCCTTAGACATTCCAGCTGTCACACACTTGGCAGCTCTGATCACAGGCTAGTTTTACTCTACTTTCCCATCCAAGCTGTGCTTGCATGCACCTAGCACAAGTTGCAACAGTGTAAGATGGCCCTATTTTATACCAGTTGCATAATAGTCCCCAAAGACATTCTCCAGTGAAGAATGGCCATGATGGTGCTGCACTTCACCCCATCCCACCCTCAGAACTAAGCATGCATGCGTGTGCCAAGCTGGCTTAGGGCCTAAGTAAATATGCAGAACCCCAATAAAAGGTGTACCTCTGCTAAAGTTACCCAAATAAATGAATGTAAATTTAGGCCTGTGGCACATAGCAAATGAAGGTTTATTTTATTCTCTGCATTTTTCTTTTACAGAGCATGTTTAGTTACTGTAATAAGAAATATCCTCCTATTTATTTTAACTCTGCAGGCTTCTATGACCTGAGCGACGGTGGTTCTTGCTCACTCTCCAATTCTTGTACCTCTGTGTACAGTGAGTCCATCTCCTCCTCCCACGCCAGTCTCTTGCCCGGCTCTCAACACCCTAAAGCAAGGCTCAGTGTGTTTGATTACCGACCCAAGTCTGCAGACGAAACTACTGTGCACACTGCCAGCTTCCAACAGCAGGGAACCTATGTCAGCGATGGATGTCGGATTATAGCTAGCACAGACATTTCTGGCACCCCTGCCAGGTCCCGACCGAGGCCAGTTTCCACAGGTAATCAACTGCAGAATTGTATACACATTCAGGAGAAGGGCAGGATCCTGGTTATTATTTTTAGCACCCAATATACCAATGTGTAATCAATATATAGTACTCAATTTCAATACACAAAGTAAGAATTAATTGAAATCACAGAGCCAAACCGTTTACTGTCAAACTTTCACTCGTCCCCATACTCAGACACTTTTAAACAATAACAAATAGGAGAATGTATGCATTTAGGAACGGAAAGATATTTAAGTGCATGGGATAAAATTGTAATGAATGTTGAGATACTTTTTTTAATTTGCCTGTTTGTGAAACTAGGAGAATTGTAGTATTTTAAATACTTTGTGTGAAGGTGCAGGGATATATGAAAAATACAAGGTGAATTGAAAATTAGAGTGAGAAAGATTTTACAGAAATCTAAGGAGAAAGAGACTCTTCCAGACTTAGTGCCTGTTTTCTCAATCTGTTGTAAAATGATTATGATAACACTTCTATATACCTTGCCTATTTATTCAAATTCATGTGGACTCAAACAGTACTCTCTTTTATTATTTATTATGTACAGTTAGGGATAACAGACACCAAAGGTTAATTGACTATATAGGAACCAGTCATGAGCCTAATAGTGGATCAACCATGAATTTGCATCACACTTTTAGACAAAATGGACAAAGTTCCATTAATATTCCAAATCTCTTGTTTACCCATCTGTGAAGTGACATCATACTCTTATTTTGGGTCCTTCCATGGCCTCAGAGCAACCTTGTGTTGGTGCAGTTCATATGGGGACCCCAGCCAGATGTGCGACAGTTCCATTATAGAAACAGGGAGGCCACAGGGAACATCATTTCAAGTACTCTGTCATTCTGGAGTCATTTCCACAGCTTCTTGACCTGAGCTAGTTCACCTTTGGCTTGCACAGAGCAGAAGCAAAGGCCACCTCTTCAGTACCTACCTGTGCAGACACACCTGAAGCGACGGTGGTAAATTATAGCATAAAAGCAAAATCTTCTCAAGGCTTCTCAGAGGCTGGGGATGGAGCTGAGCTTAATGATCCATGGCTTCCATGTTCAGAATACAGACTTCTATCAGAACTTTCCTGCCTTGCAACATTTTGCTAAGACCCCGGGGTTTTTTTGGATATGGAGATAGACTCGCAGAAAAAGGGATAGCTGTTGTTAAGTAGGGGTGCAGGAGTGAGGCTACAGACCTCCTTCAGCCCTCCTTCCTTTTTCCACCACCACCTCCCTTCTTCCTGGCTACAACCTCTTATTTCCTTCAGTGTATGAAACATTAGTGGGGTAGCAGTGGGCGTAGTCTTGAAGAAACAATTCTCTCAAAGTTGACCACATTGCAGGAAGTGAGGCAAGATCTTACTTCAGAACAGCATCATTTGGAGAGGAGAAGACATTTCTCTTTTACTCTGCTTAGCTTGTCCCCACAGGTACCTGCAGGTACAAACTGATTGCCTTTTCTTTCAGTGGCAAGCGGAAAGCTTGCTGAGACACCACAAGCACAGCATTCTTTTGACACCTTCCTGGTTTTCTTGCACAAGAGAGTACCACTACGCGCTGCCAACAATTTCCTAAAGAATTTTCTTTATGGAAATATGTTTGAGAAATCATCATCCTAACCTTTGCTGTAGCAGGTCTATAAATGCTTTAGGTAGGACACTGCAGAGAACACCAAATCCTGAGATCTTTCAGAAGCTTCCTGTCATAGCACAGAAATAGTCACTGTAAGTGAAATATGTGGTTGGATTTGATGGTTGTGTTTCCTGGTAGCATGAAGCAGCCTGGAAATCAGTTAGGTGAGGATTTGTTGGCGCTGAAGTGTGCACTGTTGTACAGAGAAATCCAAGCTAACTGCAGATGGTTCCCATACTCTTGGTACCAGAGGTAACACAGCACCATAGTGCTCTATTGGATGCCTTTCTTGCTTCAGGCAAGAATACATCCTGTCCTCGCAGCACACAAGAAGTGCTCCTAAGAGGAAGGGGCAGCAGTCAAGTGTAACTTACAGCAACCTTGACAGTACTCCCAACATTTAAGAGATCTGAATTGGTGGCCATAAATGCCATCTTCAGGGACTGAGCCTCCCATCTGCCTGAGTAGTTACCCTTAGATTTTTTTCTCTCTCAAAGTAAAGGTTCTTTAGTCCATTCTTCTACACCCTTAAGGTTGACTTTTTAAAAACCCACATATAGAATTATGACATTCCTGATTTTGTGCCTGTTAATAAAACCTCTGAATATTTCTTTTTGGAATTTCTGGAATCTCTTAAGAAGTTACTTACTTGACAAAGGCATGAGACTGGTAATGTTATCAAATGAAATGAGAGATCCAGTTAGGAGGTTTCATTGGATTTGGGGTTAATGAAAAGTAGAATCATGTCACTCTCTGGTCTGTGGGACCTATGAGTCTTAATGGCTCTCCTGTGTGCATTGAGTGCTTCTGTTTACTAATGTCTTACTAAAGCAAAATGCAAAAGAATAAACAACCACAGCTTCCAATATTTAAGAGGTCAAGAAACACTATAACCTAGTGTCTGCTTAAGCCCTCTTAAAGCATCTGGTTGAGTACTATAGATTTTTCCAATACACGTAATATAAAAGGGTTGGAGGAAAAGCTGGAATTCAAATTTAACCATTTTTTTAAAAAATGCTATTGACTCTGCATGCTGGAAATTTCAGGAATTTGAGTTAACAGTCATATATCCAGAGGAAGTCTTTATCCTATCCTGGGGGCAAGATGTTCAAAAACTGTTATCTGTTGTATTGGATAATTTTACATGACATTCAGCTTCAGGCTTTCTGGTTGTTGGATTCACTTTTTACCTCTGCTCAGAAATAAAAATAATCCCTTATTTTTGTTTAGTTGGTTGGCTTCCTGTTAGTCTGTGACATTCTAGAACATTTTAATATATGCATAGATTTACTTTCATCCAAGTAGCACAGTTTAAATTTCCTGCAAAGGCATGAGTTTTATTATTGGCAGTAAAAGGCATTCTAATCTCCTGTTACGCTCAGGTGAATAAAAACCTTGAAGTAATTAAGTGATCTTGGAGGACTGAAACTATTTTCTTCACTGATTTTAGTGAAAGCTAGCACATCCCTTTGAAATACCAGTTTTAGCATAAGCATTTTGAATGTAATTGTCTGTGATTTAATTAGGTTATTTATTTTCATCCACTGTGTAGGTGACTTGGAAAGAGTCATTCCAGCAGACACTAGATTTCAGAAAGAGACAGATCCCAAATCCATGTTGCCTCTCTGCCATGCCGGAGACACACATTTGCTCAGCATGGACCCCAAATTCCAGAACGACTTGGTCTCCAAGAATGGCATCGATGTGTATCCTTACCCAAGCCCCCTTCATGCGGTGGCTTTACAAAGTCCCCTTTTCTCCCTAGTGGGGACATCCCCAGAAGCAGACCTCCAGGCTCCTCCCAGCAAACCCGTGCCTAGTGTGACAGGTCCCATCTTGATTAGGACTAGGCCAGCCATTGAGGCCAAGCCAGGGGGCTACATCAATAAATTACTGCAGCTGACAAGATGCAAAGGGAACAATCGGGCTGATGCCAGTGAGTGGGTTTCAACAAAGAGCCAGCCAGCCACAACGCACCAGAGACTCATTATAACACCCAGCACTGGTGGAGTGAAAATTAACAGCAGCAGTAGCCAGCTGGAAAAACAAGTAAGTTCTCTGGAAAGTAGCAAAGCTGAAGGGAAGCTGCAGAGAGAGGTGCTGGAGGGGGAATGTGCCAAGCAGCAGGAGACCATGCACTGTATGAATGAAGAACAGCTATCCACTCGGCCTGACACAGAGCCATCAGCTGTGAATAGTTGTTATCCTGCCAAGTCAGCAGCAAGGGGCTCTCCTCTGGCAGAAACAACAGAGAGCAGCGTGGAGCACAGTTCATCCTGCTCGCAGCTGTGCCAGGAGGACTCCAGCTCAGGCACCTGGAACGCTAAAGCCATCCCACCCAGAAAACTACCTCTCAAAAGGTGTGGCAATGCCAAATTGGCTAATGCCGGAGGTCATGAGCGAGTGGCACGGAGTGAGTTTGTTCACGCTCAGTTCGTCCCTGCAGAATCCCACCAGGTCCGAGTCAAGTTTGCCAGCTCCAAAACAAAGGCAGTGAAGATAAAGAGGAGGAACAGTGAAAGGGTGCTACGACCTGGGAAGCAAGCCTTTTGTATGGAGAAGGCAAGAGGGTCCCATGGGCCTGCCAGGCTGCCTGCTGAGTGGAATCAGCCCCAAAGACCACATGGAGCGAAGGGCCTCGTGCAGAGACCTTCGTATTCTGGTGACGTAACCGGCAGATCGTGCTCAGAGTCTAGCCTGTTCCCTGTGCAGGTCCGGCTCCCCACTGTGCCATCCAGGCCAGAGCTCTCCAGAGCCTCTGCCAATGCACTGTATTCCCTCGAAGCAGGTTGCATAGACACAGCCAACAAGAAGAAGCAGCGCAAGTGGCAGTCCACGGTGGAGATCTCTGCCAAGGCCCACCTGGCTGGCCTCTCTAGTAGCTTTGGCCTGGGAGCGCCCAGGCAGCCAGCAAGGAGAGCTGGTGTCCTGCGCACTGTCAGTATGAGGGCTCGCTCCAAGAGTCAGCGCCATGGAGGTTATGCCAAAAGCGAGTCAGACCACTCCGAGTACTCTGCAGAGTGCGCTTCCCTCTTTCACTCCACCATTGCAGAGACCAGTGAAGGGGAGGTCAGTGATTTCACGACTAACCGTTTTGGGGACAGTGAGTCCAGTGAAAGCGATTCGGATGGCAGCAGTAACAGTAGCAGCTTTGCCCTTGACTATGATGAAGGGGATGAAAGTGAGCTCATTTGGCCTGAAGGTTCAGTCAGACAATCCGGGAATGTCGAGGCCACTTCCAAGCCTCTTCCCCCAGTGCCCAAAATCTGTCGCATCAAAGCTTCAAAGGCGCTAAAGAAGAAGATTAGGAGATTCCAACCTGCTTCTCTGAAGGTCATGACCATGGTTTAAGGGAGAGGAAGCATCTGTTTCTTACAGTGAGACATCCTGCTGGCTCTCATTTGCAAAACAAGAGAGCCCATGTGCAGAGAAAAGGACTTGCTTAAACGAACTGTGAATAATCTCTGAATCAACACAAGGGATCTTGTTTGTTACTGCCTGGACATAAATGTCACTGTATCTAATTTTATTTTTTGCCATTTATTCTGTAAATATGGATCCATGTATATTGTGTGATGCCTTTTTTACTATGCAGAAGGGTCACCATGGTGAAAATGAAAACAACCTCTGCCATAAGATTTCACAGGCAGGCTCTTGATGGTTTGTTGATGATATGCACCCACAGAATCAGTCCCAGACACAAAGGCTTCCCAAGAAGAGGGGCTCTTCTCAACTGGATATTTGGTAGCATCCCTCCCTCTTGTGAGGAATTCTTTGCAGTCTGAAGTCTGCATTAACCATCCAGCTGTCACTGTGCTTGTATGAAAAGCTCTTGGTGCTGTCCATAGTTTTACTTTCTTTCAGATCAACCACCCATACCTTCTCCCAAACATCAGGAGGATGTCTGTTCTTCTGTAAAATCAGTACTATGTTTAATCAAGAAGGGAAATGTATTTGTGAATGAGAACAAGACTTCAGTTTGTTTCCTGTTTTCAAACCTGAGAGTACAGGGTTTTTTTTTCAAACCCCCTCTTTATGATGTTCCATGTTACTGTTCATTTGTTGAATGGCTGAAAGAACATGATGGCTCAGTGCCACTGTGTGTGAATAGCTGGGACTGAGATTATAGCTTTGTCCCTGAAATTGCAAACTCAATAAATACTATTTAATGTACTTCTGAAAATTGTGCTTGTCTGACTTTAATGTCTAAAGAAAATTATTCTGAACTCTAACGTCACATCAGTAATGCAGAGGAGCTTTCTTTGGTGAAGGAGACTTGTATTTTCATGATTGCTGTGCAGAGGTGTTCTTTTATTTTTCAGAGGGTTGCTATAGCTCATTCAGAACCAGGGTCCTTTCAGCCTCTATCTCAGGAAACCTGCTTCAGCACCTGCTTCTAAATCAGTGAATTTAAAAACAGTATTTGTATTTAGGACAGGGTAGTGTGTCACTGACTCATATTGGTGCAATTTTTTCACAAGACACTCTTAAAACATATGTTTCTGTATACATGTGTTTTGACTGCATTTGAGGGCACCTATGTGAAGCTTTGAATCAGTTGCTAAACTGATGAAGTGATTTTTTTGTGTTCAGACAAGCAGTCCTCATTCTTTCCTCTGAGCACAGCAATCTGGAAGCTCAGCTGAAGTTCTCGCTGTGTTTATCAAAGAGCAGGTATTATCCTCCTACCCTGTTTCAGCGCCCAGTCTGAATACATTCCTGGCCTGGGAGATGTAGGCATTACCTCATTCAGCCCAGTGTACTGTGTCTGAAACAAAAGGCGAATGCTGTGCAGAAACTCTGGGTAAAAGAGTGCTTGTTTACTCCATTCATTATCAAACAGAATTACTGAAAGACTAAACTTTTAGCCAATGCCTTCTATTCTTCAGAAGCTATGTTATGTTTTTAAACCACTCTATTTTCAAATAGTTTTTGGAAAATAAGGTAGAGAAAAAAGTTATGTAAAGTCATCCAATTCAAGTATTTGAGCTAGTGCATAATGCCATCCTTACTGCAACTAGGAAAGTATTACATTTTAGCCAGGGGAGTATGTTCAAACATCTTTTTTCGTGGTCCCAAGAGTATTGGTAGGTTTAATGGGAGAATTTCACAGGTCTGGTGGTGGTTTCTTGTTTGGCTTGTCTAGCAACAGAACAAACAAAATAATGATTTATGCCTTGTTGACTTTCTACACCACAAAAGGATTCTTTTTCCCGTTTACACAAAAGGTTTCGTTTGGGGGAGTGTGTCAAAAGTTACATATGAACCTTTAATCCATGGATTTTCTGTATTTGGGTGGGGTTTATTGGTTAGATAGGAATTTTGAGACTTTTTTTCATGGGGGAGGAAATTGTTCCTAACTAGGAAACTGCTCTGAGTAGGAGTGTTCTGAAACCAGGTAAAAACCACCACGCAGTAGCTCCCTGCCTTTTTATCAGCGTAAGCTCAAACAATAAGTCTGTGGTCCCACAACTCAGTAAATCCTGCTTTAGGGCTGTTAATACTCTGTCAGAAATGTTGCCAGACACATGATGAAAGTGCTGATCCAGAATGAACTCATGCTGCCAATTCAAATAAAAATGATGACTTAATTTTGTACTGACAGGTTTTATGCCAGGTGAGGTATCGCTGCCTCTACAGCTCACACTTTGTGCCAGGTCAGATAATATCTCTCATCCCAGAGCCAGCATAAAGGCAACATAAAAGCATAAAGCTGGCACAAATGTCATCATCCTGCCTTGGATAATTTGACAGAAATATGATTATGTACCCACACTTGATCAAGGGGAAGCCTGTGGTACTGGAAAACCCCAGCAATGCAGTTAAGTGTTGCGGTATCACCACGTGCGGTGATGCTTCTGAGCTGTGACTTTCTGGGGAGGTCAGAACAGGTGGTGCCACCCCTCCTTACTCCAGGACATTGGACCTTGTTCCTAGCACTGCCCTTTGGAAACACTGCTTTCCTCTGCTGGAGCAGAAACTTCACTGGGACCAGAGCTCTGGAGGGAAGAAGTAGGACAGTGCAAAGCAGGGCAGGAGACTCGGATGGCTGACAGTCCAGCTATACCAACACCAAAAATGTCATTGTAGTTCAGTACACTGGTAAAAATTAGTATGTTTTGTTGGCATGTACACTGAGAATTTTGATAACAGCTGGGTAAGTGTGATGCCTGTTGGTGCTCAGTCCATTGGAGACTATGGGCTAGCTCTGCTGACAGCACCCAGGAGCACCTGCCTCCTAAGCAAACATATCTGAAATATATTTAAAATCAACAAATATCAATAAATACTCTGATACACTATTCTTTTATGTGTATATACTAAACATCATGAAAACAGCTTTCAGCTCCATATGAAGCCTCATAGTGAGAATAAGAGATGCCCAGTTTTCTCGTGGTCATGGCAATACACAAAATAGAAATATTCACTGTCTATTTTCCCTTCCAGGGGATCCACAAAATCGTTTTACCTTGCAGCGTCTTGTACTATAAAGGCCTAAGAGAATGTGAAAAATGTCAGTAGGTGATTCAATTAGAAGTCTAGCACTGAACCTGATGCACTTTAGGAGTGAGAAGTTTAGCACTTTCACTGTGACTTGATTAGCAAGTGTATAGGTCTGACGGCTATTTCAGAACAGCTTTATGCAGCATCTCTGTTGCAGGAGCTAACATCTGTCATCATCCCTTCAAGCTCTAGTGAATCAAAATCATCCACTGCTTGCTGAAATCTATGCACCAGATCACCAGTTTCCTTCTGTGAAAGGCAGGCATTTACACTTCGGTGTAGGAGCAAATTGCTCCTAAACCACAAAGGAAAGAAAAAAAAGGAAAAAAAGAGAGAATAGAAAGGGAAATAAGGAAGCTTTAAGAGCAATTTGTGGAATAGATCAGAATTATGATTTTTAAAACTTCATTAATCCTTTTATTGCTCTAATAATTGTGGAACTGGATAATAACCAGCCTTCTTGGCCCAGAATCGTAGATTTTCAAATCCTCACCCAGTACCCAAACCATGGGCTAGAGTCAGAGAACTGATGTTCTGCTGGAGACACCATTCTTCAGACCAAACCTTTGTTTGAAGTGACTTCTGGTCAGGCAGGGTACTGATCAGAAGAAAGGCAGTTATCATGTGATAAGTCTCAAAACCAGCTACGCATGATTCCCATGCTGGTGAACTTGCATCCAGTGGATATTTTGAGGCTGCGCTGAAGTCTGTTTTGTGTTTGCTTACCCATCCGGGTCTGAAGGTCTGAAGGGGTGAGACCTGAAGCTGAGAAGTGCTCCAGGATCAGTCAAAGGCAGGCTATAGCGATGGCTCTTTGGGAAGAAGTCACTGCCCCCAGGACAAGGCAGGCTGAGCACATACTGGAGGGCTCTGGCAGTTTCAACCCCAGTAGCCTTTGCTAGGTGCTTTACCACTGCTAGGACTCTCATCAGCCCCACCACTGCTCATGTGGCAGTGCTGGGATTTGGATGCTGCACTTGAAATAGTCACAGGCTACCTGCACCCAAAGCCACAGGCCGATTGCTCCTGAGCTACAAGGTCAGGGAGTCCCTCAGCCCAGAGTCCTTCCAGACTACCAAGTGCAAAATCCCTCGTTAGGCAAAGACTGTTCAAAGGAAATGTGCAGCAAAAGAAGGCATCTGTGACTGCTGTCTCTGAGAAGGAACAAGACAGCAACATGCCAGGGAAGGACTGCCCGATTGCTACTCTGCAGCAATAGTGACAGCTTTCATTTTCAAGCCCCTTTGAGCCCCAGCTGTGCTCAGTGGAAGAGAGTAGCTCAGCCTTTAACTACAGCAGCCCCTGCCCTCCAAACCACAGCAAACCCTTTAGCTTCTGCAGAGAGCTGTAGTACCTAGTGCTCCCTAACCATGAACTCAGACATCCTCACAGAACATGCTCTCCAGGAAGCTGCCCTGAGATGAGCAGCTTGAATGACCATGTAAAGGAAAGAACATACGTTAATCTGGAAAACAAGGGGTCCTATGTCTGAAACTTGCCTGTGAGAAATACAAACATATAATGACACCAATACACCATTTAGGCAGTCTCCCATATCTTATGTAAAGGAGACCTGGGACTCCACCATTAGCTGCTACTCTGCACAGATAGTTACTGTGATACTTCAGGTACAGGTGAAGAGCAATCAACAGCAAAATGCTTAGCTAAGGGCCATTTTTAATGTTTGTACTTCTCAGGTTTAAAACCATCACAGTATGTCTAATTATACTGCAATGCAGATCATCAGCAGAATAACAGCTGAAATGAGCAGAGGTCCAGCCACCATCAATGCTATTAATTCCGTGTGTTATCATTATAATAAAGCCTGGAGACTATTGTTAGACAATATTGATTTTTTTCAACCATTCCAGTGTTTTTCCTTTCTTTTCTTGGCTCAGCATTTGTAACTGGGGATGCAGTGCATCAAATTCACCCACAACATTATTCCTGGGAAGTCACTGGATTCATTTATTCCCCTCATGCTATTCTCAAGGTGTCAGCAAGGGAGATGATTGGCATGACATGGAAAGTAGGGAAGATTTCAGACCTCGCTTTCATTCTTGATTGGGCTGCAGGCTGTGGAAGTAACTGTGTTTATGTCTGGTTTGCCTGAGCAGAATCCTGCTGCCATGTCACATTTGTGTTAGTGGTGGAGCAGGGGAGATGGTTAGGGCTGTGCACAGTGATAGCATTTCAGGTTTATTCTGGTTTTCAAACCACAAATTGAAAGAGTATCAGCAGTCTGGTGATCCTGTAATGCTACAAACCAAGAGAGAAGAAAGCGCACAGATCAAATTGACCAGGCAGGGCTGACCAGACAATATTGAACCCAAACTACAGACTTACAAGCCCCAAATGAAGAATCTCCATTTCAGCAGGAGACTTGAGCAGCTGGATGTGCTCAAAAACTCTGTCAAATCACTTTGGGTGCCTGGTCTTCAGCATCCAAGATAGAGAGATCAGTCTAACAAGTTGCTCAGAAATATGCGTTACAGCAAACCTTCACTCCTACATTTACATGCAATATTTTCCTCTATTCCTAATGTACAAAAAGTGAGTCTAAAAAGCTAAAGGTTCTAATTCACTCAATGTGTTATTACATTTAAGACTCCACCAAACTCTTCTACAATTTCCAAGATGGAATAATATGGATACATTGACTCTTGAGACAACAGGAATTATCCTTCAGCAGGAATCCAAAAGTGAAACTTGTACCCACACAACAAGTTGTCGTAGCATCAACAAGACCTTTACTATTTGACATATAAAAGTTCAAGACTTTGTCTGGACCACTGTAATGCTAAAACACACAAAAATCTTTAATCTTCTAAGATTATTAGCTCATTCACTAATGAAAGCCAAGAAGTTCAATTATGAAAGCAGTCTTTGGGCTTGACCACTGTCTGGCCATACAGAATTTCGCAGAAAATGCCAGCAGTATGTTTTTTAATGCACTTTTTTCCCCATTTTCTACTTAACATTCCTTAAAGAATAGAATCAAAAGAAGATAAGCAGAAGTTAATTTTCATGATCTTCATTAGGAGGGTCATCTGACTTGACCCTCCCTTGATGCACTTGGATATGCAAAAGGGCAAGAGAAGAGGCAGTTGCAGTCAGGATGAAAATTGGTTGTATCTTAAACATGCAATGCAGAAACCATTTTTAACCTATTCAATAGCAAGGAAGTGGAAGAAGTTAATGGCTAGGGCATACCCAAAGTCTTTTATGATGAGCTCATTGGAATTAAACAGATTCCTTATCTCAGATGCAATTTATGGCAAAGGGCTATGTGAACAGAAATTATTTGCAAAGGGAAAGAGAATTTTCTGATTATACACTGTTTCCTCACTATCTGTGTTGCTAACCATCCTTCTGTGTGTAACTAAACCAATACCTCTTGTGTCCCCAGTATTGTTATTTCACTGTGGCATTAGTGGAAGAACAGGGTGCTCATCAGCTACACTGTGGCCTCTGATTGCTAAGAATTTCACCTTGGCATGGAACTCTCTATACTCCGTAAAGATTGAGGTTTATGAAGTTATTTATTGGAATGGAAATCTGCCATGTATCTTCATAACATTAGATGTATACACAGATATTTGAGAAGAGGCAGTTCAGTGGATGGGTGGATGCGATTATGTCCACATGGAAGCAAAGCAGAAAGGGTTCTGGACTACACTGTGTCTTGTCACTGACTTTGACTATATTTTCCAAAGAAAATAGGTCTCAATACTGGAGAGGTACTGAGAACGAGATGCTGCTGATTAAAATTAGTACTGTGAACACTTCCCTTTTTTGTTTTAATCACACCTACTGAAGCTAACAAGTTGGGGGATGGTTCTATCAAATTTGACTTTGGAGTGGGCTGAATTTCTTGAAAATAATTCCGTGATGTATTTTGTTAAACCAAGATGTTCAAGGAAGCTTCATATGTGCTTACCTGATTTGCACCTTGGCTAAATGCCAGGTACCCACCAAGTCGCTCTATCACTTCCCCCCCCTCCCCCCCCTTCCCCCTTTTTTCTCAACAGGGAAAGAGGGGAAAGAAAATAAGATAGGAAAAAAACCCAAACCTCGTGGGTAAAACAAAAGCAGTTTTAATACAAGCAAAGCGAAGCAAAGGTCCACACACGGAAGCGAAAAAAAAGAAGACAGATTTATCCTCTACTTCCCATTAACAGGCGATGTCGGGCCTTCTCAGGAAGCAGGGCTCCAATACGCGTAGTGGTTGCCTCGGAGGACCAAGGGTGACCCCACCCCCTTCCTCCTTTTTCCCAGCTTTATACTCAAGCAGACGTCATGTGGTATGGAATATCCCTTTGGTCAGTTCGGGTCAGCTGTCCTGGTTGTGTCCCCTCCCAAGATCTTGCCCACCCCATCCCACTGGGGGGGAAAATGTCGGAAAGAGCCTTGGTGCTGTGTAAGCACTACTCAGCAGTAGCCACAACACCAGTGTGCTATCAACACCCTGCCAGCTCCCAACATAAAACCCAGCACCATGAGGGCTGCTACAGGGGAAAACCAATTTCAGCTCAGCCAGACCCAGTACGCACCTGAATTCTGAATCATCTGAAGTGTACTCATAACTATCTTTTGGAAAATTCTGTTCCTTTTTCTCCCTCTCCCAAAAAAAGAAGGCCTATGTTACACATGTACAAAGTACGTCTAATAAAATGAGTATGATTGTGGAATGGCTTTTCTAGTTCTTCACTGTACATTTAGATTCTGTGGTTTTGATTATGCTTGCATCCCGGGTCTTCTTTGTTGTCACTGGGGCACTGGAATTGATATAATACTTGTATTCCTACAACCACAGCTTTATAACCAGTATTTATAGAGCACAGGCTCTTTCTACGAGGTCAGAGAAAGGTAACTGAATAGTAAGCCTAATGCCAGCAGGCTTAACTACACTGTACCACAGTATGAACTTTCATGTCAAAATTTTAGGAGCTCACAACTCAAAAAAGCCTGGAAAACCACATATTGTCTCCTAGGTGCCCAAGATGAAGAGGGCTTCAGAACAAGGAATCTATAAATCCACAAACAGGAATAATTCCAGGAGAGCTGAGATGAGAAAATAACAGTTTCACAGTCTGATGATAAGTTACTGCAAATCAAGGGGAAAAGCTCTCCACAGATGGTGTTAAATAAGTACAGAGGACTGAAACAGGCTGCAAGACAGACAGGGAGAGTGATAAAAAGGGACACTTTAAAGCTCTGTTGTTATAAGAGGGTTAATAATTTTCTAGCACTGTGGTTAGTATATAATCACAGCAGCCTCCCACATTAAGTAACATCAGTGTGGTTGTCAGGGAGGAGTGTGTGCCACAGAAACGCACCAGGGTTAGAAGCCAAATATCCCAAATATGTTTGCATCATCCACAGCCGAAGGCACCCTCCCAAGCCCAGCCTGCAGTGCCAGCTGCCTGGGGTCACCTTCCCGCTGGGCTGCTCCTGCACCCCGTCCATCACCTCCACCCAGCCTCCATCACTTCCCTGGCTGCCGTGTCCTGTGTCTGCAGCCAGGAACCTTCCTCCAGAGGAATTCCTCTTTTTCTCAGAAGACTCATCAAGTTAACAAAGATTAACCTCAGTACATGCAGAGGACTTCTAACAAGAAAATGTTTGGCCATCTGTCCACAACCATCCTGCAGAAATACACTCTCATGGCTCACGTTCATTCATATGTCTCTGGGGTATGCAATTTGAGGACACTGGGGGTTAACTGCCCTAGATAGCAACTGCAGAGAAGGATGCAGCCTGGGCTACAAGTCAAAACCCAAAAGGCAACAAACAGATCCTCCACTGTCTTTTTATTAGGTGCACCCAGGCACTTCATGCAAAGCAGACACCATGCATGTTGCGTCGCATGTTGGGCCCACATTATGCAGGGGTGAATGACCACACTCAACACACCAGCAGTTCAACTCCTTGGCACAAGCATAGATGATTTTCACCTTTACAAAACAGAGGAATATCAAGCCCTGTGTGGTTGGTATGTACTGAAAGCTCCACAGGCAGCCATGAGAATGAATAGAAACAAAATTTGGCTATTTCCACACAAACTTTCCTTTATACCATCACCTATAACTAGATACAACAATGACAGATCTAATTTCTTCCACTTTCCCCTTTACACGATTTCCCTGACTTTTCTGAGACGGTCACCCCAGCCTGCTGCAGTAAGAGCATGCCCTGTGGAAGCTGGGCTCCATGCTTTTCGGCATCTGTCTGTAGTTTCCTTTATCACAGCAGACTTTGCTTCCTGAGCTGCCTCTCTCTAAATCTGAAGTTACACTGCCTGATTCTCTGATGCAGAGAGCTATTTTTTGCATATTCCAAGACCAATTTGAGCACAAATTGCCCTTAATAAAATTGCATGTTAGAACACAACTCAATGTGATAATGTGGTTTTCAACAAAGGACCACTGTTTGTATTTCCCTATGGATTCAGTTCACATCAGCTTTCAAGGTATAAGAAGGCCAAGTCTGTATCCAGACTATAAAGACTATACTATATATATAAGTATATACTATGACTATACAGACTTACACAAGACTATAAGGAAGGGAGCTGAGCTAATTAGTGTCTTCACTAGAGAAATACTGCTAAGAGAAATCCACAGCATGAATACAACTAATAAAGTACCTCTTGTAATATATAATACAGTCATCGTATGTTGGGCCTCTGTGGCTGCACAATGCTACATCAGTTTTAATTGCTCTCATTTATTCAAACATCTGTAGGAAAAGCGTCTTGTTCCTGTAAAGCTAAAGGTCTTTCTTTGAGATACAGAGCCTCCTATCTATGGTTTACTTGGCTTCCTGCATTAGCAGACATTCTGTTCTTCCTTTAATAAAACACTGGATAATGATTGCGGTTTGCTTTGAATATTCATCTGAGAAGTTATAAAACTATGTTTAAGCAAACAGATAATTAAATGTTCCCTGAAAGAAACCTGACTTTTAAAGACACTCAGAGCCAAAACTACCTCTGCATTTTAAACTCATCTCTAGCATTTCAATAAACATTTGTGAGGCTCAAGACAGATCAAACCAAATCTCTAGTAGAATACAATGCTTTTTGAAGTTAAACATTAGGAAGAAAATTACGAAGTGAAGTTGTATCTTGCCAGGAATTTATCTTCAATGGAAATTATTCCATTATTTAGCTAAAAGTCCTTTTTTTTTGCTATAAAAGTAACAATTTCCATGTTGTCATTCTGAAGAAAAACAAATATCTTTATCATCTCATCTGTAGTCTGTGGCTTGTAATGTGCAGGAGGTCAGACTAAATCGTCTTGTAATCCTTTTGAGCTTTAGAGTCTATTACCTTTTATTCTGTTTCCTATACTGTATTTCTGTTTTAAGGGGAGAGTGATCCTTAGATCACAAAGCAATTTTAAAATTTCCCAGCAAGCTAGGGGAAAAAGTCTCTTCCAATGCCTTAAAGGCAAATATCAATGGATTTAGGATGGAATTTGTTACGTCTATCTTAAGGCATCTAAAATTTAAGAATCTGGGCTAAACCAGTCTCCTAGGCACTTTGTACTGCCAGTAGAGAGTGAGTAGCACTGCCGCCAGCAGGGAAATTACCTCATTCCAAACAAGGTCTCCCAGACAGGTGGGCTCAATCGTTTTTGGGAAGTACTGACTGCAAGGAGCCAAAATGACTCAGTTCAGTGATACCTGACTTTTGAATAAGTAACATCAGATTAGACACATTTGATTTCTGAGGGTGTGGGTAGCTGCTTTTGATTGTATACAGCTGTCATTGAGATATCTAAGGAATTGTTAGAAGAAATGGAAGGGGATTAATACACTTTGGCTTTTTATAAAGGAGTTATTTTAGACAGTACTGGCAATGCTGGCAGCAAGTTTCAGGGTAGGCACGGCACATGAATGTACAGATGGTACAAGTAAGGGCAAGCCATAGCACATACACAACAAAGAGCTATGGCATTGTTGTAAATTATATCCCAACTCTGGATTAATCTTAGAATAAAGAAATAAAACAGGAATCTATGAATCAAAAATTGTTACATTAAAAATCCCTTAGACCTGTGCTTTTCTTTCTTCTTCTTCTGCAGAGTTGATGAATTATTTTTTACTCCAGACGACACCAAATCTTGAACACACTTGCAAAAACTCAGTAATATCTAATAATGTCTAGAAAGTCTACCTTTTTAGACGTTAGCATGTGTCCCTCTATCTTTGGGGCTTTAGTTACTGTTCTGTTCAATAATCTGTTTACGAATTGGTTTACTGTTCTGTTTAAGAATCAGGGGCCATCTTGCTATTCCTGTACACCTTGCACAGTCACTTATATCAAATCAAAGGGAATCTGAACATAATTGGTTTTCACAGACCTTGAAAAGCTCAGCTGACTTTTACAATGGCTATTTTCCATATGACTTTATACTGTTCCAAAGGCAAAGGAATGAAAACTTCCATTCTTTCCATAGGAAAAAAAAAAAAAGAAAGAAAGAGGTAAAAGAGACTTTCTCTCTGAATGACAGTTAAATGACTGAACTTCAATTCAGAGTAAAAAAACAAAACAATAAAAGATAAATTATCCAACTCTGTCAAGATTGTCCAAAACTGAAATCCAATGCATGACCAAAGCTTCATTCTCCAATTGTATAGAACTGTTCAGTGGAAACAAAGAGTATGTCTTTGGTAGTGTGGATGCCTGCTAGTCCTAGATATACTCTATCAGCAGAAGGAGTGCCTGTTTCACAGGGACCTCTCCACAACTATGAGTATTCTAATTCTTTCATATTTCTGACCTGTTCTCATACTGTTTGCAGTAGTCTGCATTACCAGATGCAGGATATGAAAGAACCAGGACATCAAACCTCTGTAGATTTACCTAAACACACAATTTCATGTAATGAACCCAGAACTATCAAAATATTCGTGTGGAAAAGGGACAAAAACCATTAAGTACTGTATCTCATTTCATTTGCTGATAATAAATGTAATAAACTCTATATCAGCTCTATATCAAATGTAATAAACTGTATCAACTCAGGCATGCACAGATACTCAATTTTTGAAGGCCTGTGACTTTTCTAGATAATTTACAGTAAAAACAAAAAAACCAAACTTTGAAGAAAAGAAGTTTAAAGGGGAAAAGCTTATGGCCCCAGAGACAGGGATTTTCCCAGCCAGGATACTCCATTGGGTGGGCTGAATAAAGGTAATGTGCATTCTTTCTCCTTTAGTAAGAGGTGCACTTTCGTAACTCAGGGAAATTGCTGAATAGTTTTGACAGTTGCACTGCTGTGTTTATTTCAGCTCTGGAATGTGTTTCAGATATTGTTTGAGAGTTTAAAAAAAAAAAATAACAACAAACTTCAGAGCAAGTTCCTGCAAGCTCCATGAGCTCTTAGTGTACATATGAATGGGAAGCGACAATTTTCCTGCGTGCCAGAGGAGAAGGGCAGCTTTTGATGGCAGGTCATTCAGCTATAGGGTGCCACAGGACTTAACTGTATCTTATGCAAGAGATAGCTTCCTCTGGTCTTAACTGAAAGCTCCCCACCCAGGGGGTCTGGCAGGAATCTCAGTAGCATTTCCATTTTGTTCAGCAGTCTGTATTTGGTTGACCAGTTCAAATGCACCTGTTTTCATAGAAACTGCTCTCTTTGTTCAGTGTACATTCCAGGAGAGTGTTAAAAACCACCAAACATGGTCAAAAGGTCACTGCTTGTGTCTCAGCTTCCCTCTAAGGACTGCCCAAAACCTGCCATTTCTCTCCTACAGAGCATCTAAATTGCAGTAAAGAAGCTGCACGTGCTTGCATGGGACTACTGGGGAGGAGCAATTTGTTGGTCAGCTTTTCCATCGCATCAGATGCAGAGTGCCTGGGATAACCAAACCTCAGCCCAGTCAGTAATTTATCATCACATTATTATTCCTCATATGGCTTTTTGGGTATCTGTTGGTCAAGCCCCTGTTCACCTCCAGAGATTTCCCAGCTGGTGTGATTTCATGCCAAGGGTCTGCCAGGTTTGTTTCCCCATGTACCCCCTTTCCCATGTCTGGACAAACCTACCTTTGGTTTCATTACAAGCTGTTGGATATGCCAGCCTCCATTGTAGCACTCCATGCAGACTATGTGTGGCTTTAATCGCATAGTCAGCAGGTGTGGAAGCAAGTCTTTCCTGTAACCAACCAGGTTTTATATGAGTGTTATCCATCTTTTCATTTTCCCATGCTCTGTAACTACAAATAACTCCACAAGGCAAATGTCTCCACACCCAACCTCAGCACTCACTGAGACAACAGAGTTTGGAGAGGCTGGAGTGACATTAAAAGTGGAAGGCCTAATAAAACAAAGGCTAAACTGCTCTGCACAGAGACCCTGCATTTTCAGGGCTGCTCTAATAGCTCTGCCCTACCCAGCGTTTCTCACACATTATCAATAAGCCAGCTCCTGCTCTGAAAAAAACTGTAGACCCCAGGCTCCCTCAGCTGTTTGCTAAATTTTTGGCATCCTCAGCTTTCCTCATACATTTCCTTGGCATCTGCCCGAGCCTTTCTGTTACATATGATAGGTGCTGTTGAGGCAGAGACCCACTCTGCCTTTTGGCCTGCATCTGTCTCTGCAGGGTCTTGCCTGTGGCTAGCAAGTTCATGCCATCCCAGTGAGCATCCATGTAATAATAACAACAACAACAACAGGGATTTGATGAAGGGTGAAAAGGGTCTGTTAATGGGGTAAGCAAACATAACAAACTTAGATCCGCCTCGTTGCTTCAGGAAAACTTGCCCTTTGCTAGTGACACAATTCTGTATTTCATACTCACACTCCGAATGCAGTGCATTTGCTGTGAGATTTAAATTCAAACTAAAAATTATCAGCTGCACCCTGTCTGTAATAAGCTACTGGGAAGCTTCAGAAACCCCATTAATTGCTGGACCTTTGTTCTGTGTCCCCAGTGTCCCAATGTCTCAAGCCTGACCTATGAATTCCTCTGGTAACTTTACTTGCTGTCACCCTCCCATTCCAGTGTGATAGAGGATTGAAATCCCTGACAGTCCCATTTTGACAAGCAGAGGGATAGAAAATCCCTTAGAATAGGTTTGAATCTCCAAGTGGACACAGTTCACCTCTATGCTGTCGCCGAGACCTGCTGTGCAAACACTAGAGAGCCCCACCCAAGCTGGGAAAGAAAGGTTCGGGGCTTTTAATGAGTGTCATGGCCATTCCTTCGTTATTTGCCCACTCACGTACAAACCCCACTCTTTCCCTACTTTGCAGCAAGCTCATTGTATGTCTGCATGGCACAGAGTCTTTTCCAGTGCATAATGGTATCGCTAAATGGATGCCTGGTTGTTGTTCGTAAATTAAGCGTCTTTTGTTTTTCCACCGGGAATCTTGGAGTATCGCACTGATTGTCTGTTATCTGTCAAGGCATCAGTCAGCAACCCAGCAACTCTCTGCTGGAGACTGCCCTGCTTTTACAATTAGCAATAAAAAGCTTTTGTCACTGCACAATGATGCTTCTGAGGTCTGGTTCAGGGTTTTAGGAGGGTTTTCTTAGGAGGGTTTTCTTAATCAACAATAAGATCAAAACCACACGTATTCTGTTTGCTTTAACAGTGAATTGGAAAAGAAAATATTTAGCTCAAAGAGAGAGAAACACTTCTACATGCTGGAGTAATTATTCTGACGCATATAAATAAGGTTTCAGAACCTCATTTCCTACTTTTTCATGCATTGCCTCCTCATCTCTATTAGTTTTAATGTGAAATGTTTTGAAGTACAGTTCTACAAAAGACATGAATAATTGAAATTGTAATTTACACCATTCTGAAAAGAAACTTAACCAGAACAACGTCAGCTTCACTTCATTGAGAAGTGTTGTTTATACAAACAACTTTTTTAGAAAAAATCAAGCACTTAAATGGACAAGCTGGATACAATTAGGGTCACTTGATCCTTCTCCTAGATGATATTAAAGCCCACACATGCTAATCATGAATCAGTCAGGGGATAGCAATGTTAATCCTAATTACGTATAGCTTGAGTACATTAAAAATGCAATTTAAGGCTATATCTGTCAGAACAGTTCTAGGTACATTACTAGTTCATATGCAGCATTACGGCTTCTCATTTCTATCAGCAGTGGTGATGGGATTTATTGGATTGTGTGTATGGCAAAATATAGGTTATACAAACTGTAATTTGATCTTTAAAGAGCCTAATGTTTTGTAAAAGCTTAAATTTGTATCAGATGTCTGGGCCTGAGCGGGGCTGGGGAGGGATCTGACAGTAGGCTTCATTTTCTTTTCCTCTCACTGCAATACACTTGTGTTATGAAAAAAGTGTGAGTAGAGTGTGTGTACATGGGGTGTAAATAAAGGGAAAAGGCATAAACAATACTGAGGAGAAGTAACAGGAAAATTTCATTAAGATATCAGCTAGTATATTACACCTGGTAAAAAAGATATGTGGTAGGAAGGTGGGGAAGAAACGAGTAGAAGAGGAAAGACATCTTTTCATTTAGAAAATGTTATATACTAGAACTAGTCAAAATCAAAAAACAGTTTGGGTTTTTTTTTCATAATGACCTGCAAAAGCAATAGCTACAAAAATTTAATCTATATAAAACAACCTTTGCAAATCTGGTTTAGGGTTTATACATTGTCTAGAAGACTGGTGTAACTCATCTAAAGCTCTACCAACTGAGACCATTAAAAAATCCAGCTTTCATGGGAGTATTGCACAGAAATATAATTTATTAAGGAAATAAAAAATGTTCAGCATAGTTCTTTGAGACATCTGTCCCTTTTTATGAGTTCCAAATACTGTCAAAAATCTGTTGTATTCTGTATAATAATCATAGAAAATCATGTGAGCAAAAAAATTTTAGAATGCACTGCTGTTGTTCAAATATAAAACACCCTCTTGGGATTATAATGAGTTTCCAAGAAATACAGCAGCTTCAAACAGCAGCTGCAGTTTTTAAATCAAGTTGACAGAGAAAAGCTTTTATTAAGCACGGAAACTCTCCTCTAGATATACTGCCCATCCTGGGCCAGAGCCATCATTCATTTTTTAGCTTGGAACAGTTATATGTACATATATATACATATATGAGTTCTGCATTTTAATACTTACTATTCAATGACTCACACAAAATTTCCATAAAATTATTCATAGTTTTCAAAGTATTTGTAAGGCAAGTTTACAGACATAAACTAAATTTTATTTATTTACACATAAAGTGTGTTCTCCCTGTGTAGTGGGCACAGGGGAGAATGTGTTTGATGTAATTATGAAGAAAAACAGAATGTTTAGAGCATTCAAACTGTATATTTCATACCAAAATCTTTGTCTCAGTAAAGTTGCATGTGAATTTGGCTTCGTTTATTATGTTTTTCTTCTATTATTTGAATACATAGATCAAGTAAATGAGATTTTTCTTACATAATCTCCAGTAACTGGCCTTTCAGTTGTGCATAGTATGTGCTATTAATAGTCAGGCTTCCTACAAAAAGTACTCCATGAAGAACATCCTTTGTGATTATGTTTCAGTAAAACTTACACAAGCCAATAATTCTATCATTAAATAAAATTTCAGCCTGAAAAGAACAAGACATGCAAATAAACAACTAAATCAGTATCAATATGTCAATTTCAGGTAGTGGAGGACTTGGCCTTCAAAAGAATTAATGCTTAAATTGCAGCAGCAAATCCTCAGCTCTCACATGAAAATAGGCCTGATATCTCTCATCCTTATGGACAACCATCTTCACCCATTTCCTTACCAGTCCTTAGCTACCCTTACCTATTTCCTTTCAGCTGTCCAACAGCCACATTCCCCCTCCTTGGCCCATCACTGACATGTATTTTGTATATGGGAAACCATTTTTGACTGTTCCCAGTGGGATTTAAACACCTTGGAGTACACTGGCACTGCCAGGTAAGTGTAGCTGGAAACCTGCTCTGAAAATTGGTCTCTTTTACTCCCCACACTGAAGACCCTCACCACCTCACTCAGCAGGATGCCTCATCTGGGTTTCAGCCCTCCCTTTTCATGGGTATATGATACAAGAGTACAGCCCCACCTCTCATCCACATGGCCTGGCAAGGGTCCGTCCACTTGTATTCCCACGTGCTTTGACAGTAAATACACCAAAGTCTACTTTTCCTACAAACAGTGTGGATCCTCTGAGCAGAAGCTGCAAAAGCAGAGAGGGTCTTTTCAGACCTGCCTTCCATGTCCTGATGCAAAAGTAACATGAGTGTTTCAGGCCTTTTAGGATGCCTCCAAATGGAGGCAAATAATTTAATAACGAGTGCTGATGAAGCAGGGATGAGCAGCCAGGGTCTTTACCTTGTGTTGAACAGCTATAAGGTAGCTTAATGATGATGTGAGGGTGTAACAATGCCAAGGCTGACTTTGCAGCTGGAATTGCCCATGCATTTTTTACAAAGGAGAACTACCTGAGGCTCCTAGTAAATTATTAACTAATAAACAAAAAGCAGTTTTTGAAGTAGGAAAGGAAAATGTTGTCTCACCTTTCGAGAGGAAGCCATTAGGTAGTTGAAAGGAAATAGGTAAGGACCAGAAAGGCAGAATATGGGTTGTGACCAAGCCTATTAAGAGGTCATTATAATTGTTACACTAGATAGGTCTCCTGAATTTAGAACAAACTATTTTAGTTGATTATTATAATACTAAATTCACACTCCTCTCTTTTTCTCTTTTTTTTTTTTTTAACTCTAGCGTAGGAAGACATCTGTGCTAGGCTGTCCTGAAGGTCACAAGAGACTTGTGCCTAAGTATCCTCTTTCTGAAATTCCTCTCCCAGATCAATCAGATGCTTTTCTTCTGTAAACAAATAACCTCACTTATTTTGCATTCCCTGGCTGCAGTCCTCCTGAAACTCAGTTGTCTCAGGTTACCCCTTGAGCCAAATGTTTTGGAGAAGGCTACACAAGGCTGCTGTAATTTGCTAGTGAAATACTGACTGTGAAGAAGTGGTATCTGAGAAAGGCATAGAGCAGGCGCGCTACTGCTGGGTCTCTGCCCTTCCCTGCAACCTGGCGCCTATGCATGGCATGGTCTTCCCATTTTTCAATTTAGTTTGTCTTTGTCCTTCCTGAAATAAATTAAGTGATGAGGTTTGCTTGATCAAACATGTAAACATGTGCTCTGTTGTTTGTGTGTTGCCTCTCCTCCTGGCTCCTCCTGTCCAGCCACATCCTGCTCCAGAGGGTACTCAAACCCAAGGAAAAGATCAATAATTTTTTGTTTCAGTTGATTTAATCCACTGAACCACTCTGCTCTTGACAAGGTGAGCATTGTGACTCCTGGACACTTGGCTTTTCTGGAGTGTTTCTCCTTCCTTCTCTGTTTGAGCTGGAAGTGCTTTTCTGTAACTGATGTCCCGAAGAAATTTAGCTAAAATGAATGTGTTACAACAGAAACTCTGTTTTGATAAGCTGGCATTTTCCAGGGGAAAAAAGAAAAAAAAAGTGCCATCATCATTTATGGTGAGGAGAGAACTTGGTAAATGCAAGTATGGGCCAGACAAAGTACAGTTGTAATGTGCAAGGTAAACTCACTTCTCTGCTCTTTCTTGGCATTTGTACCATCCCTTGATCCTAACTGCAGACTTGAGGCTCTGCTGGGATCCATATAAACTCTTTTCTCTGGCTTGGACATAGGTTTCTTGCCTAGGGCTCTGATTGTCTTTGGGCAGATGATAGTTTTGACTGCACTAAAATGGGGCTAGACTCAGTTGCTTTTCAGGCAGGTTGGTCACTCGGAGGGAGCATGCAGTACATTTTACAGCAGTACTGTTCTTCCTTCGTATCCTCTCTCATTAATGATGTTGTCTGGGGGTTTTGAAAGGCTCTTACCCTCAGGAACACCTACAATTAAAATGCCAGATTTTATGCTTGTTTTTAATAATGCTTTCTATGCTGACCCACATAAATGCAAATACTGCTGCCCTCACTGACCATGGATGGCTCTCATCTGCCTCCTTGGGAGTATTTAGGTGCTTAGGGCACAAGAAAACAACCATGCAATTCCTGCAATTTATAGCAGAAGTTAATGTCCCTGGCATACCCTATGAG
The DNA here is from genome assembly GCF_047716275.1 of Strix uralensis. Lineage (NCBI taxonomy): Eukaryota > Metazoa > Chordata > Aves > Strigiformes > Strigidae > Strix > Strix uralensis. The sequence continues at coordinate 80,752,046 of NC_133974.1, read as the reverse complement.
AGTAGTCTGTTATTAAGAGATTATAAAAATGAGAAATGTTTCTGATATATTCAGGCTAACTTCATAATGGCCTCAGACCTTGAAAAGTCTATGATCTGCACCCAGAGATCTTACTGGGAGGGAGCACAGCAGCTATGTCCTGTGGTGACACGTCTTTCATTCTCCTTCTTAGGAATTTATGTGTTTTATATTTCCTTAATTTCCTTTTTTTTCCCCTTCTGCTACAAATGTTTAGTGAGCAGAAATTGCAACTGCTTTCTTCTACCATTCATTGAAACAACTGTGACATGAGTTCTCTTATATCTCAAATCAACCTGCCAGACCAATGTGAGACTGAATATATACACTAAATAATTTGTCTCCTATGATAACTCTAAAGCTTTTAAAGAAAAAGCATTCTTTCTTATTTATTACCCTCTCTGTACAGAGAAGACACAGAGGAGCAAAGACTGAGCAGTCTAAGGCCTCATGCCAGTAAACAATTGTGTGTATATTTTGAAGTTACTTAAAGAGTAATCTCACAGGAGCACAGGAGCAGGGCAGTCTTCCCTGGGTTTAAAGTCCAGTCCTTGGCTATTGCAGCCACAACCATCATATCATCCCCTAGTGGAGTGCAGTGTTTCACCCTGCTACTTCCACACAAAGCTGTTGCACTCTGGGTACCCTCTTATCATTACTTACCTGGTTTGTACATACATTTCCTTGTGTCAATATTACCCTTTTGTCTAAAACTTTAATTATTATTTCTAAGATTTGGTCAGTCTCTCAGCTTTCTTTGAAAAAAATGACTGTGAAAGTCTTATAAAAAACAGCCTGGATCAATAGCATGATTATCTTTTAAAGCACACAAGGAAGGAGACTTTCCTGCATTGATGATAAACTCTTACATAGCCGCTAAAGTGTTTCTAAGATCACATTTGAAGTCAAGTCAGACTACACCCTAGTATACTAAGTTAAGATTGTGTGTAAACCTATGCAAGGACAGTATTTCAGTTGTTATGTGATGCAGTGACTTTTCTTCCTCTTCCTCCCTTTCAAAGCAATTCAGTGGCAAGGAAAGGAGGAAGGGCATTAAGATATTTCCCTTGTATACCCCGTACTGCTCTATAACAGACAGTTTTATAGGACAGGCTCAAATTTCCTGACACCACCACATTGACACCTCGTGTTGCTGGAGCCACGTGATGCAGTCGTGATTTGCTGTTGCATCATCCCATGTCACCGATGTCTGCATTCACACCAGTGAGCTCAACAGGACCAGGGCACTGGCTCAGACAGTGGCACATGTGCATATCAGGCTTCCCAGTCAGGTCTCATGGTGATCAGCCTCTCCCAGAAAAGGGATGGACACATTTTGGGGAGGCAGCATGGGCCAGGGGCTGTCCCAAATAGGTAATTTAGATCTGGACAACCTGTTTAAGGACAGAAAAGTTTAACCATATGGCCCCAAGCCATGTGCCCCTTTTCTGGTTTATTTAATTCACCTTTGAACTGTAGCTACTACATTCAACTAAGTTAACATTTTTACATCGGTTAAGAAAGCAATTCTTTTCTCATTTATGACCAAACTTTTGGAAACAGCTGCCTGACTCAACAGCTGCAACTGTCTATGAATGCCAGAAACAATGTTTATTGCTTGGACATATCACTTTTGCAACCATCTGAGTTTTGCAAAGTACGAAACTGCCCTGAAAGGTTAATTTGTGGTTACCAGTGTCTAATTGCAAGCAGAGGTGTGGAACATAAATTTGCAAAGCTATTTGCAGAGGTCACTCTGCAGTGTGCTGCCTTCTTGTGCTATGTAAACCTGCAAAAAAACAAAGCCAGCCATGTTACAGTGCTGAGGTTGCAATGATGAATAGATAGGTCAGAGGCAAATTTAAAACAACTGTGGGTGGTTAACATCCTAGGCCAAAATTATTATTCACGTCACTGCAGGCAGCATAAAATCATTCTCCATTCTTCTCTTTCTACATAACGCTCGTGCTTTTTTAAAATGCATATATATTAGGAGAAACTCATCTGAAACATGACTGCAAATTGTTGGCTCTGTTCTTCTATTCCACTTTATTTAGAACCACTCAAGGCTTATCAAATTATAGCTGAAATTCTCAGTTGGCTGTTCATTGCATCACATACTTCATGTGCGTGAATTTGCATTACACAGCCTTAGTGGTCCAGATTTTATCTGCTTTATATTCACATCTTTTCCCATTGATCCCTTCACACTGCTGAATTTTGCTGCCGGTTGCACACAGTAATAGCTTGTGCTTCTCCTAGTGAAATCATTCTACAGTTTCAGCTGCTTTCCCTTAGCTGTAACAAGATAGATCATTATTTGAGATGAACGTTTTTGCAAACATTCAGCAGCAAAGCTCTTTAATTCTTCTAATTTATAGAATAGTCAAAGTAAGCTAGAAGCTCACAAAGTCAATCATCACCTTGTAATCTACCTACCTGAAATATTATTGCTAATATCTATGTGACCCCCAATCATAACTGCATCTGAGAGCATTGCAAACTTTGCTGTGCAACATCCCAATTTTTGGAAGGGTATTATCCTTCCTGTTTTAGAAAGGAAATGCCCTGGGGCATGTTAACAGTGTTTGGCGGACAGGAGAAGATTCATTGTGTCCACACTACAAACCAGATCAATGCTTCACAGTTGCATTAATATAGCTTCAGGCCCAGGTGTAATAACCTGTCATTCAACAGGAATGTGAACGATTCAGGGTGCCCTCAGCAGCACCCTGTCTGCAACTCTGCAACTTCAGGTTTAGGGAGGCTTCCACCTCCCAGAAAAGACCCCTTGTAAATATACCTTTTGTGTTTCTTTAAGCTCAGGGCTGTTGTTATGGACTGAGAATGTAGCACAGACAAGCAGAGGGAAGCTAGGGTCAGCTCAGGCCATGGCAGGAGGCAGCTACTTCATTTGTACATAACTAGGGATAACGCTGGCTGCGGATGGCCAGAATATCAAAGCAGAGCTTGGTATATTCAGACATCCAGAAATGGATGTTTCCTGTATGTCAACAAAGTGGAAAGCATTGAGTATTGCCAGAGCAGAGCTGTGAGTTAAAATGACAAGAACCTGTCAGCTGGAAAAAGCATGAGGAGCAAAGTTGTGCCATTGCTCAGCTCAGAAACCCGCAGCAGACTCTCTGCTTGCTGGGAGCGGAGCTCAGCTCAGAGGCTGGGAAACACCTGAAGGTCCTGCTCCTCACTGTCCTTTCCCCTCAGCTCCCTGACCTTACTGCAGTGAAGCCCACCCTGGCCTGGGCAAAGGCTTGAGCCCATGCTCTGCAGAGTGCAGAGCTAAGCACAACTGCACAAACAGCTGGTGCAGAAAAGCCAGGCTGTCTGCGCTGCTTCCTTTGGCAGTAAATGCTGAGGAGCCTGAGCACTTAATGACACTCTAAAAGTCAGTCTGTAAAATGGGTACTGTTTATTTAACTGTAATTTTTAGGCAGACATATTTTAATATAGATTTTTATACCCAAGACTACTCACTGTTGAATTTCCATATGGAGAAATTCTCACTGTGAATTGCCCGCAGCAGCAGCATTGCTCACTTAATTTCTACCAGCTCAGCCACACCGCACCCTTCAGAGCAGTAGCTCAGCTACAGGACCGACTGCCACTGACTGCTGGGAAGGCTGCTACAGATGTGCTCTGTTCACAGACTAACAGTGAGAAAACCAGAGTAAAAGCTCATAATTTCTGGTGAGGCAGAATGTGGTTTACAGCAGTTTAAAAGAAGAAGAGGCCTGGTTAGTGCTGCTGCTGGAGAAGGCAGCAAGATTATTAGCTCTGCATTGGCTTGGCATGGGCTCCGGATCCTGTGCATGCTCTTCCCACCTTATTTTAAAAAAAAAATGTGAAAGGTGGTGAGTATTTCTGCTAGTCCCATTCTGCACAGAGGTTTATGGGCAGCAGTCAGTGACGCAGAGAATAGTGGGGGCTGGGATTTCAAAGGACAATGAAAGGTGAGATGACAGCTCCTAGACATCTCTTGCTCAGCCCAGGAATCAGCCCTTGAGCTTTGAGTGATACACGCTTTGCAGAAGAAGTACCAGTCTTCTTCATATGTTGATTACCTGATTATCGGAATAGCCAAAATATGTTTCACTTTCCAGTTAAGAGACATGAAAAAGCTGAGACAAAGGGAAAACTATAACAGGATCAATTTTAAAACTTAATAAGAAGTTTTTTACTACTAAAATAAAATAGATTCAGGCTATAAATGTAACTTTGTTTTTTGTCTTCTCCATGAGGTATATTCCCCAAACAAGAGAATCTGAACTAATTCATTCAAAATCTCATTCATGAGAAAACAGAGAGGTGCTGGGTGGCACTGCTACTGCATGGTACTAATAGTAACTATAAACAGGGTCTTAGGAAAAAGACAGTAAACATTTGAAAGATCTCCAATTCTGAAAGGACTCCAATATTTCAATAGGAGGTATGTCTCCCCCCTACTTTTGCTCAAGTGGTGTTTACTTCAGCTAATGGAAATAGTCTAGCTATGCAGCCTTTTTGTATGCTGGGTGACAAGTGTGCAGAGCAACTGGGTCAGGGTGTGCCTCATGCCTTTTCCATGAAGTGTGTCTTTTATTTATATTGTATTGCCAAATTACATCAGAGAAGTTGTGTGTATGTGTCTGACATTGATCGGGACAGCCTCCTCCCAGCATGGCCCTCTGTGATTAAAAAGCATTCTCTTAAAGGTCAAGGGTATGACCACAGGGCAGCCTGGCGGCACAGGGACAGACCAAGAGATGGGTGGTCTCCTCATTTAACATCACCTGAACCATACTGGTTTAAGAATATGTGCATAAATATGTTACTGTCACTGCTAGCAGGGAGTTGCCTCAACTCTTGGGAGACTGGGAGAGTTGTTTTTGCTGAGGGTTCATGATGAGGTTTGGGGTGGGAGTGGGAAAGAAAGAATTTCTTATCTGCACCTAAAAAGATAACTTAGATGAAGAAACCTCTTTGCACATCTTTAGTCTGTTACTTCCAAGATAGTTTGCAATCTGCTTTTACAACTTCATCCAACAGATACAGTGGCAGCCTCAATATTTGAATGAGTATTGCAACCTCCATTCATAATGAAGCCGTAGTCTTTTCTATGAAAACCTTCAGACTAATAACTCTCTCTTGTACTGCTCTGTAGAGCTCCAGGATGCTCTTCCTGATGTGTAGCTCTTCAGCAGCTTCCTCTCTGAACCCCCAGAGGATGCCCCAGCCTCACCCAGGCACCTTGCTGAAAAGGACTTGTGCATGAACAATCTTCATAAATGCCTGAGCAGGAAATTCAGGCATGCTGACTGCAAGGAGTTATAGCACACTCCAGCCAGACCAAAGTGTAGATAAAGGACTAAGACAGACCCACAGTCTAGATATAGTTAGAAACAAGTTTATGCATATCTCCATCTCACCTGCACTGAAAATAAGAACTGTGGGTCCTCCTTATCAGCATGCAGAAGAGAACTTTCCCCACCTTGTTCCAGGAGCTATGTTAATGCAAGATAAAATGCTGGATCCTTTAAGGAAAAAAATAATTGAAGGGAAAACTTCATCAGCAAAGGTAGTTGATAGGCATAGGCATGTGTACATTCAGCTCTGTGAAGAAATGTTCCCTATAAAATGGCTGTGCAGCCTGCTAGCACATGAAGTTGAACACTTTTGACATACATTTTCCAGTTTGTATGGCTATATGCACTAGATTTGAGACCTTGCATATGAAAGAAACTGACAAATAAGCTTATGAAGATATTCAGTTAAGCAAGCCACAGCAAGCCCTCACGTTTGGTCATGCTCATACTTCAAGAGTTTTGTTCAGCCTAACTGGCATTGATTCTTGCATTTAAGATGAGCTAAAATCCTGTCTGGTGTCAGATTGGTTATATCACACCTAGGCATCTGATACAGTCGTACCTAGGGCACAGGTGGGAAACAATCCTTCATTTTACAGAGGAGAAATGAGCCACCAGAGCACATCCTGAAGGAGTCTGATAAATATGGGTTCAATCTCTAGCTCTAAATACTATGATAAGACATTATTCACTGAACAATCTCCTAATTATTCCTTGATTAAACAAGTGAGCATCTAAATAGTATTTTTTCTGAAGACTGAATCCATTTCAAATAACACACACGTTTAAACTCTCCCGGTGTCAGCAATGTTATATATCCCTTCATCTACAAATATGATTTTTAATGTAGGAGTCTCTTGCTAATCCAGGACTGACAAACAAGATTACTTCAAGATGAGAGAAAACAGAAATGAACATATGTTTCTATCAGAAAAACACACCTGCTCACTGCTATGAAAGAGCAGGTCCACAAAAAAGTCACTTTGATGCCTTGAATTAACATGTCTGTTGGATCCAGCTTTAGACATCTGCTCAGATGCTGTATGACCAATTGACACGTGAATGCCCCTAAACACCCAAGACTTTGTCCATGGACATGGACAAGTTATATTCTGACACCACCAAGCTGTGCAGAGACCAGACAAATGCCTAAGGCCTGGAGGGATGCTCAGATTCTGCTTTCCCCTGTCTGTTGCTTGAAGGACACACTCTACTTCATCTTCTCAGTGGGCTCCTACTAACAAAGCAGCTTTTTCCACTGTTTTCCCTTCCTAGTTGAGGACACTGTCTTTCAATCTATGAGACCCAGCATTAAAGCCCTATTTTTCCTTGCTCAGAAAGGGGCCAGCAGCCACATCTGCTGAGAGATGTAACATTTAGGCTGTGGGAATCAGAGATGAGCTCTTACTTTGAAGTAAATCCACTCTTCAAGAATAAATAAACATTAATGAGATCAGGTTAAAGTACTTAGCAGAGATGCAACAGAACAAGCCAGGTACCTTCCCTGAATCTTGAGTTACACAAACTGGAAATGGGTCCAACCAGGAGGACAAGATATCCAGCAATGCAGAAGTGAGGGTACTCCCTGTCAACATTTGAAATCTGGACTCAAGGTCCTAATTCAAAGTGGGTGGAATGGGGAATTCCTGCACAGCTCAAGTCCTTGTGAAGGAGAGCCCTCACCCTGTAACAGAGATGTCTCTTTTTCTTTTGAATCCTTTACTGGACCTGTGGTTTGAGGAATCACAGGTGGAAGCAAATGGCTAGGCAGAGACTACCTTCTTGACAGATCTTCTGGCCTAGCTTTGCAGGTCCTTGCCAGCTTGCTGGGGGCTCAGGGTAGGACCTTCTGCTCCAGTATAGAAATCTGTGGAAGACCATGGGGAGCAATAGTGGTCAAGCTACAGTGCTCAGCAGAGGATGAAAACCAGCAAAATACCTTTCATTTAGACAAGATACCTGTTCAGTCTGCATAAAGCTGCTCAGCAGGCAGGTTGAAGTCAGCTCAGGTAAGGGTGTGTGTTGCAATGGCGGGTGCAGTATAGACAGCCCATCTCCCTCTGTACAGAAAATGGGGAGGTACAGGGCTAGGAATTTCCCAGGGTGTCAGGCATGAAGCACTGCAGTGTCACACAGGGCTGCATGATCTGGCTGCAAATGCAAATCTCTCCAGCGACAATGGTGCTGTATCCAGCCATTTTACCAGCCCACTTCTCTACAAGGCTATTTATGTGTGGCACTGCTGTGTCTTGTTGCCTCTGACTCTCGCTCATCTGCATACAGGGACATGGAGATGCTCCTGATGCCTCTGCACCACTGTGCAGTGGGTGCAGCCTGCCACATGCAGACACGTTTCTGTTGGTTCATTGAGGATTGGAGGAGCAGGCTGGCATCTAACTCAACAGACAGAGGCATTAGGCAGCAGAGTTTTTGAAAATGAAGTGCCTTACAACAACTAATCTTCATAGCTTCTCAGCAAATGAGTGAAAAGAAAGACTGGAACAATTGTTGCCCTGACTCAGACAACAACTCCTCCCAGTCCTGTTAGCAAACATTGGGCCCTCTGTGCCGGGGCGTGAGTGGCTGTGCAACGTGCGGCCCTCGCACAAACTCTGACACTGCCTAACAATTACATGAGGGCTTGGGAGTGCCTTCGAGCACGGAATACAACTTATGAATAAAGTGACTCCAGAGAGACTTCAATCAGCTTTCATATACTGACACCCTAGAGACAAACTCGGAGGGTTTGCCTGCCTTTGACAGCGATTACAGCCTGGAGTCAATCACTTCTGTCAGTCTTTTTCTGTCAGAGGAGACAAGAGCTACAAGCCATAGTTTTAAAATGTCTTGTCTCAGTGATGACTTTGCTTCAGGCCACCTTTACCTCCCTGTGCTCCCCCTCTGCCCATGGGACACAAGTCATTCCAGCTGCCTTTCAGTTCAAAGACTAGCTTGAAAACTTAGCTTTGGTGAGTCAGTGTTTGGTGATTATTTTTTGTGGTCCATTTTTTTGAATATAAACTGCTGTCACAACACGTGTGAACAGCAGCTCCCTTCTTCTCTGGCCCCAGCTTCAGACACCCATGTGGGTTGCTCAGGTGGGCATCTGGCGTGTTTCTGTTCTTCTGACCCACGTTAGCTTTCTTCCAGCCAGTTCTTAAGTAAGTCCTTGGAGACAAATGTGGGGAATAAAAGAAAAAAAGCAAAAAAGCCTCTCAAGATTTAATCATCCCCAAGGGTAAAGCAATGTGCAATTGGTAAGAAAGGTCACTGAGGGTCAAGAGGATTCAGGGAGGAAAGTGCCTTTCATGAGGAATTGCAAATGTTTACTTTAAACAAGTATTTAAAAAGTCAAGATCCTGAAAGAAGCCATATGTTTCGATTTTGAGACCAATTAGTCTGCCTCATCTGCAGTTTATTCTGTGGTCTTTTGGCCTTTCACTTCTTCTGAAGGCAAGGAGGCTAATGTGCTAGCACAACCCTGATAGGCAAGGGAAAGCTGGGGCAGCTGCCTGAAATGATTTGTAGAGATGCACTTGAGAATGCTTTTCAGAAACGATACAAAGATTGACCACACAAAGAAAAAAGGAATTTGACTATGCCTCTTTGGTGGAAAAGAGCTATGGTAGTCGGCACACCACACCACTGATCTCTTCATGTTTTGCAATGCACTTTGATAACAAGAGTCCTTAAGAATTCATTAGAGCTTTGTTTGCATATCTAATCGTTCTGCTTTCCCTCTTGCCTTTCCACAAGGATTATTTGAATATTTTTAACTTCAGGAAGGTGTTTTTCAGCATGCAGAATGTCACAAGAAAATGAAAATATGTCATGAATAACAGATGTCACCCCATGAATCTTGCTGGCAAGATTTTATTTTATATTTGGCCCTTGTCAGAGCACATAGCCTCTAAAAACAACTAAACAAGACAAAGTCAACATGAAACCATTGTCCTCTTTGTGTATAGGTGTTCCTATGGCACTCTTCACCTGGGTTGTTGTTCATGTGTACCACAATCAATGCTAAATGCCCTGGGAGGAGGGACCAGGGCCACAGTCTTCCTATTGCTCTTCACCAGTCCAACAATACAGATCCGCCATATAAATCAGATGATTTGCACAGCAAGAGTGGAAGATGCCACAGCATCAGGTGTTTAAGCAAACAGTACCATCTCCATTTCCAAAGTTTTCTAGGATTGAGTGACAGTTTTGGCTACAAGTTTCTTGAGTCCAGGTGCCTGAATTCAACCTCAGCTATGTTAATTCATCAAAACCCTTTCCATGAATCCAGATGAAACTTAGGGTTGAGAACAGAGGTAAAGTCCTGGTCCCACTCAAATCAACACCAGAACAGGGTAGAGCAAGAATGAGGTTTCATTCAGCATCCCGCTTTCCTGATTGCCAATCCTGTATCATAAATTAGGTTGCGCTTTACCACTTAGAACAATCACCAGAGCAAGGACAAAATTCATAACAGAGTCTGAAAGCTCAGCTTTTAACAGGTTTGATGCTGTTAGAGGAAGTAAATATGAATCACTCATTTAGGGGAGAAAACATGTGAAATGTCTGGCTTTCCTATTGTTTGTAATTGAATATCTGAAACCTTACAAAAATTCGTACTAAAAATTGTAATGTGTTTTATAGGGAAATAAAGGGTGGTGATTTTCCTGAAATATTACAATTCTCATGAAGCAGGAATCCACATAAACTGCAAGAAGAACCAGTTTCTTTTCATCATACTAAAAATAAAAAGAATACTTGATTTTTCAGTGCCCAGAAAATATATCAGACCTACTAGCTTCTCCATTGGGAATTATTCTACTATTTTTTTCATCTGAGGAATCCTAAACTCACCAAAGCTTAAAATCCCATATGTCTATAAATTACTAGATCAAAGGAGTGTTCCTGTAAAACTGATATTTATTACCTGTATAGAGACAGGAAAATGGAACTGAATTAAGGAAACAGCTCAGTCTAACATTAAAGAATATAGGATTTCTGAGTGAAGTTCAGCTTAATACTTTACAGGATCTGACAGTATTGAGGATGAAAATGAAATGGAACAAAGTATGTATTTATTAAAATTCCAGAGACGCAGATGGAATAGTATAGTATCAACTAACCGTAAGTATTCTGCAAAAATAGGGATAGGTAGTCTGGAAAGGGAATGTATCCTCCAAGCTCTTCTGACAATGACATATACTTTTAATTACAGTATCTATTTCATCCTAGATTCTCCATCTTATACCTCTGAGAGCAATGGCATGTCTGAAAGTGGAAAAAAACCACCATCTCTTTTGGAAAAAAAACCCTCACTCTGAAATCTTTCTTCTAAAACAGATGCTGACTTGAGGTATTCATTCATTAAGGTAAAATTGGATGAATGATTTTCAGCTTAATTGAAAAATTAAAGCAACTTATTGCAGAAAGATACTAACTTAGTTCGTAATTTACTCATTTAATAAATCAAGAATGAGAGATTATTTTTTATCTCTAAGTCATTTCAAAATATGTTCTGACGCTTGCCCAGTTCATGAAATTATGTCATAAATCCAGCAGCTGTGACTTCCAGTTCAAGGAAATGCTATTGTATAAGCACTAAACATGACGGCACTGGATAGTGCATGGCAGCTTCCCAAAGCAAAATACCTTAAGGGCTCATCCACTTGCCATGTACTCTGAGAAGAGTTGATGAAGTTCCTGAATGGGAGACTGTATTTTGGACCACTTTTGTTAACACAGATGTTTCCTATCTTGGTTTGAACCATTTGGCAGATGTTTCCAAATGTCTGGCCTTAGTTTCACAATATTTGCATTTGTCGGGACAGGTGGGCACCATGGGTCCAGTGCTGCGAGTTTCCAGGGTGGATCTCAGTAGCCCTTCCACAGTCAGAGGAGATTTTCCCAATCTAATGTCTAGCTCTGTGATGCTTCCAAAGGGACTAACAACCCTCACACAAGGATGTTAAATGGGCAATTACAACCGTGAACTCTTACAATATAAAAAAGTACAGGAGAAGAAAACTGGAAGCATTGGCTGAGTTAAAAAAAGATAAATCACAGTTCATGGCTACATTCCTGTTAAGGACTGAGGTTGCAGACTGGTCTGGTTTCTTCCCTTTCCTGAGCCCTTCTGCTCAGTGGCAAGAGGACACTCCAGAAGAGATCAGCCAAACTGGCTTTTATACCTGCTGCAACTCCTATCTCTCCCTCTCATACCCATGAGCATCAGCAAGTCTAGGAGCGATGGACCTGCATCCCGTGGCAGCTAAGCAGTACATACCCAAACTGGCACAGCCTGAAATATGTATGCAGAGCAATACCACATCGCGCAGGCTGTGTTCATTAGTCCAGGACTGTTGGATGTCCATCACCCATGATAGTCAGATGTCAGGGAATCTGGCAGATCATCAAAATGGAAGGGCGGCAGGTTTCACTAAGAGCAAGCAGTAACTGGCAGACCTGGGCAGATAGTTCAGTTAGTAGCAACACCAAGCTCCCTCAGTGGCCAAAGCTAGTTACCTAAGGCAAACAACAATGATCCCAAGTGTCAAGTGCTTGCTGCCTCACATCCAGTCTGGCTTTGCTGCAACCATCTGAAGTCAGAAAGAAGGAGTCCAGGTCAGCAAGATTTTTCTTGTCACTGTGAAGATACGTGCCGGAGTATGCCAGGTTTCATAGCCCAGTGGGTACTTCTGCTGCTCGTGTGCTCTGGAGTACTCATGCATGTGCACTGATTCGCTCTTAACATAGATGCCTGAAGGTAATACTGTCAACTCTTATAGAGCACTCTTCTAACCCATAGCTCAAACTGCTTTACAGATAAAGCAATGTTATCCCATTTTACTGAATGAGGCATGTAAGGTATGAGGAGGTGAAATGACCTATTCCCATCACTGGCAGGGAGAAAATCAGCCCTTCTCCTGAGCTATAAGCCCTTTGCTTTCTCTGCTAGACCTGACTGCCCCAGCTCTACTTCTCACAGCACCTCAGTGCTCAGCTTCCAGCTACAAAGCAGTAAAGCACATAAAACGGATGAAAGCTAATGTGGCCACTTCACAAATGACTGTTGAAGCCACTGATGAATTGTAGACACTATCCATAAGGTCTAGAGGAAGAGGCAAGCTTTCAGCATACACTCATGTTGTCATGGCTTATGTGTGACTTGCTGCAGTGAGTTGAATTTGTTGCCCACTGCTTTGCTTTGAATTCTAGTAGCATCTTGTACACAAACCTTAGAGAAGCTATACATAGATAATCTCTGGAGAACATAAATGTATTGCTCTTGGTTTTGAATCTGTCCCAAAATTTAGATGTATTACTATGCTGTCTCCTCTCTTATTTCCCTTACTTCCCTACTTGCTACTACAACCCTTATCGCAGACCTCATCTGCCACTTCTCTTGCATAGCTCTGGGCAAATCCAGCAGTGGATTACACAAGCTTCTCTTCCTCTAGTGAGTATGAGAAGGTGCAGGGGTCACTCTTTCTTCTCCACACCACCACAGTGCATGAACTTGCTTGTCATGGTCGTATTTCTACCCTCCAGCCCCTATTTGCTTCCCCAGTCACTTCTGAATGATGGACCTACTTTCCTTGCTTTCCCCAGCTGAAGAAAGGTCAACTACTTGAAGTGGTAAATCTGTTTCACTGCTTCTGCTTTCGACCCTCCCCCAGGCACAGAGACATGCCAGGTACTTCTTTATTTTTCCCCACTCTTCTGTTAGCCACATCTTCTCCACCCCGGTGTTATTTATACAATAAACTTGCAGCCAAGGGTTTCCTTGGCAACACACATGCCTTCCTGCTATCTATTTTACAACAGGCTTGAATTGTCCTGCAATAGCTTAGAGGCAGCAATTTAACACAGCTGGTGGCACAATACTTCTATTCTGAGTACACGTTTCCTTCAGCAGAGGTAACTCCTGTGCTGATAACTGAGCTTTCATTCATCTGTAATGGCAAGTAAAAGGAACAGATTATAGTGAAAATAGAAGTAAAGTGAAAACATGATGGGAGCAGTCAGAACAAAGCATCCCAGGAGCTGCACTTATTTTATATTGCAAACTAATCAGTTACTGAAAAGCAATAACTGAGGTACCAAAGTTTATTTCTTTTCATGAATGAAAAAAGACATTGTGTTAACTCAGCTCGCACAAGGACGTGACAGCTCTCTATTGGGTACTTATGCTACAGCATCCTCAATAGTTATACCTGCAATTCTCACAATTTATTTTTCCCTCTGTACCTTTGTTTATAAACAAGGAAAGGTTTGCAAGGGCAAATTATATTTTTCTTAGACTGGTTAGCATACTAGACACAATAGAGAAATCTCGAGTGCACACTCATACACATCAGGGCAAGCAGATAAGACAAATATATTGCCACGGACTTTCTTTGGTCTCTAGTCAGTCCCTGGAATAGACACCACTGAAGTCTGAATATGAATATACATTTTATCTATCTTCTAATTACTGAAGCAGGGAAGAAATGGAGGGATTTGGTGTTCATGGGTGCATGTACAAGCTATATACTGCATATTCCTGCATTCCAGAGTAATCCTTCCCTAAAACACAGAGAGAGACTATAAGAAAGCCATACATCTTCACCATATGCCCAGATTAGCTCTTTTCCTATTTGTTTCTCCATTTCTCTTGACTTCACCAGTTCTGACAGAACTAAGGAAGCTTTATTGTACTGCTAATGCTGTATTTGCAATATCTGCTTTAACAATTCTAGCTTCTTCCTCTAACAAATCTGTCTGAAAACAGCCTCTATTGCTTGTGTGTCGAAATCGATAAAGCATGACTTGAGTACCTTTCCATGCAGAACAAGTTCAGTCAATAATTTGTAAGCAAGCTCTTCAGTGATTTTTGCTGTTGTCCAGCATCCAGTGTTGCCTGATTTTTGAAGCTGAGTAAATTTTGCTGCCAAATTTTTTTGAGGCTATTGTCTACAGCATTTTCTGCAGCCAGGAGTGAGTGAGGACTGCCAGTGCTCCCAGATGAGCAGGAGCTTTGAAACACTGGTAGCACAGCGACCCAGGACTGGAAAGCCTTGCTGTGAGACTGGGCATCTCGAGCCAGGCTTAGCTTAACGTGACAAGTTGAAGCCTGCATGGAGCAAGCTGACATTTGGCCAGAAAATACCAAGCACTTTCATAAATAAAAGAGTTCAGCTAGTCAACTTCTTGTCAAGTGTGTCTACACAAGTGCTTGCAACACTTCTAACAGTCTTGGAAGAACTGGGAGGATGTGGTCACATTTTTTGTGAGCAGATATGTGCTTGTCTATCGGTTACAAGACTGCCAGGACTGTGCAACTGGGGCTTCTGCTTGCTTTCTTGAATAAAGTCTTGGCACTAGTCACCTGAAGAAGTACTTGGCACTGTATTTTTTTTATTACTATCTGCTGTTGTAACAAACATCATAACCTAATCCTGTAAGTGGAAAGAGAACAAAAGTTGTTGGAAGTACCATCAATGCAGATTCACTCACTCCTAAAAATATTCCCTGATGGACAGATTCTGCCTTGTGAACACCAAGTATTCTCACCAAAACCAATTCTACAACAAAGAATTGGTATAATGCAACATAAGGCAGAAGAATATGCCTAAATACATTACCCAGAAATACTGCCTCCATATTCTTAACTATGAGGTGAACTCTAAAACAAACCGTAATATGCTTTAATATTGAATCAAATTGCAAGAAAGATCCAAATAATGACTGCAAAGATGAAAGAAAAAGTGTTTTGTTTCCAGTATACCCCTTTTGGAAATGTTGAATTTATAATACCTGCCCACCTTGACAACAGCAGTGCATGGAGATTTATTAGTAGCAGTTAAAGCCCATGATTTTTATTTCATTTGTCTCCAGACCGATAGGAAATTCAAATAAAGGTCTGTTTACTTAAGGGACATGTACGCTTTCTAGCAGCATGTTCAGCTGGGCAGGTTTTCTCCCCCTTAAAATGATAAATCTGGTGGATGATGGAGTCATCTCTCACTGGTATCAAACCCCACTTATAAGCAACAGATGTTCTGATCTGAGCTCCAAAGGTGAGACACTAATAGTTTGCAGATGAGCTTTTGTGCTGGAGAGAAGACTGATAAAACTGGGAGCTGAATATCAATAAAAAGCTAACGTAGCACTTTCGGAACTTGGATCTGCATGAAAGCTGGGAAAAAAGTTCTCTTCAGCCAAGTTGGTTCAAAAAGTCATCCCTTACAGATTTTTGCTTTTAAATCAGAAAAAGGATTGTTTGTTTGGAAATGCAGAACATTCAGGTATTTGAGGATGTTCTTGCCTCAGGGCAGGTGGGATTAGGAATGTACAGTAAATCTACAGCAGTAGAAGTTCATTCACATCAGTGGGAATTTTGCCGTTATCAGGAACCCGAAAAAAGGATTCTCAGGCAGATTTCAGCCATCCCTATGAGTCTTTCTGGACAGAGTTATCAGCTTCAAGAAGGGTTTCCATTCAAAAAGGGTGAAAATGAAAGAAGAGACACCAAAGACATGGCATCTTATGTGTGTGTTGAAAGCTTTAGCCATCCCTTTTCTGCAGTGGAAGCAACCAGTGAACACTTACAATGCCTGGGAGATCAGCCCAGGAGTGGCAGAGGACACACCCTCCACACCCACATGTACTTCAGCACTCCATCCTGCTCAGAGTTTACCACCTACAGCTATACTATCTTTCAAGGTCCGTCCTCAGAGAGAGACTTGGGCTATGTCTATACTGGTAAATTAAACAGTGCCAGGGGACATTCCTGAATAATGTAATTCAACTGTTCATAGAGTTAAATTGTTAGAGCAGTCCCTGGGCTCTATGTGAACTGAAAAGAGCAGTAAGGCTCTATTTTTCAGTTTCTTAGAACAAAATAGGGAGGCTACGCAGTGCTGAGCAAAGAGAAGGCACAGAACAGCTAGGCAAAATCACCTGGCCGCAGGGGTTGCTCATTCACTGCTACAGGTGTTTTGTTTTCACCAGGCAAGGGCCGCTAATACACATGAAGAGGACACCTTTGTCAGCAATGACACTATGCAAGACTGTCATCATTCTGATGTTTGAAAGGGTTAGTGCTAAACACTAATGCAATTCATGTGTGCTCTCAACAGGCCAGGTACTTAGAAATGACAGATAAATGACTTGTCTGCCAAGTACATTGAAGCTCTCAGGATTAAAAAGTGCGATATGTAAGTACTGATTTTAGTGCTTCATTCAAAAATGATCTTGTGAAGAATCCTCATTAGAGGCATAAGATGAAATTTAGTCCCTGTGAACCATGTGTAGGCTTAATTCTCCCTCATTATGGTTACTGCCCTGCAAGGTGCTCTAGGAATGTTTCACACCAGGACTTTACTACAGTGCCTTCATTTCTGAAAATGAAACTCCAATGACGTAGAGCTGTTTGTCTCTTTCTTCTCTAAGTGTCACTATTTAAATGGTTCAATCCCAGTCACAAAAGGCCACAGAGATTATTTTCTTCTGTAACCTCAAGTGCAGAACAGACCCATGCCCATGCAATTGGGAAGCAGAGTCCCTCCATATACACTCCTGGTTGTTCTCTCTGTGGTTTTTGTGCATATCTGTATCACAAACAAAGCTAAAACAGCATCCCTCAACCTCTAAATTTACAACACTGTGTGATATGAAGAGCCAAGGAGAAGGGAACAGAGGAATAAAACCTCCCCTTTTTGTCACAGCAAGTCTCTGGTAGGATTGGCTTATCTGAGCCTCAGCCAGGGATCTCCTTGGGGAAGGTGCTTGTCTAGGAGATCCCTGGCTTCCACTTCTGCATGCCAGAAGTTGGAAAGGGAAAAGTCTGGCTGGATGGTCAATGTGGACCAAGATCAAGAGGTGCAGGTTTGATTTCTGTCTGTATTGTAAACTTAGTTCTTTCCTGACAGCATAAAATGGGAGTACAGACATTGGCCTGTTCTGGCACAAGAGCTAGACCATATTTTTATTGCCATATATATTCAGAGCCACATATCCTGAGGCTCCAGTCTCAGTTTGGAGCTTAAGTGTTCCTTCATGTAAGAATAAAATCTAGCATATATATGTGGGGAGAAAACCATTTATTTGCATAGGTAATAACCGACTAATAGCAATTCAGTCTTGCAAGAGACCAAGTATCAGACTGACATGGTTTGCCCTTTTGTTTTCTTATTCTGACTATGTTTTAATCAGTTTTCTCACATCAACATCTGACTCACCTTGTTGTTCAGAATGAAAAGTCTTGCTTTTTGAAAATCCTTAACTGTGAATCATGGTCATGTTTATGTGGTAGACTCTAAAAATAAATACCAGTCCAGCAGTAAGCAGTTGATTCTTCACGCACCATCTACATCAAGCTCTGGGTAGAAACTGTCAACTATCAAAGAGGTTGTTTAGAAATCAATACACCTTTGAACTAAAAGGAACAGGTATGCTATTTTCTAGCATCTCGTCAGCAGACTGTAAAAGTAAATAGATCTAAATCATAAAAAATGTGTGCTAATCATCCAGAAAATAAACATTGTGGTAGCGGAAGAAATAATTAATCACCATCAACTGATGCCCAGTGCACATGGAAAAAAGTGTTCAAGGCACGTCTCCATAACCTCCTTCCATCAGAACAGCTGCAGGTTTAAAGTCTGTGTTGTGGGCTTTTCTGTTTTTTCCCATAACATTTTTCTTGCAGTGAAGTCTGAGTTCTGAGAAATGTTTTTGGTTTGTGATGATCAAATTCAAGCTTTCCCAGAGAGCAATTACATTACATTACATTACATTACATTACAGCAATACAGTAAACTATCCCTCACATTTTTGCTTGTGGAAAATACAAAAGAGAATTCTCATAGGGAACAGTGAATGAAATGTAGCCAAATACACCTGGCTGGAATTTACAGAACAGAGTGCTGTATTTTTAAAGTCAAATCTCATGTATTAGATTTTTCAGCAACAGGTTGTATCCCTCAGGATTAAACAAACATATTAAACAAGAGGCAAAGGCTCGTAACAAGTAACATGAGTCCTTACAAGCCTCCTCACTAACTGTACAAGTCCTACCTAGTACTACTGACAGTAAGTAAAACGCAGACTATGGGATGGGTTTACTGAGCCCAGTCCTGACCTGGCAGAGACACAAGCTTGCAGTCAGGAAGCAGATAACTAGTCACTGCCCTAGTCACCTCACCCACGTGACTCCATTACTTCAGACCACAGCTTCATTCGTAGCTGTTGCTGGGTAGATGTGCTTCTTCAATAGGGGAAAAGAACAAACACTTCTGTAAAATCCAACAGTTTAAGGGTGTTTTATAATCTCAAATTGTGATTCTACTGATCACCTCTTTTTGACAAAAATCAGAGGACAAGTCTGCTTCTGTCATGCTAGTCAGCAGCTATATCTTCGGGAAAAATGAGGTTTTGCCTGTTTTATAAAATACTCCACATTTCTTCTCAATGCAGAGTACTGAAATATTAACCTGCCGTGAGTTACAGGTACAGAGGGTTTCTAAATTGCATAGTATTCTCAGTTGTGATTAATTTTAAAATGATTTAGTAAAAAAAGGCTTGCTCACAGGATTGGGGGGTGGCGGGGTTAGAGAGTTTTTCTTATGAGAAATTCTAGACTGACAGTCTTAAAGACATGTTTCTTCTAAGTGTGGGAGGGGTGAGGACTCAGATGAGCTGTGGATTTTCAAGACTGTTACTGGTATAATGCAGCCTTGGTCTGGGAGACCTAATCCTGGAGACGGAGTGTAGGCTCTGGCAGATTAACTGGGGAGTTTGCAGGTATTACAGTCACCCTCGGGCCATTTCATACCAGTTGGTATTGCAGCAGTTAAGGGATAGGCAGTGGCCACAGAGCTGCACAGCCTTCTCCTACACATCGTACAACAGAGGTGGCTGCAGAAGATCTAACTGATTGGCCAGGCATCACTTCAGAAATTAGGCAGAACAGAGAGCTGGTCTGATGTTTCCATAGTGAAGTGTTTTCGCCTGGATCCTTCCTCTCTCTCAGAGCCTGCTGTTGGAGGTTCTTAAAAGGCTTTACAAATACTAACTCTCTCTGGCTCACCCCAATGCCTGGGGCTTCAAGTTTGCTGCTGGGTCTGAAGCAGGTTTCCAAGATGACTCGAGGCAGATTATTTTGATGTGTTTGTCCCGCATCCCGTACATAAGCAATAGGGATAATGCTGGCTCACAGGTTGTACTGTGAGGCAAAAATAACTGAAGTTAGTGATGTGTTTTGAGAAAGTACCCCTGCAAGAGAGAAAGTAGACACTTGGATCAGCTCCAGAATAAGGGGAGGAAGTGTAAACAAGCAAGATAATGGTGGAATTGAAAACTCACCAAACTGGCAAACTTCTTTAACTCTCAAGTACTCTTTGAATGTGTAAAGTACATAGCTACATAAAAAGGCAAATTATCAGGTGTAAAAGAGTGATAAAGCTGTTAACTGAGTTCAGTGCCTATAGACCAGCTAAGCCTTGGCCCAAGGTGTTGTGTGTGCTGGAAACCCTCACTTCCAGTTTATAACTCCGGTTTGGTTTGTCACCTCATTTTTAATCATAACATTCCTTATAGTCCAAACAGTTTTTATTTCCCATAACATTCCAGGTGATAAATGAGAGTTTTCCAAAGCCACAAAGGCATTGAACCTTCTTACTACTTAATTTTAATTATTTGTAATACTTTAAACACTAGTTCTTTGGAATGGATCTTACTTTAAATTGTCTTTTGCTATTCTTTGAGCATCAGCCACTGAATTAATTTTGCTGAAAAGCCTGCATAAACCTTAACAATAGTATAGCAGCTTCAAGCCACCCTTGGAATAAAAATGAGTTTTCAGTCTAGAAAAGGCTCTTATGGGCCATGAGAGAGGATTAGAAGCTGTACAGATGCAAGGCATCCATTTGCATCTGGCTACCACCATACCAAAAACCAGAGAGAATGAAAAATGGTGTGTTGAGACTGTCTGAGGCACCACCACAGCTCATTAGAAGGAAAACACATTTCCAAACATCTGCTCTGCTCCTGCCTATGTTACAATTCAGTTTTGTTCTGATTAAGTGGCAGTTGGAGTGGATTATAAAAAATAAAGTGTTAGACAAGAGACGATGCATTGCATCCGTAAGTGCAGTGGCAGCTGAGAAGTTCATGATAGCAACATAAGTCCATCACTCTTCTCACCAAAGGAAGATTAAGTGGAGAAAATCAGAGGTTATGGTGGCACTCATTCCTGAGACTTGCTGAGATCTCATGGGCCACAGCATTACCTTATCTGCACTGTCCTCCTGCTGCCTTCCTACTGCCAACAGACTCCTCTCAGGTTTTCATCTGAACCAGAGTGAAGGTTTCACCTGGGGTACACCTCCTGCTGTCCCCTGCTCTGAGCTGGCAAGCATGGAGCAGCCTGGGTCTCTGTCACTGAACCCTCTCAGCACGGAGGCTGCAGCCGAGCTGCACGACTGGCACCATCCCAGCCCTACACTAATGCCTGAACGGTGCCTGGGAACCAGTGCTGATTGGCACAGCCCAAAACCACCCCTGGACACTTTTAAGGATGTATCGGCTGAGATGATCAGGTCCCAGGCACTAGAGCACTCCTGACTGGGAGGATCACAGCTCTGGAGGAGGACAAAGAAGGGAGGTGGGGGACAGGATCGCTGAGGCTGTAATCACTACCGCTGTCCCAAGCTACATATCTGTCAGATGTCAATAAATCTGTCATACCTATAAACATTTCAGAGCTGCATTTTGCTCTTTGCCTGATTTGCAGGCTGCCAGGAATGGCTGCACAACTGACCATGGCTATTATGTCACTGTCATGTGTGATACAGCCCTTTAAGTACAGATGCAATTGCAGCTATAACCTCATTGTAAGGTCAGTTACAACTTCCAGCACAATTCACAACTGGTATTGCTACTGAAATACTTGCAGAATAAACATTTTTTAGAACTTTATTCCTTTGAAAACATGGCTACAGATTCAAGAAAGAGCCTGATTTCACAGGTATTTTGACAAACAAGAAATTAATTCCATCATCAGACACAGATCTGATAAAACTACAGATATCTACAGAGGGGTTTAGATGAAGCAGTTTCAGATGTTTTATAGTGCTGAATAATATTTTCAACGGAGAATTCAATTCCTTCCAGCAATACGAGTATTTAGTTTCTGATTCTCTCTTTTTTATCCTTAGATCTCAAAGATGTTCACAGATAGGAAACACTTGAGCGTTCACAGATCACATGTGCTGTGTCTAGAGAGGACTAAACACATCATGTTTCTACTGTAGTTTCTATACTGTGGAAGGTGCAGGAATAATCATGATCTTTTCTTTGTAAATCTGGAAGAAAAGAATGTAGTAAGATGTGCTCGTATAATATCCTCAATATGTACTATAATTTTTCCTGTTTGACACATTTATAATAAAGGTTAGTAAGGGCTTCATCTTGATTAAATTAGGTGTTTGATCAGGTTTGACATGGACATAATGGGAACATACTTGCAGTCCATTTGTGTACAGAAATACAATGTACACACAACTCCAGGCCTTGACAATGCAGAGTGTGAGCTAGCCTCTCCTGGGAACTGGCTTATTTACTCAATCTGATAAATTTGAACTTCTCAGGAAACATTTCTTGGCTGCATTTCTGCATTTCCATCTGAGAAAACTTTATTTTATTGACATCCTTGTCCTGGTCAAATTTGGGCTAGGAATTCAGTTGGGCCTAGTTGTGTACAGAAAGCAAGAATTGAGCCAATGTCTGGGAAATGTTAACTTGTTACCACACTCTACACTGTAGCAGGGTACTGCTTCAAAAGTTGATGAGCATCGCTTAGGAAATGGCGACTTGGGAGGAAGTAAAATTGGTAATTAGAAGCTGCTATCACTGACAGGCAACACTGGATGCCCTGCTTTCCAAAGCAGCCGAATAATTCATTGACATGATAGTATCAGCAGAAAACATTTAAGACTTCTTTTCATATTTCTTTTAACAGACTGATGAATGTCAAATGAATGTCTCAGATACCTGACAAACAAATTTGGAAGGAGCTTTGTCTCAGATCAGTTTTGAGACTAATTTAGTCCTTTATTGAATTTATTTTTTAACATAAATTTCACTGGAAGGTTCACAACGGTTATCTTGACTGGGTTGTTTCAGTTTCCCAGCTGAGAAAATACGTTTATCCTCTTATTTTTATCTTGTCACTCAATTTCACCAAAGAAACAAGTAACCCACTTGCAGATCAGAAAATTGAGAAATGATCTGATACTTATGACACAAAATCTATAGTTTAGTTCATTACTGGTTACTTAATTTTATTTTTTTAAAATTCCTGATACTTAGCCACCTCTGTCCAGGGATTCTTCAACAACCTCTCATGTGTGAGGACTTCAGCTGTTGTTCGTAGACTTAGGAACCACCAATCAATTGACTAGGAAACCAACACAAAATATTACTCCTCAAAAGCGAGGAACAACTGTTCCATTCACTGATGGTGACTTAGGCAGCAGTGGCACTGTGGAAAGATTGTTTTTAAAGGAAGCTTCCTACAAAGTTGGAAAAACTAATTTTGGAAGCAGGTTATGTTTCTGCAACAGAGCTACAGTCTCCAATAGCCTGACCTGTAAAAGAATCTTAAAACTAAAAAATAAGTAACTTAGAGTATAGCTGTTTTTTTCAAGTGCATGTACTATTTTTTTTCTTTTTTTCCTTCCACTTTTCATTTCAGTAGTGAGGGTACTGTCTAAATTTGGACACAGTAAAAAGCCAGTCCTATTGTACTGCCTAACCTTGTTTCCAGGGGCAGAATTTCACTGAAACACCTCAGAAATACACTTCCTCTAAAAATAAATTTCCTTCTTTTCAATTTATTTGTTCACAGCAGGGATGCCGTAACCAACATGCGACATAACTGTGTGAATTGTTTCTCAACCACTGTAAATAAGAAGTGAAATAACTACAAGCCATGTTCTTTAAAATATAATCTACTGTCTCTGAAGAGCTTAACAGCACCCAAAATATTGCACGTTTGTGTTGATTTCATTGCATCAGACGACATAGTGTTTCTTCCCACATCATCTGCAATACAAACAGTAACATTGTGGCCATGACGGTCTAAAGATACAAGTCAGTCAAAGCCTGAAGTTTGGGGCAAATACTTTAGATGTTTCCTCACCCTGAAAACTTACTTTGTTTAAGATTATCTGCTCTCTTCAAGACACCTGCAACCTTTTCCACCACTTCCCATCAGAAACTGTTACAATCCTGTGTTACCGTCACCATCAACGCTGCCTAAGATGTGTACTGTGGTGTTAACTCAAAACACATCGCCTGGATGGCAGAGTTTGCTAAGTGTTTGAAGCTTTGCTTTTTTGTGGATTTAAAAACTGCTCCCAAATTCTCTGTCTAATTGTCCATTAGTATGCTCTTTTAAACATTAAACAAAACCTTTTATTTACCTTTCCTGCTGCCTGATAGTCCTCAAGAGGCAAAGCTGCTTCTGCCTTAGCGACTTGAACCTATGTGACCTGAATAGTCATTTGAGATGTTAATTCACTGAAGAATGAAGCTGAACAATGATGGATCGAAGAATTTCGATCGGCTGTGTGGTGTTTAGCTGCCTGCTGGGTTAAACCACCACACCCACCCAGAAGAAAACATGGTTGCATAAGCTTTGTGTATTGGTCAGCTAGGTTCAGTTTAATTCTCCAGAGCCTCAGTGCTAGCCAGTTTCTAACACAAAAAGAAACTGTAATCTCTGGTATTTTAGGAAAGAACTCTGATTGTCTGTGATGGTAGTCCAGTTGAGAGTCTTTTCCCTGAGCGTTCTCACACCTGTAAGCACTGCTGGAACAGCCAGACCCATGTGCCTGGTGCCTTTAACTCAGAAAAGTGATGTAGGTTTCATCTGAATCGCAGAATTCTACTGATTTTTCCCACAGTGACTTTTCTGCCATCATGACAAGGTCAAAATACACCAAACTCCAAACTTCAATTTTTCTGCTCCCTGCAGGCTTCTTCTAACATTTCAAATATAACATCAAAGAAACAAATGTCCTTAGGAAGAAGAAAATAGTGCATTGAAATAAATTCTGTGCTACTCAATTGCTTTAAAGTCTTGAAAGTGGTATCCCATTGACCTCAACAGCAAAATTCATGTTGTTTTTATTGAATTACAGCCCCACCTTACACCTTCAGCCAGTATAAAACCAGGTAGGTGGCATAAATTGTCATAACTGTTCAGAAATGTGCAGAGGTAATTTACCAGAGGTCAGAATATGACCCTGCCTCCTTTAGTAGTCATTAAAACATTAAAATCCTGCTGAAGTCTGGGATATGGATCCTGCTCCTCCTCACACCCAGATTCCCTAGTGATGGCTCTGTCGGTGACATCTGAACCTGGCTGGCTCTCTTGCCTCTAAGTAGGTGTAATGAATGAGCAAATTTGAAAACCACAATGAATCTGCAGGCAAGTATTACTGTATGATTATATTATCCTGTGCCGTTCGGTAGCTTCACAAGACATTATAGACTTTTAAAAGTTCAGTAATAGCCATTTAAAGAAAAACCTGTTGTTTTTAAAAGCCAGCTATAAATACCCGTAAAGCTGGCTTCAGCTGAACAGTCTGATGGTTGCTCAGTGGATAAATCAAAACCGCATTAGGAGGGCGTTCAGACCTGTATTCTTGCCTTGCTCCCCAAGGGCAGAGCTCACTTCTCTCTGGAGCATGGGGTCCAGGAGGCAGACCAGGAGAGTGAGGGCTTGTGATGGGAAATGTCTAACGTGCTCCCCCTTCCCCTGCTTGCAGCCTCAGGGGACATGGCCTCTGACACAGCCTCCCCAAGCCTTGGTACTCCTCCGGGCAGATTGTGCCAGTTAAGCAGCTTCAGAGCAATCTTTGTGCACAATGAAGCATTAGGTGACTTCTCCAGTGGAAAACTCAGAGACAGGGAGAGAAAAAGGACATTTCTCAAGTGCACACCCAGCACAACCTCTCAAAACCTTGTCTCCCTTAGGAATCCTGTAGTCTGTTCTCCATTTAGATTTCAGAAAGCTGGGAAACAGCCCTAATTAATGGGAAACAAGTGCATTGTGCCTCTTCAGGGTTCTCTTGAATTGCAATCACTTTAACTCGATCGAGGGCAAGGGGCTTGCTGGGGTGCGCCATGGGGCCCTGTGCTGCTGGCCATTCAGATCCGGGGACAGATTGGAGCGTGCTGCTGTCCCCTTGCACCCCAGGCACAAGCAGGTTCCTCAGCATGGGGAAGGTGTGCTGAGAAGAAGGGGAAGAAGAGGGAGAGGTGAGATGAGCCCTGATCTCCCTTAGGAAGGGAGGGGCACATGGGCATGTGTGACCACCTGCACACAGGCACTAGGAACATTCCCTTTTTTGCCAGGTTATTTAGTCAGGGCTGTTTATCTCAGTGCAAACTGCTATGTCTTCTCCCCCCTGCCTTCATTATGGTATGTTCTGAGCAGAGCAGTATGCACCTGAGTTTATAAATCCCCCGGTTCAGTTTATAAATGCCCACTCCAGTTTATAAATACCTTAAAATGATACTGATTATATTAATTAAAAAACATGATAAAAAGCATAAAGTAACAAATCTTCATACAGTCACAGCTGGAAATCCCTCAATTTCAGTGAGCTAGGCAAGTTCTAGCCATGCTATAACTGGCATACAAGGGCTTCTTCTTCCCCTGCTCTGAATGCTGAGGGATGCAGAGGGCAATACAGCTCTGGCTCAGCAGCATAAGCCCAGGGTCCATCCCTTACCCTTCTCTCCCACTTGAGCCCAGGTAGCTCTCCAGGTATGAAACTTGAGGTGTCAGGCATCTGGTTTGCAGCCTTGGCTTCTGCAGGCTGTACCACCTTGGGAAAGTCACCTCGCTGCTGAGTCTCTGCCTGGAAAATGGAAATTACAGTACCCATCTCATGTAGCCTCCACCTTCATAAGTGAGAGGATGGCACTAGGGTATAACGAAGAGAATTTAATTCTTCTCCTGCAGAGGTGTCACATGACTTTCAAAAGCAGCAGATGCAGTGCAGGATGTCTCCTGTTACATTTGGTGGAGGGTGGGCTTGCCTGGACCAAAAAGGAAAAGAAATCACAGAGAGATAGGTGGCTGTTTGTAAATAATTTGGGGTCAGTTGCTTTAAAAGCACAAAGCCTTTCTGCCAAGGGAGAGGATGCTTGTCATTCTGGTAAGGGGTGACAGGTTGATGAGTGTGTTTTCCACTTCGAACTGGGCTGAATCCACTAATAATTTTCTATCCCATGCTGCGATTAGCCTTGCACGCAGATCATCCCAGATGCCTGTCTCTGCAAGGCCCACATGGCCTGGAGTGACAGCGGGGGTGGGGGGGGGGGGGGGTGGGGGGGGGTTGTGTGTGGAAGCCAGGGTGATAACCAGCCTGGGTTGGCTGGGCCAGTGCCCACAGGGCAGCCTTTAATTATCACCAAGGGCTGCATTGATTTTTTGCACTTTGGGGCTGCTCAGCAGCCTCTGTGAGTCCTTCTGTGATAACGAGCACTGTTCAGCCCAGGGGCTGCAAAATTGAGGTGGTGGGGAATGGGGAGGAGAGGAAAAGAGGCCCAGCTCAGCAGAGCTCCAGCTCCGCTGTGGCAAGGAGAGCAGGGAGAGGTAGCAAAGTCCTGGGGGGTCCTGGTGCTGCCCCCGTCACACGCCAGGTGTGGGTTTTGTCCAGAAGGCTCTCCCAGCTGCAGAACCAGGATGGAGGCTGGCAAGTGGAGCGATGCCATCCACAGCAACCTCTCCTGCCAGGATGCATGAGCCTCCCCACCAAGAAGGGTAAAGAAAGGGTCTCCAAATGGAAGTCCATCACAAGAAATACCTGGACTGGTACTGCGTGTATGTTCTCATTCCTCTCAAAATCTCTCCAAAGGCACCTGGGTTGGATTTTAAAATGTCATACAGTCTGTACAGAAATAATGAATGACACTTTAATTTTAAATTTCTCCATACATGCTGATAAAGGTATATCTTTAAGGTAGGTTAAGAAAATGGGAGTTTTGATTCAGTGTCTGTAAGTCAACTATGTGTTCAGACAGGGATCACGGACAGACAAATACATTTGAGGGTGACAACAATGGCATTTATTTTGTATGCAAGATCTACAGAAATGTGATTGGCATCTGAATGTGCACATAAAACACCAGGCAGTGGTGGAAGAAAAATAAAGAAGAGGAAGAAAGTCAGAAAGGACAGCTTACTGTATTGTCAATGGGAATTTGTGATAACCCGTTAATACAAGGTGTTTCTTAATTTCCAAATGTCTTATCTTCATCCTGTTGACCTTTATATTCATTTTGTGTCTTCAGAACACATATACTCTTCTGTTTCTCTTTGGAACTTCTCTACATTTCTTTTCCGTCTCTTTTAATTCTAAGTTACCGATGCTAATAACACAGTAGAAAAATGTTCCCATATTAAGCACCATCCAGTCTTTCCAAAATTACCTCTGCCAAGGAAGCAGATGACAGCTTGACTGCCATTCAGATGGCATATTTAATGCAGAGCTTTTGAACATTGATGAGGGTCAGTTGTTGCCTTACATTGTTTCTGAAATAACTAAATAAAAATATAGATCTTCAAGGCTGGAGTGTACCACAGGCCTCTGATTCTTTCAATGGAGGAGAAGAAAAGTGCAATAAAGATCTATGACAAAATGTGTCCCCCACTGCAGCCTTAACTACGTATTGTACAAGGATATGAAAACGTTTTACAGTGGAAATAATTTTCCTAACCCTATACAGGGGTTAGCATTATGGTTAGCTCTTGTCTCAGAGCCAGCACTGTTGTAAAAATGCAGTTCTTTCCAGTTTTCATCCATCTATTCTGAGTATTGATAGTACACTTGGTTTTGAGTTTGACAGTCTTCCTGAACTATTTGCTTTAACAATATTCTCTGCAGCAAATCCTGCAAGTTCATTACATACTATGCATGAATAGCTATTTTTCTATTTCAGAACTGTTAGTCTTTACCGGATTCTTCTCTTTCTTGTATAAAAGCTGCATTAAAAACTGATGAGTATTCCTTTATTTCTCATGAGCCTCTCAGCTTCTGTTCTGTCTTATTAATGTCTTCATTGTGTCTTCGTTCACTTAGTATGTGGAATGATTTCCTTGGAGATCATATCTGTTGCTTTTCAGGAGGAACCAGTTTTCTTCCCTGGTTACATTTTGATGAAGACTGGCCAACTACAACTGTAAACATTATTAAAAGTGAGGGGATGACGAGGGTTGAGATATGACAGCCTTATAGAATTCTGCCCTGTTCTTGCTGCCCCTTTCTTAATACCATCAAAACCCTTTTGCTTTCATTGGTATTAAGCAGAGGCTTCTTCTGGACCATCTGTAATAATCTGCAAATCTTGCTCTGAAACTGTTATCATTTCATTTAGAATACAGTCCGGTGCTGCAAGGAATTTCTTTCTTTTTTTTTTTTTGTGCTTATGACTTTGCTTTTGCTTACAGAAAGAAAAAAAAAAAAAAAAGTAAACCAGAACAACAACAATAATAGATTGCCTGATGGCTTAGTTTTGTCATGTCCGATGTCTTAATCCCTGACTGATCTAAATCACTTAGCATCAGCTGCAAATTTTGTTACTTTGCCCTGCCATCAGATTATTAATAAACAGCCTCACTCCCAGCAGATACGTTGCAAACACTTCACTATTAACCTCATTTCTAGATGAAAACTGGCTCTTTCCACTGCACAGCAGAACATTACGTTTCACCTTCTAAGTGCCTGGATTTCTTTAATAGCCTCTTCGAGGCACTTTGAGAAAAATCTGAACTATATCTGCCAATGCTCCTTTGCCCACTAATTTGTTGACACTTTAATGAATCCTTATAGTTGGAAGCAAGGTTTTCCTTTCGCATAAATCAGCACCGTTTCTGTAATCATCTAATTTTCATCTAGGTGGTTTTATAACAGCTACTTAAAATAACACACCTTCCACTGAAGTCTCATCAGTCTATTATTGCTCCAACTACCCCACAAATTTCAATTTTAAATTCACTACTCTTCAGGCCTGCAGTTTAGCAATTGATTTTAATGTTTGATTTTTTTTGAAGCTTAACAACTTCTTTTACAACATTCTCTGCACTCATAGATGATTATATTTCTAGACACATTAGTTTCAGCTTGTCAGCGTAAGAATTTAACTCCTATCCTGCATGATGCCCATTTGTCATGTACACACTGATGTATGGAAATTCCCAGAAAATCCTATGCATTCAATGCAATGTCCATGTACAGTCAATTGGAAGATGAAAAATTATTCTCAGTGACCAACTGAACACCTTCTACCTTAACTACAGGCTTTGTCTGTAACTGTCTGACAGTTACCTGTCTTTTTTTCTAATTCGTCTTAACTCCCTCTCCATCACCTCCCAGTAGCTCAGCTGATTTCTTATTGTACATAGCAATGAAGTTACCAAAGCAGCATAAAAACTCCTTTGATGCACTTATAAATGAGATTATATTTCATGGCTGACTATGATAGAAAGGGGATGGGAAGAGATGAGCTAAGATATTTCTGCCACTCTGATATTCAAAGTTTCTGCAACCCTAATGGACATGGTAACATCCTGTTTGTTGCTTACAACAGCACATCCAGTCCATGATCCACAGACTTCTGTTGGCTTTGGATCAGACCCTGAATTGTGACATTCCTCCCTGGGTCTTAGATGCAGTTCTGACCTCCTTTGAGTTTTCCTGAATAAGGATTTGTAGATTTGGCTCAAAAGAGTGAGCTTCCACATTTTCTTTCTGTCTTTTCCCTACCCTCTACTTTGCCATGACCAGTCAGGCAGCAAAGCCAACCAGCTAGCCAGATGTTCCCCAGGTTTTACACCTCCAAACACTTCTGCAGGAACTCATATAACGGCCAACCATTGCTTTCTAACACACATCCCTGTTGCATACTCCTGAGCAGAGACTCCACCTGAGGATCATCTCTTATCCTGGTATTGTTCTCCTGTCAGAGCAGATCCTCTGTCTTCAGTCACCTTCACCGCTGACTGCACACACACACGCACTGTGGGCTTTGCAGTGGTGGCACCTGTTGTAATTTTCAGGACATTTTAGTGCTCACTTCTCTCATGGGTGCTTGTATAACCCAACTGGATTCCTTTTACATGTCCTGTAGGCTGAGCAAGTTACAGCCTCAAAGCCATTATCACATTCCCTTTTACTCTTACATATCATTATGGCCTTCATCTGAACATTTTCCAAAACCAAGAACTTTAGATGCTGAGGTGAGGTAAGACAGTATCCAAGACAGCATACTTATCCTTTAAAGAAGGCCAGGGGGCTTCATGTGTTATAAATGAGCCATTCTTTCTTTAGTTCTAGTAAGCCTTCCTCAGCTGATCTCTGCAACAGTTTCTTTGTCTGCTCTTCTTTTTTAATGTGAGGTTGACATTGGTTCTCCCAGGCTTGAAAATGGCCCCATTTACTGCTGACCCAACACCTTTCAGATGAGAATTTAATCAGTGACCGGAGATGCCACAAAATTTTAACTTGCTGCTGTTCATATCAGTATCCTATTACATTCTGAGTGTAGAAAAATAGGATCTTGTTGTCCAAAAAGAATATAACATTTGTAATATATATTCTAATTTCTTCCATTTGCCTAAGCACAGCTTCTGGAAAGGGACACTGCACTTAATCCATAGGTATTTTATACCATAACAGGGAGATTTTTCTGATGCATCAATATACATGAACCCATGGATAATATTCTGGTTTTGTCTCTTGGTGACATTTCCTGGCCATTTCATGTGCAAACCCATTGCGATCTCTTTCTGCCAGATCACTTTGCTGAAATACTGCTCATTGAAATTACATTTCTTCCAAACACCATCAAGTACCCTTAGAGACACGATATTCCTAAGAGAAGGGACTTTGAACATAAATGCTTTGTTACTTTGTAAACTTGTTGAATCCACTCAGGAAGGAGACACTTTGAACTGAAGTATCTATCTTCTAAAATGAGATGTGCTGTGTTTCTTTGCCTCATGTCTGTAAATTTAATCCACAAAGTTAGTTTTTTATTCACTAATGGGAGTATGTAAAGAAAGGGTTCTAAAAATGTTTCACATCTTCCTGGCTTACAGAAAAGAGCAAATCAATGTTAGAAAAAGGATATGCTGAGAGTCTTATAAAACTGATTTCTTAATAGTGGCAAACAAACCTGGAAAATCAATGGATTCACCCTCCTAAGGAAATTAAAATCCTCCTTTGTGCTACTGGATGTTATTGAACTTAACATGATTACTTGCATTCTGTAACAATAGTAATCATCTGTAATGTAAATGTATTCAATATTGCAATATACAAATAGCAGTAATTTTAGTTGGCATTCTCTGAGTCTCCCCAGCTGTATACTCTCAGAGAAGCATATGTTCAGGATAAGATTTCAAATTCTGACATCTTTGGCTCTGTTTAGTGTGAGTCTTGACTTGAATGTTATTTAGTTTTGTTCTTCTGATTATTTTTTTTTTAACTCAGTAATAGGCTGTTCAAGGAACTTTATTTAATGGCATTTTTACTTCATAGCACATATTTATATCCACAAGTATATATACATATCTATATCTAACTACTGTTAGGTGTAGACATTATGGTACATACACAAAACCAGAGCACAATATGACATTATCAATTAAACCTAACTTTAAACAATACCTATGATGATAACTTAAGACAGGCAAATAATTATTAAGAAAGAACTAAAGGAGAATATACCTCTACAGTAGACCAGGTTCCCTGGTTCCCAGGAGTTTTTGTGATGAACAGATCAGGAGGGTTCTGGGAATCAAACCTGGGAAGTCCCTGAGATGAGAATAGCTGGAGACTGGGAGATAGTAGTGGGCAAACCACAGATGCTTGTTATCTGCTTACTTGTGTTCATGGCTCCTGTTGGCCACACAGGAGATATGGACATCTGATCTGGCCCGATACTGCTTTTTACATGATTTTATGGTACCATTCCTATAGCATGCCTCAGACAATTCATTCCCTTTGAGTGTCTGCTGAACCATACTGTCGCTCTGTCCGTTCCTTTCAAGATCACACTCTTTCCCCTGCTTCCCACTGTTTTCCACTCCTTCCCACTCCTCATCTGCTGTCACTTTTGTCCCTCACTTCATAAACCCACATATATGAGCTTGGGACTGAGATGCTCTTATATTCTGTAGCTCTCCGATGGTTGCTGTGGTGTATCTTTCATTTCAGCTTTTTTTAACTCCAGTTTTCCTGCTGGAAACAACTTTGGAATCTCAAGAGCTTAATCACATGACTAGTAATATGGTAGCTCTCTGCTTTGTTACCAAACATACCACATGTTTTTTTCAAGAAGAAATCAGGCACAAAATTCACTTTTTGCCATGCCAGACAAAACTCCAACCCTAACAGCATTTCTCTAAGAATTACCATGTAATATTGATATTTGGCTGGCCAGGTGGCAGTTTTAAAATTAGAGTTGATTTATTCATCTAGGGAGAAAAAACCAATAGCAACATGTAGCTTTTCACTATTCAAAAGTGCAGTCGCAACATTTCCTTCTGTGATGCAGAACAAAATGTAGTTACTCATAAAACCCTTGAGTACATCCCAAGTGCCCTGTCAGTCCCCTGTAACCATACCCCTTTTAAAATCACCAGCCCAAATACACTTTAATTTTGGTCATCCTGTTGAACCAATGGGTGAATCACGATTGGAGATAAGAAGAAAAGGCCTGACACATATACTCCTAGAAATGTTTTTACCATTTAAATGTCCTTTTTTTCAGAGTCCTGTATGACACTATCCCATGACCAAGAAAGACTCCAGTGTTTCTCAGTTACAGTGCTAACAACTATGGCAACACAGTCACATTTCCTTTACAGTTAAGACAGGTATCATAAGGGCAAAATTTCTAGAGGCAGTCTAGACATTTTTAATTAGACTAACTTATCTCATTGTGTAAAACAGGGTTGTGGATCATCTTCTCTTGGTGCATTCAAATATTTTCAGAGCTGCTGGAGAATATAGCAGAGTATAAAGTTTCTGCCAGATTGTCAGGGAGATACTCAGGCCAGCAATAGAGCCACTCTCAAGGCTTCAGAGGCTTAACTCATTGACAGGCCAGCCAGGGTTCTTCTCAGTAAATGCAAGAGGCATCAGAACAAGCAGAGAGAGGTCTGGGCAATAAAACTCATGAGGGTAGAGAGATATTCATACATCTGTCAGGGTGCTTTCCACCAGAGTCCAACAGCATGATGAGGGATCAAGCCCCTGGTGCCCAAGCAGTGCAACTGAGCAGACCTGACCAAAGCACTGTGCCATCTGGTGTCCTTCTGCCTGCTCCTGGAGAGGCAAACCTCCAAGGTGGCTCCCTGGTAGCAACCCAGGAGCTGACTGGGCACAGAGCAGAAGATGTGCCAG
Organism: Strix uralensis; assembly: GCF_047716275.1. Taxonomy (NCBI): domain Eukaryota; kingdom Metazoa; phylum Chordata; class Aves; order Strigiformes; family Strigidae; genus Strix; species Strix uralensis. The sequence goes on along the minus strand of NC_133974.1, from coordinate 80,718,202 downwards.
TGGAAGTGGCACAATTCCAGGGGCACTCTCTACTGTTTGTCTTCCCTGAAAGGCAGCCATTGCCTAATCTTAATCCTCAAAGACTGGTTTTAAATCCATGGTCAGCCCTTAGCACTTAGTTGTTCACGGTGCCTGTCAGGAGCTCGACTACTATAGCAACTCAAAAAAGCATGATTTTTTATTCATATTGAATGGATGCCCTCCCTCTCACTGACAAAGCTTTTAGGAAATGCTGGAGCTCTCTGTCTAGAAGCTGTTTCCTCTGTACCTGTGCCTGTTTGCTCTTCTTCCGTGCTAATGGAGTTATCCATGTACATAGGGTAAATTCAGTTCTCCAGTGTATACCCAGGAACGCTCTGCAAGTGAGCCATACCTTTTTAGGCAGCTTCAGCTGCCCTCTGTAGTCAACAACAGACCTTCTTAAAGGTTGCTGATCTGCTATCCTCTTGCCCTGTTCCAACACCCAGGACCAAATCTTGGCATAACCCAGAAAAAGACAATGGAGACCTGCTATTATTACTGTGAAACCTTGTGCCTGATCTCAAATGTATGGTGCTTGATGTGACCGATAACACTCATCACAGATGCCTGAAGGAGGTATTGGCATATGTCTATATACAATGGAATACCCTGAATTTGCTAACCATTGTTCAGACAAGTCTCAGAAACACAGGCAAGTCCAGCCTTTGAAAGACGTGACATTGACTTCAGAAAGTCATTGGATTCCTTTGGTGTAAGGATATTCTTGATGGTGTGTGGATGGGTAACGAACTACATCCTTTTCATATAGATGGACAAAACATTAATTTTAATATCAGTTGCATGGTAGAGTCACAACCATCTCTGCTAAAATCTAATTAATGTGGGAGGATGGAGAGATTGGAAACCTGTTCTAGTACTCATAGGAACAGTGTCTCTGATCAGCACTCAACTGCAGTCTGGTTAATAAATAAAATATTGTGCTTGTTGCCACAATACAATGGTGAAAACATGCTACTGTTGTGAGAACATAAGCATCTCAATAAAGGTTTTGCAAGCTTTTTTGGGGGAGAAAGTTAAGTGAGTCTGACCAAGATGTGAGTATGAGAAGTGTGAAAGTCTTTAGTTTTAAGAGATGTATAGTGGACATGATAGAGGTAATAAAAAAATGAATGGTTCAGAACCATTGCTACTTGTGCTTGTCCTTCATAATTAAATCAAGACTGAAAGGACTTAAAACAGAGTTCAGAAAGGAATATTCGTAAGGATGAAGTTTGCCTGCATTAGATGGAATAGAATGTATCATGGGATTAAGGATGTTGCTTTTCATAGCACAGAACAACTGCCACTGCAGTGATGTCTTCTATGACCATGCCATAGCATTTCAGAGAGTTTTGTTACAGGTTGATTCAAACACTGACCAGCATCCCAGACAAAAATAATGGACCACAAGTCCATTAGGACTGCCTGTATGTTCATTAACATCTTTTACCTTGTGACCATTAGAAGCCAACATTCAACCAGATTGCCAAGCCAGAAAATTTGAGCAACTAGGAGAATATCTGACAGCAAGGGTGAAAATCTACCTTGAAACAAGGGAGGTCTGGGGGAGTCTTTGTGATAAAAATTCATTGACTCCTCATCTGGGTCAAAATATCTCAGAAATCCTGCAAAACCAGGACTCCACACTTTTCAGTTGGGTCTGAATTTCAGAACTCTCATGCAGGCAGCGGCATCACGCCCCTTAGCCATTGTTGCATTTTGGTGTCACTCTCCACAGGAGTAGTGTAACACTCCTTACCCTGTCAGAGGACAATATTTAACATACCTATGTCTAAACTGAGGCAATGCTATTGCTTTATTAATGCCTTGGAATTTTTAAAGGAGAATTCATTATGAAATTAGAACCTTAGTGTTTTTCTCTTTTGAAATCAACTTCATTTTCCCACTTAGAAGAGGTTTTAAGAGGTATCAGTATATTTACAAGACTAATGTACTCTATCTAATTAGATAAAAATTTGACAATGAATTGAAACCGTTTTTTAAACATTCATTTTTTTGAAATCTGATTGGTGGTCTCATGACAGTGATGCATGCTTCAAGCACAGGTTCTTTTTTAATAGGATTCAGAATTTACAACTTAATCACATTTTAGTGTTTTGAGAGGAACTTCATGATTTCAAAAGACATTATGGCTAAATAATTAAAGAATTCTAGGAAACAGGTGCAAATTTGTTCTTTGGCTGCTTTATTAAAGCTAATATAATATGGGAAGTAATTATTCCTCTGAATTTTTTTTTTTGTGATGTTAGAACTATAGGAAGCTGGAAGTGCTGTCAGGGTGTACATAAAGAGGCTCTGTCTAACCAGATTGATTTTACAAAGACTTAAGTGACAGATTTTGAAATGTTTGAGACTCCAGTTAGAACCCTCAGCTTTTGCATGAGATAGAGAAACAAAAGCAGACGATATTGGAAGAAAACAATTCTGAAACTCATTTGAAGTTAATTTTGGAAAACTTAAGAACATTTAAAACTTCAACAAGATTGTATCTGCTCCTGGGTAGCACTGTCATGCAATAAGCCATGCTTAAAAAGGAGTTTACCCCACATTTTCCAAGTGCTTCAGAAAATCAAGTGTCCTCTTTCTCTCCATCGCTTTCAGCTCATGTTCCCTGGAACATCCTACACATGACTTGTTCTTTCTGGTCAAGCCAAATCCAAAACCCTGGTTCATAAGTGTGATGGTCATTTAAGGCCTGGAATACATAGACACAGTATCCTTGCAGTTATGTTAAACACAACCTTTACAGTCTGTCTCCATGGGTGGATGCAGGCAGACATGAGCTCACTCTGCTTGTGCTCCAGGCTGGTTGGTCATGCGCCAGCTTTAGTTTGAAAACCTGTATTAGCCTAACTGTATTAGCTTCTCAGCAAGGCAAGTCAACTCGAGCACAGCTCCATGGTTCCTGAACCAGACATAGTCAGAGCAAAGGAACTTGGACCTGTTTGCACCCATCCATGCAGACCAGTTCTGAAAATCCCAGTGAATCACCTCTTGTAAAGTGTTTCAGCTTCCACTCCCTCTGAAAGTATAAAAGTCTGTCTCAATTTTTGTGCTTATGTGCTGTGCCTTTTGACTTCTCTTTGTGCAAATGCAGAATGAAATATAAAGACCATCATTTACAACAAGTCTCAGCTCTTGCAGAGCCACCCTGGCACCAAATTGGAACCTGAACTGCAGGATGGAAAACAGCTGGTAAGCTAAGCCTAGGGTTGAGTAGGCCTTTGGAGACATAAGCCCAGTTCAAATCTCATAATGTAGTTGTATAATTTTTGATGTATTTCGACCTCTTTTTTCCAACTCATAATAAAAATAACATGAGATATATATGTACGCATGTGTGTAGAGAAGCTCAGCCAGGTGGAAGAGAGGCATCAGTCCCTTGGTCTCTCACATGTGCTCATGGGATGAGTGTCACTGCTGATCATCATCTGGCCTCCTTGAGTAAGGAGCCACTGTGTTTGCCTCCCCTTATTTGCATTGCTACATAGGAAAGAATAAAACTGCCTTTACTATAACAGTGTTAAAGGCTCACTCAGGACAAGGATCCCATCACAGAAGAGAGCATATCCTTGCTCTGCAGGCTTAAGTTACCAAAGGGGACTAAACGCCAGCCAATCTGAGAGCCAGACATGAAAAAAGAGGCAAAGAGATGGAAGAACAACTGCAGTACCTCCCACCTCTGGGCACCTCGGAGAGCAATGTGCAGGGCAGGTGACCATGGTCCAGCAGCACCTTCAAACACTGCTTTGCCCTACTGTTAAGGATTCATTATATACTCATCACAGATTGAAGCCAGGTTGCAATCAGCATATCCCTTGCTCTTGGCAGACTTCTTCTGGGTATTATATGGGAGAAATCAGTATTAGGTGCCCGAGGTGCGAATATGTTGTTGCAGTGGGATGGGGAGCCAGCAGAGGGGTAAAAAGAAGTTCTCCTGCAACAACTCAAGGCTAAAGACATTATTTAAAGCTATCTCCCTTTACACCTGCCCAAGTGCCTCAGACCATCTAGCACAAGAAAGCTCTTGTCTTTTCAAAACTGGTGACTTCATCCAGATTTCATACCTGGGAAAGTCACAACCTTCAAATCCAGGCTCTGTGGCAAAAGTCTGGCTGATAAAACACCCAGAGACTGCAAACACTGTTTAAATATAGCCAAGATAGGGCAGCATCACAGAGTGGCCTGGTTTGCAGTTAGATGTGTTATCTGAGCATGTGCTGAGTGTAGCTCCATGCAGAATAACCATCTCAGAGTAAAGCCCATAGGCTGCCTGGAGTACTCCAGACTATGTTTTGGAAGGTGCTCACTTGGGAAGGGAAGTAAGTGTCAGAATCAACTGAAAGGGAGCTCTCCTGTGGCTCCCAAACAGAGAGTTGACCATATGCACAGTAAGTGCGGTTGATGCATACCCTAGCAGGGGAGTGCTAAGAGGCTGCCCACTGCCTTAGGTAAATCACAGCAAATGAGAGCTGACAGGTGGAATCCCAGTTCCCATCCTCAGCACAGGAATAACATCATTAACAGCCTCAGAAACAGACACTACAGCCATGGCAGATTTCATCTCAGGACTTTGATGAACAAGGCATGTTGAAATAATTGACAGTTACAGCATATTACATGCAGCATTCCTCTTTCAAAGATTTTTACTGTGAGATTGGTAAGAAACTGGCTAGAGTAATATTGCATTTAAAAACACATTCACAGAATTCACTATTTATTTTTGCAATCAAAAACTCTCCAAGAGAACCTGATTCTGGTGTTGATACAGCCAGTTTGCGTTTCTCTGTGGGTGCACAAATACGGGGAAGCCTGTGTATTAGCTTTTTTGCAAACCTGTCTGCTGTAGAAGAATGTGTCAAAGAGACAGGACAAGGAGTGAGCTTTTGAAATCCTTTTGTTTTTAGAGTGATGGTAAATGGAGAAATCCTTAAATGAGCAAACACTCTGGAGCAAATCCACTGTTGACAACTGGTCAGTCAATATGACTGTAAGCAGTATGGATGTAGTCTACAAGGGGATGTGATTTCTGCAAATAAGCTGCTTCAGTACCCTGCAGCTTGCTTCTGCATTCATCTGTTGCATCCTGGATGAGGTTTGTAGTAGAAGCATTTTTAGTAGAAACAGACTTTGTCCTGTTTTTTTGTTGATTTTTCTTCAGGGCTAAACAAAAATAGGGCTCTGGTCGCCCACGGCTACTATAATACAAAGAAACATCAAGAAATATCAAAGGGTATTTAGGAGACACTTTCTGTAATTGTGAATGACTGAGCAAACACATTGATATTTGTACTGTTTTACTTTTTTCATGAGAGTTTAAGATTGTCTTACTAGATAAAAATCAAGCAGAACAGAAACTTTCCTTTTACTACCTTTAATTTTGACTTTGTTCTGTTGATCTTAGTGAGGTGACAAGGTGAAATGAAGGCAAAGTATCAGGAAAAAAATTCTGTTATCATCTTCTGAGTAGGAGTGTCAGTAATGAACAGACTATTCTATAGTTTTCTTTTTTTTACCACATACATCAAACACCCAGCACTGAACGGGGTGAACAATTGACATCAATCAATGCCAAATACTAATAACAGCAAAAAAATGGACTCTGAATGGTTTCAGTAAAGCAGCTGGGATTCTTTTAACTGATGTATTCAGTCACAGCAAAGTCGGTTATTATACTTTAAGCAGTATCTTTGTTAGACAATCTTTTTAAAAGGAAAATAGTCTGGATAACAATACTTAGGACTTATGCATTGCCTGTAGTTTTTTGCTTTATCCAGTTACCACACCCCCGATTGCTAGTTAAGCACTGTCCATTCCTTTATGTTTTTTTCTGTTCTCAACCATTTTTGCTGTTGATCTTCCTGTACCAACAAAGGTTAAGCAAATGAACCCCAAAATAGAAATGGTTAGGCTATAAAGGTCTTGAATTACCATCTCTGCCTTTACCACTGACTTGAGCTTATTTCTTCCTAGAGAGTGGGAAAAGCAGCCAGGTAGGCACTGAGATGGACTTTGCCAGCAAGAACAGGGATTCACCCCTGACCATGTCACTCCTAGAGCTGTCTCTCCTTTCTGAAACAGTCTGTTACTGCTCAATCTGAAGTGACATTTGCTTTGTGCAAACTCTCTCTTACACAGGCAAGCACGCCTCAGATGATTTAAGTTACCCAGCCGGTCATTATACCTTCCTGATTCAGGATTTCCTATTGCAAAGCTGGGGAAGAAAACAGGAGAGAACTGATCATGTGTCGTGTGCCTCCAGCCCTAAGTACTATTTCTTCCCTGACAGGAGTCTCTCGGACTCCCCCACCCTGTGTGCGTACCCTACACTAATCTATAAATGCACAGATCCCAAGTCTGGGAGGCATAATTAAGCTATCTGACCTCCTGCGTAGTAAAGGCCGTTCATTTTTACCCAGTCACCACATATAAAGCAAAATGAACATAACCTGTCTGATCTAGCTGTGGACAAATGTGAGTAATGCAGATCACGGGTGTTATTTCATCTACACAACCTGTTAAGCGCTGGAGCCTATCCCAGAGCCTGTGAAAGTTAATAGGAGTCAGACTGTATGCTTAACAATGGCTTTCAACAGTAGATTCATGAGATTAAAATAAACAGAAATATGACTAATTATTTATATACCGCATGCTGCTTGTTTCAAAGGATCTCTATCGGTATCTTTTAATTTAAATGACAGGGTTTCCTTTGATGTCTAATTACAGAACAGGAGGAAAGTCTATGACTCTGCAGAATACTAAGAAATTTCCTACTGAAAATTAATTTTTGGCAGTAAAAGCATTTTCCTTTGCAAAGGCTTTCAGACAGCAATTCCTAGCCAAGTGTACTTTCTGCACCACTTAAATTCCACGTGTTAAATAGAGCATAAGTGGTTGTCAGCACAGGGGATAGCTGTCTCTTTCCTGAACTGTAAACTGTTACTGCTCTGTGCATTTTGTTTATGAAATTAAAGGCAGAAATTTAACAGCACTGTTAAATCATTAATTTTTTGATAAATACTTTGTTCTCAATTTATCTGTAAGACCAGAGACATTCTCCTCTTTCTAGTGGATATGGTGCATTATTGACATTTTGTACACATTTGTAATAAATAGACATTACCACTTGTCTTGCTGCAGAGAACTCTGAGCAGGATCCTTTCCTACTTATTAAAAAGTGCAGATCAAACAATGCTGATATCAGAGTCATTAGTATACTTCTAATGCCATGATTAGGACTATGCTGGGGTGACATTTCTCAGAATAAAGTAGCTATCATCTCCCAAAACCTGTTTGGTGTTTTAGACCCATGTTTGAAGTGAAGAGGGAGAAGTTTTCAATCCAAGTCTGAGGCATAACAACTGCAGACATTTCTGCCACAGTGGTGTCTGTCAGTGCTGTGCTTATCTCTCACCAGGGCTCAACACCAAAGTGTTCAGCCACCGCTGCACCAGTCACCTCAGGCACAGCAGTGAGCACTTAGCCTGGGAGAGCTGCACTGTGCACAGCTGCCCCTTATGTGCCCTCCTCCGACTGATGTCCGCAGCTTGCAGGGATTTTACACTCCAAGTCTGTGTGTTCAGCAGCCAGCTACAGGTTAATGCTCTCTCCACTTCCTAAAACACTTCACTAAAGATGCGGCTTTTTGAGCCACTTGGGTGTTACTGTACTTCTGATGCTTTTTTGCCCTGGTCTTAAAGAGGTTTGGAACAAAAAGGCAGTATTTCAAGGGTTGTGTGATAAGGTGGAAGGTTGAAGCCACTTAAAAGCAATGTTGGTTAAGTCTCTCCTGAAAGTAGTTGACTCATTAAAACTTCACAGCACAGAAAGGAAGTGAGCAGAGCAGGGATTTCAGTGTATCCCAGTGGTGCTTGGGATCACGAGCAAAGGAGTAAATGATGCACAGGTGCATCATGCAAAAGGTGCACAGGACTGAATCTGTCAGCAAACCTAATCCAGCCCCTTGGGGACTGAGGGACCAACTTTACTGAAACTACCTGTTTTCTGCCCTGGTACAAGTTACTTAGATGACTAAATAAGTGTTTGCAGTCAGATAACCTCACTATTTGAGATATTGGAGGCATTTCCTACAGTAAATATAGGGAAGTGCTTCACAAGGGCATACTGAAGGTACCGAGGAAATCCTATCTTTTTATCTCAGGTTCAAATGCTTGAATGACACCACTCTGCTTCGGCCACTGCTGCTTAACACTTCCCTCTAAAGATAGGGCACAATTGCTTCTCCAGCAGGATTGTTTTACCCTTACATCACTTTTACAATCAAACAGTTTTTCCTGCTCTCACAGGCAGTTTGTCCCCTCTCTCCCCTAAATCCGTTTCCCCTTTCCCTTATTGCTCACAGCCCAGAGGGCGAGTTTCTCCCTATCCACTCAGTGAGGTGTGGGTCAGCCTTGGTGTCAGCACCAGGGACCCCAGCCCTGGCTCTGGCTGCTCTCCCATCCCTTCTCCCACCTCCCTGTCCACCCAGCACCAAGGGGTTTCCCTCCCCAACCCTGCACTCTGTCTGCCAAGTGTTTTGAGATGGCTGGAGGTCTGTCGCAGTACCCTGCCATTCCATGTGTTGTCAGTGAAGACCATCGCTAATTTAAACAAGCTGGTCCTTCCAGAGGGCACCAGCTGGCAAGAACACAAACACAATGCATGACATGCCTCCCTGCGTCTCCTGGTGTGTCACATTTTATAGCACCGAACGGTGACCCCTGATGCTGTTGCCTTTGTCCCAGAGACTCCCCACAGCCTGTCCTGTTTTGATGGGCGTCCTCTGACCCCCCCTCCCAGAGGAGACTCCCATACCCGGCAGCAACAGAGGGCACAGGAGGCTGCTCCTCCTGCCTCCCCTTTCATTTACCACTCAGTCTGCCCCTCTGACACTTCCACAAAGGGAAAAGTCAGAAAAGGGTTTCAGTGCAAATCACAAAGTGCAAGACTGAATGTCCAGTCAAAGGCAGGGACCCTCACATCCTACTGGCTCCCCAGCCCCCCTAATTCTGGTTGTGTCATGGGGAGGGTTAGCCAGAATCTGTGACAAGAGGCCAGTGACAAGATGTCTGCTGCCTCCCCAGCCTCTTGCCCTCAGCCATATACAGCTGTTTGATCAGCTGGTAATTGCATTACCACACGTCAGGGGATCCGGACACCCACGGGGCCCTTTATTTTCCCTGCTATTGTATTGATCTGCCAAATTGTTTCAGCCCTTTGGATGCTGATTTGCAGGAGGCTTGAGAAAAAGCAGGATCAGGGCCTTGGAAGGGTAGCTAATACAGCAGCCTGGAGGCAAACAGCAGCAGGACTATGCCTGTGCAGAGTCAGTCCTGCTGCAGAGCCCTGGTGAAAGGGACCAGTCCCAGCTACAAGAGCACCCACAGCCACGAAGCTAGCTAGGCACTGCAAACTGGTACTGCTGATGGAAAGAGAAATCACTTTATTTGGCTGGGAGGGACACGGGACACAATTCTCTGCTGGTCAGACACTAGAAATGTAGAAATGTACTGCCTTGAATGCACCAAGTCTCTGGGAGTTTCTAGAAATGGGGTAATATCTCCTGCTTGGACAGAGAAGAATACAGTTAACAGCAGTACAAGCTTCCCCCTTCCTGTCTCTCCACTGCACCTCCAGAGACAACATCAAAGGCTTAGATTTTGGGCTCATTTAGATGTTGGCTTCTTATATGAAAATTTATTACCATTAAATAATGCTGCCTTCCTTCTTCCTTTGCACTCATGATCATGTTACACCAAAACACCACCATTATTATGTTGCCTTTAAATCAGCTTCATGGATTCTGGCAGGTGCCTTCCATCCCTCCCTGCCCGTACAGAGGTGCAGGGTGTGCTGCTACACCCATCACTGCCAGGTCCAGCTCCACCTGGGTGGCAGCCAGGCTACAGAGCTCTGCGGCAACTTCAGAGTCAAGGTTTTGATCACTGGCTAAACGATCTCTTTTTCTGCTCATGACAAATGCCAAGCATCTCCTAAGTGCTGCAATAACACAAATAAGGAGGAAAAGGAGGAAGAGTGAGAGAGCTGCACTGGAAGACCCATGAAACTTCAGTCACAAACTACCACTTTTCAGTGTCTACACTTCAGCAGCAGGGCTGTTTAATCAGGCTTAGATGGCATCTGCCACACCTCTAGAGGCCTTCTCTAGCTATGGATTTCTTACACTGTGCCATTCCCTGCACCGTCCCAGCACAAGTATTTGTTCAGCTTTGCACCAAATTCAGCAGGGCACAGGGACAGTCTATGGTCAAAGGGTTGGCCTTCAGCACCTCTGCTCAGTGGCAGTCTAAATTCAAAAGTCTGTGAGATCTCTGGGTGCCAAGATAATTTGTCAGTGGACTTATCCTGGATGTTTTTAGGAAGCACAGACATTTTGTCTTAGAATCAGCACTTTCATCTCTCCAGAGATGGTCCCCTTCAATGAACTATAGGCCCACTGAAGATGCAAACAAGTAATTTTTGTCCTAAGGCCTGATGAATGCAAGTGCAAAGCGTAAAGTAAGGCAGCTCTCTTCATATATGAAGGGGAAGCATTTGTTAATCTTTGGGATTATTCCCAAATCCAGAACAACTCAGAGTCCGTGGTGGGCAGCCATCCACAGAGCAGCACTTCAGGAGAGTGGAGATTAGGACAGTTTAGGCCACCTTCAGAGACTGGCTGCTTGGTGAGGTGGACCTTCAGGCTTGGGCAACACAACTCTTCCTATTAGAAACGTGTCAGCCACTTTCAGACACAGCACTGCTTACAGTTGTGCAAAAGAAAAGCTATCTAGGGTGTTCTCTCCAGTTTATGGGAGGAAGTGCAGATAACTAAGACACTTAAATGCTTATGTCAAGGGAAAGGAAAAGAATGGGCTTCTTTGTGACTCAAGTGCATGGTGTGGAAAGAAAAGATAAGTAAAAATGTCTTTGTAATGTGGGAGACATTAGTAACAGTCTATGCTAGGAGTAGCAATTCAGGATCCTGTCTAAGCAATTGTACATTAGACTCCAGATATCACAGTGCCTTTCCTCTTTATCACAGTACTCAATAATACAGAAGCAGGCAGCCGAGTGACGACACCTATTTTCTTTAAGTAGTGATCAGCTCATATATCCTGTTATGGATGTTAGCAGCACTTAAGGTGATAGGAAGCTTAGAAACAGGGAATGACTTCAGGAACACAGTTTGGGAGAGAAGTGAAATTAAAACATCTGAAAGAATTGGAGGCAATTCATGAAAAATGATGATAGGAGTTAAATATGTTTAGCATGGCTAAATGAGAAAGAAAGAGGATAATAAAACTCTAATTATTTTCAGAGCATAAAACAGCCAAGAGACTATTCAGTGTGGGGCATAGCTAGCAGCACTGGTTTGAAGTAGTAAAAAGAAAACAGTGGCTCAATGTCAGCTGGGAAAAAATGGAAGGGTCAGAACTTTTAGAGATGGAATAGCCTCCTGAGGGAAATGTGGGAAATCAATTGCCTGTTCATTTTAAATAGTCTGGACAATGTGATGAAAAGTGCACACTGGGGAAAAAATCTTGCCTCAGCAGAAAGCATAAAAAAAGCTCAAAAAAAACCCAAACTCAAAACCCTCACTACCATCTCTTCATTTGTAGTGGTTTCCTCTAATCAAGTTCACTTCTAAGTGATGCAGAGTGGCTTGCTGAACTTCCCCAAATTATTTTTGATTAATTGCCTGAAGCAAGGCTGGAAATTAGCTGTAAGGAGTTCAGCAGTTCCTCAGCCACTGAGCAGGCAGTGAGTGCATGACAGCAAACAGTCTTTAAAGTTATGGCAAAATATACTGCACTTCATCAACATGTATCTACAGCATGGAAATGCAGGACAGGCTAATACACATTTGACATCTCATTTAGCTTCTTATTGTGTTGCCTGACATGAATACAGCTACACGCATCCTCAGTGTTATACAACTATTGGCAGTGATTGTGTCCTGCTGCTGTGTCACCTCAGTATTTCTTCTGGCCTCTATAAAGTCACTTCTCCAGAGTCCCCATTTCAGCAGATAACTTAATCATGTCTCCAAACTCCATTAAAATCAAGTTCAATTGAGGGATTTAAGTTACATGCTCAAGTGCTTCACTGAGCTGGGAAGCTCCTTCAGAGACAGAAAGAAAAACCTAGATAAAATCTAGCCCCTTTGACATGAATAAGAATAAACCTCATGAATGTATGAACTACTCTGCCATCCAGGAAACATGTTAATTGCTTGTATCATTAATAAAAAAAAAAAAAAAAACTTTCAAAAAACCCACAAGTAAGACTTTTGGGTTTTTTAAACTTAAGTTTGAGAGTGCCGGTCATCCAGACTCAGAAATATTTCTTTTTATTTTTTAAAGAGTATATTCTGCCTTTGAAGACCAGTTCAGGTAGATCTGATTCTTTTTCACCACTAAGTATCACATCTAAACTCTCTTTGGCATAATGTTTTGAGGGTGTAGGTGTTTGAATATATTCACATATGTCCAGGTTATTGCTAGGCATAGTATATTAAGCATATTTGTGAAAGATATAAACTTGGAACCACTGGAATAGTGAATTTAAATCATGTTATAAACATGGGATGAAAATTCTGTTCGTTCATATCAAACACATTCACCATGGAAAAGCTAGGAACTATCTTCTTGGAGTGGACTAACCTATTGTAATTGTGGAAAAAATAGAATCTGAGCCTTTCAACTCCCCCCTAGCCCCTTCCCAGGGTTTTAATCTGTGAGAAGGTCATGAGGAGTCAGTTCAGATTACAAGACTGTAAAAAGGGCTAAATCAGTAGCTAGAAACAACCCTTCTGATTTGGTGGGTTTTGTATTTGCTTAAGAGGTTCAGCAACATTTAGTAGTTTCACCCTATCCCCCAGCCTCTCCCACTTTGGCAGCCTTGAGGGTGCAACGTGGACTTGAGCCAACTATCACCTGAGGGAAGAGACCCCGTTTCCTACCACAGGGAGTGACCTGAAATTAGGCCTTTTCTGTTCCCTGCAATCAAACCGCAGGGCAAAATTTATTCCTCCCCGGGGCCCCAGCAGAGAATTAATTACCTGCAAAACTCAGAAGGAAATACCTAATCCCACCATGCACACAGGCACAGCAGGCACCGGAGCTGCAGACAAGCAGTACTGATGACTCCCCCCCGTGGGGACTCACTGTTGATTTGGCTGATAGGTGGGATCAGCTGTGCACATGCTAACACAGACCTGTGAGACCAACTCATCCTGCCAAAAACAGTTTCTGTGAAGCTTCTGTGTTTTGCCTGCTTCTTCTTTACTTACGGAAGCAGTGTTACGCCCAAGTTCTTTTCCATACACCATTTTCACTGTTTTCTCATCCTTCCACATTTTGGGGGCGTAAGGTGGCCCTGCACTGTTCTTGTCACCTGTCATACAGAGCAAGGATAAAACCAGGGAGCATATGATACCCAAGAGACTTTGCTTGTGTTCCTTTGGCACATAGATCCCCACATACATTGGTTGCCCATCACAATGTTTATAATACCGATAGCTAAATATAGCCTCTGGCTGCACCATTTTACCATTGTCAGCTTGTGATCTTTTCAGATTTAAGAAAGTACATAAGGTCAGGGAGAGTGGAAAACCTAGGGAACATCAGAGGTAGACTATTCCAGATAAATAAACTCTTTGGTCTTTTAATTGAGAGCTGAACACAAAAAAAAAATCCGTGGGAGGAATGTCTTACAGTAAGTAATGCAATATAAAACTTTGAGAGGATTTTTAAAAGAAGAAAAAGTTGTTTGGGTCAATCTAAGACATTACATTTGACTAAACTTAGTTCATTTTCAGACTGTTAAACCACCCTGTAACATTTCATCTATTTTCTTCTGTCTCTTAGTAACACTTGCTCAAGTTTAGTTGAAAAATACCATTTTAAAAATTAAAATCTTAGCCTTCATTGTTAAAATACTGATGCAACCTGTTTAAGTATCTTTAAATTCAAACACTAAATAAAGATGTTCACATTTTAAAGAAAGTTGGTTACTTTCTCAGAAGCATTTAAAACCAATTCTGCAACAACGGGCCCCACACAAGGCCCAGCATAAGGGATACACAGGGGAAGGTCTAAGCCTTGATTTAACCATGCCTACAATGCATTTGAAGCTGTGACTACAGCTTTTGTAGAATCATCCAAGGTTTCTGCAATAGAGTGAAGAACAAGAGCTGCAGAAACTGTCTGTAACAATGGCATGCAACTACTGTCTATAGCCTATGAACCAGCTTTCCATACAGAGGAAGTAGGTAGGGCCCATTTGGAAATCTGTTTCTGGTACTGATCATAATTCACCCTGCAACCTATTAATCTGTGGCTGATGGATAATTAGTTTGTCTCCAGTGATTTAGTCTGTAAAATATGTTACTTTTACATTTCAATAGAGAAGATGCTATTAGACTCCAGATCGAGAGAATCCGTGCAATGTCTGACACCTTTACAGTAATTAATTACTTCGATCTAAAGCCTAGCAGGCTACATAATGAACAAAGCAATCAAAACATGTTTCTGCTCAATAGTATTACTGTGCAGACAGTTTCACCTGTCTAGGAACTTTCCACCCTGTGTGGGAGAAGTCATTAAAGCTGGATAACAACACTATCACTATTTCCACCCCCTTTATGTACCTCCTCAGTGACTACTAGTGAAAAACAATCAGTTTAAAACACTGTCTGCTTTCTAAATCTAAATTTCTAAATGTTTCTTGCATAAATACACATCTACTTCAATTGTAGTCTGTGTAGGAAGATGGGATGACATGTGAAAAGAAATTATGTTAGATTTAGGTACTAGCTTACAAAATATCCAAATTGCATTTCATGCACAGAGTCACGGTATATATTTAAGGTAAAGATCCATGCTACGTAATTAGGTGAGGCATTATTTTAAGAAACGGCTTCACAAGCAGCAGTAGACCGCTCAGGCAGCAGATTAGTCAGACTGTGCATGCAGACGGCAAGCCAGCTGGACTGGGAAAACAGCAAAGCCAGGTTCACACGGCTGGGCTGAATGTGCTTGCTGGATCCCCTTTTCTCTGGATTGTTTTACTCATCCCTTCCTTTCTTAAATTGACAATTGATACTGCATTTGTAAATGTCAGTGGAGCCTGAACCACAGGGCTCAAATTCAATTTTATTTCTATGTATCTCATTTCTACAGAACTTCCCCTACTCTCAAGTATGTCATCCACCCTGTCCCTCAGTTTGCCTATCTAATTGACAGTGAATACTTTAATATCAAGCTGAGTTGCTCACTTCTGAGTGACCAACCTAAACCAGTTGCAGTCCTCTATGCTGTAACTGAATCACATTTTTAGTTCAAATATTTTTTAAACAAACATTTTAAAGGAATTTGATCAAACAGACAAGAATATTATTCTGACCTTTGCTCAAATCATTTTTGCCATCTTTGGTTACCTTTCCGATAAAAATTCATGCTCTTGTTTTATGATTACTAACAGTCGCTGACTACAAAGTGCAAAATCCACTATGTAAATATGTGCAAAAGCAGATTTTAAAATGTGTATTGGTTTAAATACTAAATATTGGCTTAAATATTGAATAATGGCTTCCAAATCTCAAAATATTTCAAGCAATGTATTTGGAGCTTAATTTATTTTTGTTTCCAACCCTTTACAGGTCTTTTTTTTTTTTTTTAAATTTGCTCCATAGCTAGGAGAACTGCAAGTTTTTACTGAAAGGTAAAGATCTTACAATCATCTGATTTCTTCAGCTGAAGATTTATGCAAATCACTTAATAACAAGGTTCACAATAACATTTTAGCAATGGTGGCACTGGATTATGAATACTGACTACAGATAATTGATCCATGGAAATGTACTGAGTCAATCATCATTGAGGGAGTCATCAACATACACTCCAAGATATGTCATTAAAATAATGGCCAAAACTGTCCAAAGTTTCAATGCAAAAATTGTTTGCCCAACTCAAATGTTTTCCCACCACAACTAAAAATTTGTACAAGACATAGAGTGTATTAGATGAAAGAAGCTCTTGAAAACTATGAGTTATTTTCCTCCAGCAATAATAAAAGAAAAATACCAATCTCTGTTGTTTATCAATTTTTCTCATCTCACAACTGGTCTCCATTTTACAAGCTCCTTCAATCACTCCATCTTCTTCCTACCCCCCCAGCAATGTCTTTTATCCTCTTTGATCCCTGTGTGAACTTCACTCACATCCCTCACCTCCTAAGGCCGGGTCTTTCAACCTCTCTAGCCAGGCATCATGTGAGTTGCCCTTGGATTGACTTTGTCACCCATCTGGGTCTCTGTGTCATCTCTCCAATGAGTGCCCTCAGTGTTTCCTTATGTTTCTTCCAGCCACACTTTTTATCTTCTATAGCCTTTTCTCTGAGCTCTCCCTTTGTCTTTGTATCATGTCATCACTTGTCTCCCAGCTGTCTAATGTTTGGACTGTTTTGAGATGTCCCCACTCCTTTCTACTACCCTCTCTACTCTTTTTCCTTCCCATTTGTGTTCATGCCCACTTCAAGTAAGACTTGGGGGGGGCAGTGGAAGAGGGCTAGAGCTGAATGCCACTTCACCTTGAAACAACAGAACTGGTACGCTGACACACAACCTATGCAGTAGTTGTGTGTAGAGTTGCATTTTTTTTCATGATTAACCAGACTTGCTTGGTAATGTTTTCTCGGACAATGATCCGTCATGTCCAAAACGTGCCATGTGTGTTCCCACAGCACCCAAACAGACACCCACCTGCAGTCTAATGTATCTGCTATTTCCCACTGGCTCACCAATGTAGGCTACATATTTTTCCTCCTAATGTTTGTTACCTGAAGCAACTATTTGACTCTAAGTTGACCGTTGGGCCTCTCACAGAAAGGAATTGTGGGTACTATCTGTGGATCCAAGAAGGTTTTCCTCAACCAGTATAAAGGTAATAATTTGGTACAGTCTGTTGGTCTTGGGCAGTGGTATGACAGGTACTACTACGATGGCCCGTCATAGACAGAGATTTCTCAGGCTCTTGAACACAGGTCACTGATGCCCTTTGAGTACGGATAAGTGGATGGTCCCCTCATTTTTCAGGACACACACAGCAGCTGACTTGATAACAGAAAACTTCTGTCAATCTAGATTCATCCATTGTATAGACAGGCTAAATCTTTTCTGAGACTAAAAATTATTCTACCAGCTACCTGGTGCAGTAAGGGGAATGAGGGGCTGGGGAAGAGGTGTGCAAGGTCTGTGGAGAGGCAGTGATAGATCTAGAAGGTGTGCCAAATCTCAAGCATACACAGGAAAGCATCAGTCACTACTTAGCTCGGTTCAGCCAGGCACCCAACAGAAAGAACCAAAGGCTATGCCTGTGTTAGTAAATTAAATGTGTCCAGAAAGCATAAGACAGACACAAATCTGCTCCACACCCTCACATGCCTCCCCCAGGATCAACGTGTTCAGGGGACAACTTCTTGCATTACCTTTTGCTTCCAGCTGGTCACATGAGCCCAATCTCAGATGTTTCCCTGCATTTTCAACATCCTCAGGACCTGTGAGGGCCAGTCCTTTGGTTAATATATGCATATGAGTTAACATGTAACTCACTGTAGCTCCTTCAGTTATGCCTGTTTCTAGAGTCCTGTTTGCAATAGAAATTGTTCTTTTATTGTTTCCTTATCTTCTCAAACTCCATTTACAGTCTTATAACACCAGCTCTCTGTCTAGTCCCTGTGTAACATCAGCTGTCAGAAACTTCAACTTCCTTACTTGAACAGTCCCTTGTAAAATAGATACTGAATCATGGCTGGGATTCAAAGTCCTACTACACCACGAACAATAGAACATTAGCCAAAAATACAATCACACAAATGATTAATTTAGCTTTTGCTCCTTTTTGTGAATACCAAGAACAAACTGTAATGAGAAGCATTCAATTTTACAAATTGGTCTAATGTTTTTTAATGGTCCATGTGCTCAGAAATTGTTTTCTGTATATATTCCTTTCAGCACTGGATAGTCATAATTCACTCCCTTATGTGCCTTGTTGGTCACTTACGCCACTTACAAAATTTAATATGCTTGAAATTGCAGTTACAATTTTATTTAATGTATATTTTCTACGAATTTTCAGTTTCAAGAGATGAAAATTTAAGCTTTGGTCTGCAAACACAATTCTAATGCCTTGATTTTAATTCCATTCTGTTTTGTTTTGGTTTGTTTTTTGAAAGACAGGATTTGTAGAAGTTAAACAAATCTGTTTCAAGATCCTGCTCAGACACAGTTAAGACAAAATTTTGTTTTGAATACCAGTGAGAATTTTTTACTCACTATCCCCATATCTAGTGTACATTTTAGTGTCTCAAGAAAAAAAAAAGTGAACAGAAGCATGGTTGCAGCACAGAAAATAAACTTTAACACTTTTGTTAAAGCAAAATATGCTGAGCCTATTTATTTTGAAACTTTCTCTGAACATAATGTGCTGGATGAGATGTCTGCAGTCCTCAGCTGTCACCTGTCAAAAAGCTGCCCCTGGTCTCGTTTACTTGTTTGTTGAGCCTGTCCTTACTTCGAATGCAATAATGTGTAGAAAATGTTTTTTCTGTTTATTTAGTGTTTTGGTTAAATTAAAAGCATAAATTCTCAGTTCAGTTTTTCTCTGAAGTGTGTTTTGTTGTTAAAAGGGCTGGGTTTGCCATTAGATCTTAGTACTTTAACTGATATTGATGTAATCATTGAACTCTATGTTCACAACATCCCTGCTAGGCTACAAGCCACCACTTTGTACAGCTCTTTGGCATTAGCAGTGACCAATGTCACTGCTCTGGCCAGGGTATAGGCTTATGGTTTACAACAGCATAAATTTATCAGCATCCCTTGGGAAAGAGGAGATACATCCTTCATGACAGGACGGATTGCACCAATCCCTTACTACCAGAGGAATTGCACAGGACAGATGTCTAGCTTAGTTGCCTCATTTGTTTTCCTGTAGCACTGTGCCTGAACACCATGCTTACCTGATAAATTGACCAGCTTCTCTGTCTGAACAATGACCCCGGGCTTTTACATGCTCTTGTCATAAAAATGCAGCAGCCCTGCTGACTGGTCTGGCTGCTGTCAGCTGATGCAGCCCCCATGCTCTGCCTGCGGTTGGTTCTCTTGGTTCACTCATGAGCTGGACCATCACATACAGCCTCTCAGCTGGTGTGCTGGTGGGACTGGAGGAATATGGTGACAGCATGGGTGAAATTAATGAGTGTCTAAAGCTAAGTTCATATATAGAAGTCTAAATAAGGGTATAGCTTTTTCACTGGGATGAACACTGAAAGGACAATTACAGTGGCATGGGGGCTAGCATTTCCTTGGGGGCTCTCCAATAATGTCAACAGCATCTGAGCAGCCCTTATCAAGTCTGGAGAAAGAGAAGGCAGCAGAGCCCTGTCAAGATGAGGAACTCCTATACAGACTCAGTGTTAAATATTGACTTTTATGTTGGCATTTCCAGGACCTGAAAGACTAAAGGAAATGATATTATGTCAATATTGGAGTGTAGAGACAATGGGCACTTTCATTACTGGGTGCATTAAACGGATCTTCCGGCCCATCTGGATCTTCAGTAGAAATGTGCTGATTCATTTCAGGTTCATCTTTCATTACCCATTAGTGATGGATCTTTTTTCTTTGTAGAAAAACATACATGCAGAGGGAAACTGTGATTTTTTTATTTGTACCAACGAACACTTTCTCATCCCAGAATGGCTCCAGGCCTTTAAAAAAAATAGTTTTTGCCATTTAAAAAAAAAAAAGGGGGGGGGGGATGTTAAAGAATAGATTCATTCTTTAAAAAGTATGCTTTCAAGCTCTGATACACAATACATTCCCTCTAAAATTTTCATGCTGGGGAAAAAACTACAGCAGATGCCTTCTCTTACATCCAGTGTGCTTCACAAAAGCGTGGGATTCTTCATAATATACCAAATTATTGCTCCACTAAACCTAGTACACTGCTCCCTGCAGTTATCTCCAGAAGATTTAAAGCACACAAATGGAGCAGATATACAGGAAGCTGAGGGACAGGAACAGTCACACTGAATAAGATTAATGACCCATCTAATGCTGTATTTTGGTTTCAGACTGAAGCATATAAGGTGCTGCAGAGAGATGCACTCTCCTAATAGGGAATTGCACCTGCCAGTCTGAGTGATTTCTTCACAGCACAAAGAAGCCTGGTACTGGCTCATGTCATGGGGTTGGCGGCTGGAGATCTGCTCCTTTTTCCCCCACCCCATACAGGTCAATTATATCTTATATGCTGGACTTTTTGCTATTATAGATATGAATTATATTTTTTTTTAACAGAGGTCTTTGGATGGAGGGACAATGCTTCATCAAGGTTACAGCTACTAGAACTGCTTGTGCTGAAAATAGGCTGTGGGTTGGGTTGTCAGCGACCCACACCCAGCAGCCTTCAGCTCCTCCTGCAAGCATCGAGCAGCTGCAGTCCCTCATCCAGGTCCCCCCCGGCTGCCCCTGGCACTCAGGGCTCCAGTCATGGCAGCAGCACCGTGGGGCCACCACTGGCCAGGCTGGGGCAAGGAGCAGCGGCCTGGCCTCTCTGCAGCTGCGGACAGCTGGGGTCCCCTGACAAAGCCTCTTCCACAAAGATGTGGTGGGGGAACATGAGACCACTAGCATTTACAAAGCCTTGTGCAGACAAACTGAATCTTTGCTGGGGCACTGTTTCACCAAACATCTGTTTCATATAATATCTGTAGGAATGAGGCATCTTGGAGACTTTCTTTAAAAATGGACAGTAAACTTAAATGTTGTCATGACACAGAGGTCTGATAGATCTTTGGACAGATGGGCCAAGTGGGCAAGCAGACAAGCCTCCTTCAAATCAGACAAGTCCAGCAGTGAAAATACTTTAGTTCCTATTTCTTAGCTATTGCACTTTCAGCTACTTAACAGCACTGGGTTAAGAGTGATCGTATTTGGAGTTGTGCTGGAAAAATTGTCTGAACAGTTAAATTGAAATAGTTTCTGTATAGACAAGCCCTGGACCAAGTATCTCCACATCTTACCACACTGATTTTTAATTTTTAGTTTGCATCTTACAAAGCCATGTATTGAGGCAGAGATGAACAGACAGACTAATCATGGCCAAGTTTTCTGCAGACCTGTCAATTTTTGCCAGTCCTATTTTTCAAATACATGAGTAAATTTGGGAGCCTGAGTTCCTGATAGATCAGGCTATGTTAATATTTCCTCCCTCTGCAATTACAGTCTTACACTTTTAAGGGACAATTCTTTCCCTGGAGTTGCAAAACATTTTTCTCACAACTTGCAGCTGCAAGCTTCTTCAGGACAAGAGATATAGCATTTGCCAAGTATCCTATGCTTTTATAGCATTGTCCAAGGGATTTGTATGTCTAATAAACAGTTTGCCTGGCTTGTGGTGCTGTGATTTATAAGCCTTGCAGAATTCATAAACTAACAGCACACTCATCCCCACTCAGTTCACTCTTCATCGTTATAAATGCACCTTCACAAAACCTGCAGTAAGACCAGGACACTCTCCCCCCACTAAATCTCTCCTGTTACCTCAAACTCAGAAATCTGACCCAGAGATGACCATTGATTACACCAAAGAGGGGACAAGTACATGGGTCTGATGAACAGTCAGGTGATGTTTGGGCTGCCTCCTAGGCTGGAGACTGTCAGTTTTCAGACTGTCAGTCACAAGAGGATATATAAGATGTGCTGTCAGGGCTAGCATAGGCTTCCCTGCACAGCCTTTCTATCAATTCTCTGCTTTGTTCTGCAGCAACTCATTTTTAAAATGTAGAAGGGAATAGCTCAATCTCTGGCCTAGGCATCCATTCAGAGACTGCCAAATGATACTGGATTTGGAGATGTTACATATGAGACAAACCAAGCATTTTAATGGATCTTTACCTGCTGAAGAAGATGGAGCACTGGCCACTCCTCAAGTATTTGCAAATTTGGGAAAGAAACTACAGGCTTGAAAAGCACACACTAGCACCACTCTGTGCAAAGCCCAGTGACGGGATTTCCAAATCATGCAGCGTTTCATAATCCCATCCCTCTTGCCGAGCTTCTCCCTGGGGGAAGGAGTGGAAACATCACGGAAGCAGCTCGCCCCAAGACACGCTGCCAAGCAGCTTTCTTTTACAATTACTCCATACTAAGCCACATTGTAAGATAATTATTTCATTAGCTGGAATGCATGTTGGGACAGAGAAATCTTTGCCCTTTCCTTTTCATCTCCAGTTAGGAACAACATGGGAAAAGCCGCAGAGGGAAGGGAATGCCTTTGAACACCCATGTGTTTACTTCTCTTTAATAGCTCTGAATCCAGAGAAAGTTAGGGAGTTCACTGGCAAGAGTTAAACGTTCAACAGACTTGGCCAAGAAATTTGCAAGGCTTACATGATTTATCTTATTGTCTGCAATAAAAGCACAAGGAGAGTTGAATATACCAGCTTGCTTGACCATCTGTGATCAGGCAGAGCAGTTTCATTACTTCCAGGGGTTATCCATTATAACCCCACTCTGAAAGGCAGGTAGGTGATCACTCTGCTTTGCCATCACTCATAATAGAGAGAGTTAATCAAACACACTGAAACATTTAATATAAGCCAGTCCAAGGCACTAGTCAGGACAAGATTCAAACCTTTCAAAAAAATTGATTGCTGCTTTCTGATGAGTGGGCTGGAAGGGGTAACATACTTCCTAGTTAAAAAAATGGGACTGAGGAATACAGACCTTTACTCTAAAGAACACAGAGACAGAAACATTGGAAATTTTATATCTATCATCTGGAAAAATGAGACCCTGAAATAAATATGAGGTTTTGAAAATGAAAGAATCTTTCTCATGAAATCTTGAATCTGGTATTTGTTCAGCACACATGAGCTTGAAGAGAGCCACATTTTGGAAGGGAAGACCTTGCTGAGTTTTGTCCATAGAAAAGTTGTAGTGGCAGTTGCAGCGGGGTCACAGGAAGAATTAGGGCTGCAATAAGTCTTGCACAGACGGTGCCAGCCCCCTTCAGTGGGCTCCCATATGCCCTCTGGTACACACAGTGGACTGGTCTAGCACCAAAATACTTCCGAGTGGGCTTACCCAAGTTTTATCAGCCCACAGGCTAATAGCTAGTCTTCAGTCATGTGCCTCTTCCACTTGCGTATGAATCTTTTAAAATTAATCCTATATCTACATCTTCCTCCACCAGTTATTTTATTCTTATCACTATAAAGAGCAATTGGCTGAGGGGGTATTGATTCGCAACACTCATGCATATGGAGAGGCTTGATTGAAGAAGTGTAAATCCAGTGAGCTGTATAAGATTTGCAGTGTAATGGGAAAACTTATTAAAGGGAAAATATCAACTTGACAAATAGTACGTTTAGAGTTCCTTTCCCCTCAGGCCATTAAAGCAACTGCAACTGGTGTGTGATCAGCAGAGGTGGCCGTTACAGAGATAAAAATTGAATCCAAACAGGAAAATGAAAAAAGCAAATATATCCTAGAATGGTTTAATTTTCAATATTCAGACAAGTCATCTGAACGGTTGTCACCAAATCAATAGACCCACAATTAAGTATACAGTCACACAGCATGGAGACTAAAATCAGCGAGATCTAGGGTGATCAATATGTGGGCTTGCATGTTCCAATTGTTACTGAAACACAGACATATAGCTGGTGTTCCTGTTGCATACTGTGAGCGAAGCTCATTCTCTCGATAAGGCCACTGAGAAATGGATTGAATCCAGTGATTAATTTGACCCTGTGTGTCCCACAGCATGCATGTACTTGCATCTGCACACAAAGGCATGAAATCAAAATGCAGGTTATTTGATATGAAAGGAAAATTAATCTGTAGTGAAACTGCTTCAGAGAATGAGCATGTTTCACAGTATCACACCCATCCCTTGGTTGATTGTTTCTCTTATCCTGAACTCTACAGCCTTTACAAAGTGCACATGACTGCCACCTTCCTCTAATCAGAAATGGGGGTTGTTTACTTTCCAGAACAAAAAACAAAGAGGTGGAGAAAGAAAAGATAAAGAGGGAGAAGACAGATCCAAGGAGCTTCAGGTGAGTGTGCCCTACCAAATGGGATTTCCACACTTCATCCCACTGCTCTGCAATGGCCTGGTCCTGGTCCAGCAAAGTCAAACTTCCTGGCAGCCTGCTTTCTTCCAAGAACAGCCAGTCTTGTGCTGCAGCCTGCCATTCCTGGGCACCAGAAAGACCAAAGCCATACTGCTTAGCTCACATAAGGGCTTGTTGTAAGCCCACTTGAGGAGGAGGAAGAGTTCAAGCTCAACAGTGTTGACCGCAGCAGGGCCTATATGCCCACTAATTAATGGAAGTTGCAGCACCCTGAGAGGTGACAGTTTCGCTGCAGCAAATTTATCAATTTGTTTAAGCAAAGCTGAAGGTAATTAAGTGAGATAGACATAAAGTGTTAAATTAATTCCTGGTACACTGATTTGCAGGAGCTGCATTTAAAATAGACCTGGCCTATAAAACATAGTGTGACAGTAAATAAACATACTCATAAATGACTGGGTTTGAAGGTTAAAATGAGGGTTTAAAATGAGGGATGGTGTTCACACTGATATTTTCAGCAGAACCAATATGTGCTTATTCTCTTCCTAAAAATCCCATTACAGCCCTGAGCAGACTCTTTTGCCCTCCTGTGCTCCTGCCTGGGCCCGAGACAGTGCAGCTCTGGGACCTCTGATCAAGCTGCTCTGAGAAGAGCTGCATGAGGGAGGGCTGTGAGGTGGCTTATCAGGGCTTTTCCTCACTTGCTTCAGAGTCAATTATAGCTCACTGCACCCTTGGTACTTCCCGACTGTGCTGGTTTTGGCTGGGGTAGAGTCAATTTTCTTCATAGTAACTAGTATAAGGCTATGTTTTGGATTTGAACTGAAAACAGTGTTGATAATACAGGGACATTTTAGTTACTGCTGAGCAGCGCTCACACAGAGTCAAGGCCTTTTCTGCTTCTCACACCACCCCACCAGCGAGCAGGCTGGGGGTGCACAAGGAGTTAGGAGGGGACACAGCTGGGACAGCTGACCCCAACAACCAAAGGGATATTCTGTACCGTATGACGTCATGCTCAGCATATAAAGCTGGGGAAGAAGGAGGAAGGGGGGACATTGGGAGTGACGACATTTGTCTACCCAAGTAACTGTTACACATGATGGACCCCTGCTTTCCTGGAGGCAGCTGAACACCTGCCTGCCCATGGGAAGGGGTGAATGAATTCCTTGTTTTGCTTTGCTTGTGCGCATGGCTTTTGCTTTACCTATTCATGTACGTGTCCATGTACCTTGCTCACCCAGACCCACAGACTGACTTCTTGCCTGCACCTCAGTCCTATGCCATCATCATCACAAATATGCTGATGTTCAGGACCACTGACTGCCCTGCGGCCGCTGGGGCAGTGGGACAAGCCCTGGCTGGGCTGACAGGTTCTGCCCTGACAGCCCCTATGGGGGCTGGCCCTCACTGCTCCTGACAAATCCTGCCATCCAGATTTGTAATTTCCAAGGCAAAAAATGTGTGCATCTTGCTTTGAGCATTAGCACAACAACCACATGTCAGCATCATCATATTTTAGTCCATGACCTCACAGGACACTCAATTCTTTGTAGTAAAAATATTAGATTTGGACCTGCCAGGCACATAGCCAACTGAATGGGGCAATGCAAAAAAACAAGGTCTTCTTAAGTCTTGCAGGCATCACACATTTCCCTGGTGGTTTTGAAATCTTGATGTTCTGTTACCTAAGTCAAAAATGTGTTGCAATGCATTCAGTCGAGTTTTTTTAATAGACCAGCAAGCTTTAAGGACCAAAGTTAAGTTTTGTATAACACTATCAAAGCCACTTAAGACTGTGCTTTGGGATTCACATATCCTAATGTTTAGTCTTAAATTCAAGGGCAAATTTTGACGTCCAGTAAATGAGCACAATCAGGGTTCACCCCCATTCACAACAGCAACCCTGAACACCTCACCAGGACTCTGCCCCTACAGGCATACAGCATTAGCAGCGTTAGGGCTGTAAGAAAGAAGAGTGCGAGTCCAGCTGGCTTCCTGCTCACCTCACCTCTTTGTGGAAGTCATCATACTCAGAACTGTAAGTACACGCTGGTGGCATTTTTGCTGAAATAATTTAACTGGGGCAAACTGAAGCCATGCTGAGGTTCTTTCCACTAATTTCCAAGTACAGCTACTGACTCCTGATTCTGATCACAGCTGTCTGTGCTCATTACACTTGTAGTGCATGTATGCATTTACTGTACACTCACTTGCCTAATTAGTTACCCATATGGTAGTACCATGGCTTGTTAGTCTTATTTCTCCTTTTGTCCCCCAGTTTTGATGATCTTGTCCACTGCCTCCTGTCCAAAATACTTTTTAAACCCATAGGGTGGAGACAGCTTTCTCCTGCTGCCGACACAGCACTTGGAACAGCCTGGGACCTGGTCTGTCACTAGGGCAAGTCAGCACTTTCACAACAAGGGGTAATAACAGAAAGAAAATGCAACTGAACCCAAACTTCCTTGTGGTTCCAGGATTTTGACTATTAAAGTTTTGAGATAAGACTCTCTGGCTTGTGAGCTGAGGGAAAAGCATGAAACACCTGCAGCTTTTGAATAGATTCATATTATTTGTATAATAAGCTAGGGACTTATTAGTACCCAGACACTTTAAAAACCTTTGGGTTTGGTGAGTGACCCAGAAAATGCTTTTTCAGTATCAGATTTTCTGGCAGTTCCTTCCTAAGTAAAAACACCATGTTTCAAAACCTTAGTGTCTTGTGATAGCCTGTTTGTTTTGGTTGCAAAGGATTGAGTTTCATCTTGTTCAGTACACAGTAGTTGCTGTTGGAGTGATGGTATCTTTTTTAAGTTGCCTATAATTAAAGTTGTTTTATAATAATGTATGTGTTCCCAGTTAGGATGGAAGTGATGTTTACAGGTTTAGTCTCTTTCACACAAATTTCCGCTTGGGTGCATATCCTGCCTAGAGCTAACAAAAGAAAATCTCTGAGGATAAATGAACTGGTAAGAGTAAACGGTAATTAATTAAACAGCCTCATGGGAAGACAGGGGGATTATGCACTGTTTCTTCTTTCTTCCAATACCTTTCATTTCTTTCCACTTGTACTGTTTTTTTAAGAAATTCTTTTTATAACTCCTCTTAAAGCTGTTGTTCCTTGCCTAGAAAAAAAGGAGAAAAGTTGACGATATATTCAAAATACTTCTTTAATGACATAAGTATCTGAGCATCTGTGTGAGGCTTTCTGCTGTGCTCCCAGAAACACAAATGTAAACACCCAGAAAGAGGGGAAAAACAGTGGTTTTTCACCTACCATCATGTCTCATGGATTTGGGACACCTCCAGAGTATGACATGAACAGGGAATAAACCACCCCATCCAAACACTTCAGATCTTGTTTGCAGATTATCTGTAAACACAGAATCATCAGAGAGCTCCCAAGGCTGAGAACATCATGAATACAGCCCTGCCCATCTCTGGCATGCCCTTATTGTCAGGGCTTGAAAGTGGATCGATACAAAACAGATTGTGATGGCTTGATTTGTTTCTGTGCCACATCTTCATTAAACTCTTGACAGCCCATGACTGTCAGTGAAACAGCTGTGTCTGCCCTCTCTCTGCCAGAGCCGAGCTCCTTAGCCTGCCCATCCGGTGCCTTCCAGAAGCATCATGTGGCCAGCTCCAGGGACTTAACTCCCCTAAACATACAGTAGGCTGTTAGATGACCCTACGGGAGAGAAAAAAAAACATTTGTACTAGTCAGTCCTATAGTTTCTATTGTAATTTCCAGTGTGTGCACACCTTCAAAGCAAGCGCCGTCATTTGAGATAGAAATTACAGAGGGCAAAAACAAGCCACCTAAACAGTCTAATATGCACCTGTGGAGAAGATTAAGATGTCCTTATTAATGAAGGGGTGCAAAGTAACACCATGAAAAACTAATTGTTCTATATATCCACAGTGATATTCTAACTCTGAACATTAAGGTCTCCAGTGTCATTATCCAAGCACTAGACTGGACAAAGACCTAGAGGAACCTGGCAACAGGAGACATGCCAGCATGGGCAAGGACCTGACAACATGCAAAGTAATTTCTGTCTGGTATCTGTGATTCACTACAGAAAGTGGTAGATATCAGTAAACACTGTCTGTTTCTTAACATATGGCAATGTTATTTCAAGAATATTGTTTTGAAACTTCGACAGACTTGATTCTGCTTCACAGAAACTTCACCCCTGTCCTTCAAATCTGAGAGAAAGAACCCCCCAATTACCATATGGGCTCCAAAGCTAGAACCTAGTAGAACTACACACTGTCTTTCAAACTCTTGAGGCCATTTATTATTGAGTCATCATGTGTTAACTTGGCATGCAAATCAACATATCACCTAGATATACTGGAGGAAATTTGCAGACTGAAATATCTTTCTGTGTGTCAGGTTCCTATGTACCTCAAAATGGACAGAGCAATCGCTTAAATCAATCACTTAAAGTGAGCTTTCTTCTTCAAAAACAGGATTCTAGGATGTTCAGACTAGTGAGCGGTAGGAGCAAACACAACATTGATTAACACAAACTATGTACAGTGTCCTATAATTGACACATGTCTTTGTCATAAGGAGCACCCCAGTAAAGATGATGAACTATTGTAATCAATTAGTTTTCAAGTCTCTGTGCAGATAACCAGTCTCTCTGTGGGCAAAACTCTGGCTTCCCCAGCTCTTCTTTTCAATACCCCACACTGTGAGACAACCACAGAGCACTGAGTTTAATATTTCTTCTAGTATTTCTGAACTCCTGTTTCCAAGGAAGCAACTGTGGAAAAACTCAGTTTTGCAAAGAATACATTAAATCCTTCCACCTTTTACTCTATAAATTCTTCTGCGCCTTCAAATAAAATTATACTCTGCACTTCTACAGCATCTCCTGCTTGAGGATCTCACAGTGATTATTAATTAATGTTAAGGAATTATGCTTTTAGTGGCACAGTACTACAGATAAGAGAACTGGGCTGTGGTGGGGCTAAACAATTTCCACTACCTCCTTGAGAGCGGGGATCAGGGCTGACAGAGAGTGCAAAACCTTGAGTCCCAGCCTAATGTTTCCACTACAGGATACCCTTTACGTTTGTTTGAGAGTGTCTGCTGTAATAGTGAGAGTCTGGACTAAAGCCCAATATAATCATTTCACTGGTTTCAGTGGGTCTTGGGTTAAAGTCTAAAGTTGTTGGGTTTTTTCAGCAGGGATTATACCTGCCATCTATGCTTGATGTTTTCAAAAACATGTACCAGTAAGCCTTATGTTTAGGTATTTTGCTCATGGACAACATGTTTTGAGGCGGTTTTTTCTCCTTAATAATGGAATTTCTCTATCACATTTGTGATATAAGGCATTTTCTCTCCTGTGAGTGTAACTTTTTTTTATTCATTACTTTATTTAAAGAAATACTCTTCAGGAATTGCTCAGAGATAAAAGTCCTCATCAGTGCAAGAAGCTGTATCTCACTGAGCAAATTATAGTGAAATCCACAAAATGTTGAGAACTTTTATAGGTGAAAACAGTGTTACATAAAATGCAGAAATTCAGGACAACAATCCAAAAAGGTTCACCAGTCACCACAGGACATATACGTATATGTTTATATTATATATATGTATATATACACACATAAAACCACCTCTTTAACCAAGAAGCAGTCAGGGAAGTTAGTAATTTGATCTTCACATTTGCCTGTACTTGTACATAACAAGCCAAAGGAACATCCAAGGGCTGCATTTTTGAGTTAAGCCTTAATACAAGGTCTGCACCAAGTATGTATGTCCTTAGGAAGCTGCACTATCACAGAACCCACAGTGGCACTTATTGTTCAACACTGTAGACTTGGGAAGGAAGTCATATAACCATTGGGTACAAAAATTCATTAAGGAGGGTTCTGAACAGCCCTATCCTCCCTGGCCAAATACCTGTCTTCAAAAAAGCAAGGAGGGCTACCCACTTGACTCATACCCCTTCATGTTTCTGCAGTGCCACATTCCCCTCACACAGAACAAAACCAAAGCAAAAGGAATTTAAAATCCCCCTTCCTGAATTCCAGTGAGGTAGCCTGTGCTAGCTGGGAGAAAAGCTCACCCATTCCCGAGCATGGCCTGGTATGGCTCAGTAGAGGTTTCTGGCACAAAGGATGACTTACAGCCTCTATCTAGCCAATCACCAGCACATACTTCCACTTTCTTCTGGTTTTCTGAGGTCTTCTGACCTCACTGTGTCACAGAATGCAGGACTTGTGGTCTATCAGCCATCTGAGAGAAGGACCTTGATCATGTGGCATGAGCCACACAACTCTTGGCATGGAAAAACAAACCCCAGGATCTGAAGGAGCAATTCCAAAAGATACCTATGCTAAGATTCGTGTTGTCCTCTTCAAAATCAATGATGTTCCCCCATCCCTGACAGTTTTCAATTTCAAAAACTATCACAGTGAGCAAAAATTATTCACAGAGCTTTCATTTATGTAACAAATGAGGATGTGGTTCCAAAAGGGTCATGCACTGACCTAGCCCTGCTCCCACTGCAATCTATGGCAGAGCTCCAATTGACGCCAGCAGGAGTAGAATTAGGATGGTGGGAAATTATTTTGAAAATCAGATGGAAAAAATCTCTGCGCACATCTGCTTTCCCTTTTCCCTCTCTCTTCACACATCCACACCCTCCTCTTGGTCTCACTAGCTGTGGTGAAATGATGCACTAATTGGTTCTGCATGGGCAAGACCACATTGAGGGAGATGTGTTGCCATAATCTAAACTAATTAAAATAATTCTCAGATCTGAGTGAGCATTTAAATAAAAAAATGAGCCCTTAACAATTGATGCTTGCTGTGAAAATGACGGAGAGCAATGAGTAATTTCAATCCAAGCTGAGTTCCTAGCTCGTTTGCCTTTCCATCTGCATATCTTTTAAATCCTAATTATATGTAATCAACGGTATAAGCAACGTGATTCTTCTTGTAGTTGACAAATTCATGGGTTCATTTTGCATACTTTCAGATACATACACACCAATGAATATATACACTCTTTCTACCTGAGAGAGTTTTACATCAGGTAATTACAACTCAGCTCAATTAAAAATGCTCTTGAAGCAAGTACAGCGTCTTTTAGATCCACAAAGCTAATTTAAGAAGCCAGTGGGCATGATTAGATCAGCCCAACAATGAAGGCTGGCTGGAAATTAAAAGGAAGGCCACAGATGCGTGACTTTATTTTTGGCTGGACTTTCCCAGCAGGGTGTTTCTACATTACATCAAAACTAATAATCCATCTGGATGCAGAATAAGGCAGATCAGCCCTTTTTCAAAGTGACCAGAAAGGCTGTATTATGAGTGCATCATCCGCATGTAGCCATCAAAACCAAGGCCTGATTTTTACTGTTTCTGAGTATCCACCCTTCTAATCCACTGCACTGTTTGGGAGGAGCCCAATGCAACCAAGAGGAGATTACTTTCTTTGCAGGATTATCTACACTGACAGGGATGGAGAAGAAGGTAGTCCATACATATACCATACTGGTGGATCCAATAAACTGCCTTGGAGCTTCTCATCTTTCTCATGTCTCTCAGGCAATAGCAGTTGCTCCTGCAGGGCAGGCAAGCCAGGACCAGAGGTGGCCCTGGCATGGGCCAAGCCCTCACCCATGGGGACCGATCCCCAGGAGCTGAACACGGTGACAGAGCTGGTTCTGGTCACAGGGCCCATAGGCCATCCCAGGCACAGTGAGGGGATGGGCCAAGTCCAGGGTCCAGCCAGGGAGCCCAGATGAGAGCAGCAGGAGATGGGGCCAGAGGTAGGTCCTTTCTTTTGTTGCTGTCAAGCAGTCCAGAGGATGCCTACCCACAGCTCACAGCAGCATTTTGATTCAGATTCAGAAAAAACCCACCTGGTCATGATTAACAGGTCAATGCTGCACATCCATGAAACAAAGTTTAATTTTTTAGGTGACCTTTTGAACATGCAGGTTAAGAGATAAAGCTTGACCAACTCTCAGGGCTTTTTCCCTTTCTTTCCAAGCTATTTTTCACAGGCACAGGTAAAGGTTAATAACTACTACCAGCTTCAATGTTATTTCAGTGCTCTTGGCAAACCAATTTTAGTCATAAGAATCATAATTAACCCTCTGCATTTATGACAGTATTTTGCATGTTGTATCTGGGATGAAGACATGAATTGGTCTCCATGACACCCCTTGCTTGTCAAGTGATGTGATCCTGATTCTACAGGGGAAGAAACTGAGCATATTTACCCCAGTAGTCAATATGGCTTCAGACAGTGAACCAGACCCCACCTTGTTAATCATATATGGGTCTTGTCTACATCAGGGTCATGGTACAGTGGGAGAACTCAGGAAGAATGTATGTAGGGAAGCCAATTATTGTCCCATTTTTGCAGTATGGACCTTTTCAGAAGGCAGCCTCAGCTTTTCACCTATAAAAGGGAATATGATCACAATGTTTGACTACTCTCTGAATCACAAAAACAACAAAGTATAAGGTTTGTGAGCTCAGTTCTGTCCTCATACTCTAGACAATTCTTGCAAAATTTTTTTTAATAAAGCTAAAGAGTTCAGAAGTGATGAAGTTACATCCTGGGACAATGTGCAAAATATGTACCTGTCATAAACTAATATGTAATAAAAAAATTCACATATGTCCGAATATACTATGAATAGAATATATGACCATGTTGAAAACAAATGTAGCTGATATTTAGTGCATAGCTGAACTCAAATTTCCCTTCAGATGAAACTTCTGCTGTTCATGAAGCTTGAAAAAGAAAAACTTAAGCAGTGAGTGTTATGAATATCTGGTTCTCATTTCTATATGTCAGCTTTTCCACATTAATCAATTGTCCAGACTTGTTTCCACAGCACCTCCTTGGAGGATTCGTCCAATTCTGAGCTTGTCTCCACTTCTGATTAGTGCATATATGACTGAAATAACCGACTTCTTTTTAAGTATCTCAGTTCAGACTGAGGAGCATAACCGTAGGCATATGAGTTTGAAAAAGATTGGCCTAAAGGCTGAAGCATTTCTGGGTTTGTTTAAGGAAATCAGTATCTTCACTATGCAGAAACAGCTGCAGAAAACCTGTTTAATCGCTTCTGGAGTGCTGAACCAGAGTTTCTCCCAAACTGGGCCAAAGAAGGTAACAAAAAGATTCCTGGACCCTTCCCACTCTGTCAGGAATTATCTAGTTAATTCATTTACCCTAATAGGTAATTGAATTGAACCCTCCCTTGTGCATGGGTTGTGCACTGAGGCTGGTACTCACACCACCCAGCATAGCAGAGTCCCCAGCTTGCCCCATGGACCTGGCAGGGACACCACAGTGGTCACTGAAGCTGTGGAGGAGAGCCAGAGACAGGTTTATCTGCACCCCACCCCCCATTCCCCTCTTCCCTGCCATAGCCCTGGCATTGTCCCAACTCCCAATGGAACACCTGGATAGCGGCTATAGCCCCATGGGAAGGTGAGACATAGGATTAATGGTTCCAGAAGGTGACTCAAGTCCTACCATGTCCTCCTTGATTTGTTATCCATTATAGGCTGCCTCTGAAACAGAAAGAGAGAAGCTGAGCTGAAGTATCTGGTCCTAGACTCATCTGTCTGACTGTATTTCTACTGCTCAGCAATGCCTAGATCCAAATGTCAAGAAGGTGAAAACACCAAGGCATTTACTCCCCCACGAAAGCTTGGAACTGTGGGATTAAGCAAAGAATAAACTTGACCCAGTCAGAACAATCTCCAGTAAAAATGTTGGTAGATAATAGTGAAAATGTTTAATATTGTCACCAATATAACATCTGCCAAAACCATGTTTTTACAGTGGGCTATGAAATCAAAGTTCACAGCACCAGGCCAAATCAATAGCCATGAGACTGTAGCATACTGAATGCTGCACTGTCAAGCAGGAAACACTACCGGCATGGTAGTCCCCCCACTGAAAGTGCTTGAGGGGGAGTGTTAGACTTCCAGGCTCTTCCCCACAAGTGAAGAGCATCTGGTGGGTCAGAAGGAGACCAGTGTCAGCTGCTTTGGTTGGGGTCAGCCATGGGCTGGGCTAAGTGCCCAGACTCTGAAACAATGCAGCGGGTTCTCCTGTTACTAATAACTTACATTCACTAGTCCATATCCTTGATTACATCCTGTTTGGACCTGGTTCTGCATATTTATTGTGTCAGTGAGTCAGTTTGACATTCTAATATCAGTGATAACAGGTAAGGTCTTTCTGTAACTATCATAAAGATGCTGTATTCTTGTGACTGGGGAGAAGGACCCTGAAAACATGTCTCTGATAAATGATGAAAACCCTTTGTGGTAGATGATAGGTAATATTTTGGGAACACTCTGGACACTGAGAGGAAATAGCTTTCTATCTGCCAGAGCGGTAAGCAAGGAGAAAAATAGTTATGCACACAATCTTACTCCTGTTCCACAAGCAGCTCAAATTTCCAATATGAAGTCAAGCATCATTTTAGCTAGAGGGCACAGCAGAGTCTGGTTCTCCATGCCACTTCTGCAGCTGCAGCCAGGCTTACGCAACCCTTGCAGTTAGTACTGACAATGAACTGTTATATATCTGCCTATACGTAGAACTAATGTGATCATTTAGGTCATGCCTGGAGGAACCAGTCATAATCACAAGCTCCCTTTACTCTGTACAGGTGCGCACTACCTATTAGCCCTTTTCACACAGATCTTCCTTACTAAGAAATACATCTGTGACACTTTATTACCTTCTTCTCAAGCAAATGTTCTTAACATGGTTACTGTGCTTACTTACCTCAGTAGTCTCCATGCATTCAAATAATCCTGCACGGATGAGGGTCATGTCTGTGAATGGTTGACATCCTCTTTAATCTTACTTCAGGGATGATGGAGAATTTGGATGGTTTCTGGAATTTGTGTAGTTACACAGTAAAGTGAAAAATTTCACCCTAAAGGAATTACCTAGTATTATTTACGCAGTTTATTCAGTGAATCAATTTATCCTAAATATGTATGCAGCATACTTCATCTAATGCAGATAGATAAGAGCTTTAGAAGTGTTTTCAGGTATTTTGAAGGCCAATTTTGTTTTGCATATTTGCAATTCACTATGGCAGTTAGGTAGTGAGCCAGGAAAGTCCTCATTTTTGTACTTGACTTGTTTGTATTACTGGAGTTTATTTTGTCTCTTGTGCTTTTGCTCTTCCCCACAAGAGTATCTACTTTGATTAGCGTGATGGCACTTCCTTGTCTATTTTCCACTGTGTGCTCACTATATTACCTCTTTGTTCTTTTTCTTCTCTATCTGTGGCTCACTATCAGTGTGAAAAAAAATACAGTACTTTCATGACATCAGTCTGAGCTAGTTTTTTCTCATGAACAGTGAGTCCCCCACATCTGGGTGCAGGTGCTCCCAATGCTTCTTCAGGGACATCTTGACACTAAAGTTCTGTTTCTCAGTTTTGTGTTTCTTTCATGACCACTCTCACCACCACCACCATTCCGATATCAACAGACCAAATGGGGCAACAGTTGACTTTTCCTAAGGTATAATTTATTCTGATTAGAAAAATAATAGCTATGAGCAGAAAAGCCTTCCCACCCCCAGCAGCTGCTGTTGCCCTTCACTTAGGCAGGGGTTAGTTCATTTTTAGTTTCTTTTAAAAGTGATCTTCACTTCAACAAGCTTTTTTTTTTTCAATCCCATCCTGGTCTAAGTCCTTGTGGTTCAACCAGGAATCCATAAATCTTTATTTCCTCAGGCACTTCTCTTTCTGCTTTCATCGAGTGTTTATTTGTATGATAATACTTCAATACCTTAAATCACTGCTAAGTCATTTATCATAATAAATGGCATTTCTTTAATGTTATGTCCCCATTCTCCCAACTTATCTCCAGTTTGTTTGTTCAGATTATAAACTCTCAGATATTGCAGCCAGAATTTCCAAGAGGGATTGGTTACTTTTGTGCTTTTTAATCTGAAGATGGCTCAGCATACAGGTTTACAATGGTCTACAGGACAGCCTTACCATTATGCCACATCAGGCTGTGTGAAAAGCAATTTAAAACACAGAAGTGCTGCAGTAAGGCTGCAGCCTCTCCCCATCTCTTCCTACAGAGGAAGGCAGAGTGACCAAGCAAGTCTTATGAATGACCTGTATCATACTCTCACTTCCATGGTCAACATCCACAAGAGCATCTTGGCTTTTCAGGTGTTGTCAGTAACTGCCAGGAATAGGTGAAAAGCGATAAGAGATCCTTCCTAAAACTAACCAACATTACTGACATTGTGTCTCCTACTTCTCCATTTGAAATATTCGATGAGGAACTTCCTTGCCTGGGACCACTAAGAGTGATGCTTCCCTGAACACAAGGGAATGGCACAGAGAGAAGATCATTAAGAAACATGGGAAGTTTGTGATCATTTGAAAAAAACACAGCACACAGCAGGAACTAACAAAATGCTTTTTTTCCCTTCCCCTTCCTCTGCATTTGCAGCCACTACATTTAACAGCTTCCTCCCTGCCTACCAGTTGAAGCATGTCACAGACAAATATGCCTCTATCATATCACCTTCCCTATCCACTAAATCTTCTCACAGTTGGTCATTAGTGGGTGGCACTTTCCCAGACCCTGAGAGTCACTTTGACAGGGCTGTGCTCAGTCTCTGGAGAGGATCCCTGGTTCTAGTCTTGGACTCCACCAATTAATTCAGCTATGGATCCTTCATCTTAAGGAGTGACATCAATAGGAAGAGGTTGCAAGAGCTGAGTCACCACTGCTGATAATCTCTGCCATTCTGCAGGCTCCACTGTCCTCAAAGATCTTGTCTATACCAGCACTGAAACATATGGCTGAAGTGATGTCTGCCCAGACACTTGTCTTGCCCTGGCTGCAATCATCCTGACTGTGATGGCAAAGTTTATCTGTGGGCCTTGTCCACTTTTGTAGCCAAACGTACGGGCCTGGCAAGCCACCACTGAAAAGGGCCAGAGTGAGAACTGAAATGGGTAAGGAGGGAGTACAGTCTGTCATGACAGCAGTTATAGCTCTCCCACAAACACGCGCCTTGGTGGAGGGAGGGAAGAGAGGCTAGAGCCATACAGAGATCCTCCAGGAAAGTGCTCGACCTCAGCAGTGGCACCTTCTTGCTCTTACCCAAGACCCTTTTTCCACCACTGGGGATTTTTGGCAAGTTGGTTTGGCACTGAGGAGCAGTTCCAGTTGGCTCCATGTGCATTGTGACGGGAACTCAGGAGACATCTGTAAATGCATCCTCTTGTCCTTACCTATATTTCTGCTCATTCCCCAGGTGGAACAGAGAGATCTCTTCCTTCAGGATCTGCAGGCTATTTGCATGGGTTTTCTTCACTTTAGCATGAGAGTTTGTTTGCCATATAATAAAGATGGAGCTGATTAAAGCATGTCTGGACTTGGACTAGTACGTCATTGCAACCCCTTGGAACTGGCAGCATTAGACAATCTTACACACCCCAGGTGGATCTTTTCTTATTGGCCTAATTATACCTACCTTGCTATCCACTGCGCTGAAATAAATCATAAATGTCTTTATGGGAATACATACTGCATAATTGCATAGGCACTGCTCCTCACAGGCCAGATTTTCCCTGGTGAACAGCACTGGCGGCTCCTGCTGCTAGCAGAGAAAGCAGAACGTGGCAGTTCTGCCCTGCTGCAGTGAGGGATGTCGAGTAGGCAACCACACTGCTGTCGCTTGCACGCTGCGTGAGGAGAGGTCATTTGGATGGCTGCATCCCATCCTTTCCTGCAGGAAGGATTTTATCCTGAAAATTCCATAGACTTTGAAGTTTTTAGAGCCCTAATTTCAGCCCTGTGGCATTTCAGTCATAGAATCATAGAATACCAGGGTGGAAGGGACCTCAAGGATCATCTGGTCCTGAGAGAGAGCTGATGGACAACCCTTTAAGACACTTAAAGACGTCACCTAAAGAAACTTCAACTACTGACTGTTGGCAGTTGTCAACATGGTTAACCTGCAACCAGTAAATATTCACACTCGGGGGCCAGGAAGAGCCCACACATCTGCATATGGCTTCTGTGTCTCCCTAGGGGCCTTGAGAAGAAAGCAAACACCATCTTTTCTGCATGTAAAAAAAGTAGCACTGACTTTAGATGCCTGGAGGGAATGGAATGTACAGCCACAGTGGGGCTGAGGCTTCTCGCAGCTGATCCTTCATGAAGGGTATACAAAGGAAATGTAATCAACACCATAGAGCACACACCAAGTTTCCTGTGCACAGGACCAGTAACCATCAGCTCTGGGTCATAAGTGACATTTGTCCCTGCCTCTGTCTCCACTGAAGCAAGACGGGGGGAGAAATTACCTCCAGAGGGAAGGAGCTTGACCCTGCTGGCTGTAAAGAGGGATGGGAGAGCCGCTACCCTCCTTCCTCTCATGTAGCATAGTCTTGTTATGCAGAGAAATGCTGATGAGGACGACAGTCTCCTGAGACTCAAACCCGCTCACTGAGCATCCCCGAAAGAGCCAAAACAGCTCAATGGCTCTTCTGTGGGCTAAGGTCCTGAAGACAGTGCTGCTCCTCATCCTTCCTGAGCAGCTAGACCATATAGCCACATGATTTAGAAACTGGATCTACTTTATTAAGGGGGTAGAGTAAGCTAACCAACATACAGAAGTTGTCAAAGGCTTGTTTCAGGATCCAGAGAAACTAGTTGAAAGCCAACCTTGGGGGACACGAGGGAAATGGACTCATTACATGAAAATTGCAGTATTTCAGGAGACTGAGGGTTACAAATGCCAACACTTTTCTCTGTCACTAAAAATTTGGATTCTCCACAGTGATTTCAAGGTGAAAAAATCTGGGGCTTATTACTTATTTCCTGAACATCCAATACCTCTTGATAAACACTGTGATTGAATACTCTTCCCACATGTGAATATCCAGCAAAGCCTGGGATCCAAAGAACTGTGTCAATCTGCATAAGCCCAAACATTTATGTGCAGAGAAGAGTCTCTAAAAATCCCAACCCCAGGGGTTTCCAGAAACAGGGAAATGAATGCAACCACTAAAAGAAAAGAAGATGCAAGTGTCCTTCCCAAAATCTTAAAATAGTTAAACTTGCTCTCTATTGATTTATCTGGCTGGCTGATAAAGATAAAAATTAATGAGACTTTTTTTACAAGAAATATTTTGAACAGTTTTAAAAATCTACCTTATCGCTCCTCTTCCTCTCTGATATAAATATTACATTCACAAATCTAGCCTGTGATAAAATCCTCTCCTAATTTATAGAAGACACCGTTGCTTATGAAGTTTTGCCAGTTATCCATCTAAGCCACATACTGTGAGCGTTTCACACCACTTCTTGTGGATTGCTCCATTCCTAAATGAGTTGTAAAGTGTTGTGACTCTGGTGGATTTTCATGAGCCTTCCTCGGGCACAGCTTCCACAGGATTTCATTTGGAAAAAAAAAAAAAAAAAAAAAGACATTTAGTGCTGCTTACATATAGGCAATTTGCCAGCCTCTAAAGATAGGTATTTCCCATAACATCCTGCCCTATGTAACCAGCCTCTTTATCACCTTGATATTGAAAGCAAACAGAGGAATGTATGATGGGAATCATTCTTAACAAGCTGCCCTTACCAATAAGGGAATTTGACTCAGACCCACAATTCCTCAGTGCTTGCACTACTGACAAGCCTGGAATCTGAACCATGAGACCAATAAATACTGTAAGATGATTCCCAGGTCCAAAGACCCTGGGCAGGACAGACTTTGGGAATGAGATCCATTACAAGCAATGTATAAATTCTGCACTCCAGTTTCCTCAGAACACAGGCTACTTCCTAGCCTGCCTTTCTCATTTCAACTTTCTGTCATTTGAACATCCTTTTAAAAATGATACAGTTCTTACTGTTAAATTATTAATAAATAATATGACTTCTCTGGCCCTTTAAGAAATCTTTTCCCTATATATAACTTGCTTAAAAGAGTATTGACTTATTATGGAAAAAAATGTACTGAGAATTTATAGTCAATTTGAGTCTGATCATTACCTATAAATCTCTTTTGACATGGCTGTTTCCTATGTAATACTCTCCCATTAGTTCAGCCAAGGCTCCAAGTAGCCTGGCTGATCAGGCTACTTCAGTTTTCACATCTGATTTTTGTCTTTCTTGTCTTCTTTTTGCAATATATCTCAACTTTATACTATCAGTGTCTATTCCCTAATCAGTATGCTGAATAACTTTGCTGTAGGCCTAGTGTCCCTTTAGACATTTGCAGACTCATCGCCATTCCTCTACAGACCTCCCAGCTCACCTGAACTGCAGTCTTTTGGTAATTAGAAGCTTCTGGACTTTCAAAGACCTTTTCTTCAGACAGCATATCTCCATCCTCTCAAAACATCCTGAATGATGCTGCCTGATATTTCCCCCTGAAACACAGACAAAACAACATTTGTCACATTATTCCCCCAGCTGGTTATTGAGTTGAAAGGGATGGAAAGAAATCTTGGAAAGCTCTACACTTAGATTTTCCTCAAGTGTTACCTGTTCAGGCTTTAATGGAGTTATATCAGAAATGAACTGGCAGGTGTACATATGAGAGGTGTATACCACCAGCCTGGTGTGAGGCTGGCCTGCACAAAAGTGGAGCTGGTGCAGCCCATCCTCTATATCACATCTATCTGATAAAAATAAAGAGAAAAGAAAAAAAAAGACATGTCATGCATTAAAGACCATGTTGTAAGGAAAACGTTACACATGACCCAAAGTACCAGCCCACATAGACAGGTTATGTCAAAAAAAAAAAAAATCTCTGTAGTACCTTTACTGATTGTAATTAAACCTGAAGGACCTTTTTCACACTGGCTAAGCCTTCTGCCTACAGTTTACACAGTAGAGGTGGCACACAGGCCTGCTTAAAATGCTTCTAGCCCAGGGCTAGGTGCAGGGGGCCATGGCATCCTGCAATGTGTATTGACTTGAGTTCACACTCAGAAGGAGGTGGGAGCTCAGGCCTTGCACAGAAGCAAGTTGCTTCCAAGCAGCTGAGAGTGGATTCTTGTTTCACAGAAGAGCAGCATCTCCATGGTCATCCTGAGTTCCTTTGCATACACATAACCACTAATCTGGGGTAAAAAAATATAGTCTCTTATATTACCCTTAAAACCTTTTAAAGCAACTTTATATGTGTCAAATATAGGACAAATACATCATGTGTAAGACAACCAAGGAACATAATGTTGATTATCAAGTTATTACAATCCATATTATATTTTATAATCTGATAGTTCTTCAAGAATGAACACATAGTGTTACTCAGGTCTGATTTTTTCCCCACTGAAGCCAACAGTAGCAAAACTCCTAGTGATTTCAGCTGAAAACACAGTGTACTCGCACGGCCCATGAGTAAAGCTACACTGCTAGTCTCAGACTTCCAGCATTATCAACTCTCGCATCTCTGTTGTAAATCTCAGTATATTTAGGAAAGAAAGCTAAAGCTCTTAGACTTACATGATCAGAAGAGCATATCAGCTTTTGTTTAAAAAATTAAAGAGAAAAATAATCTTGGCTTTCCAGCTTGCAGAGGAAGGCTTGAAAACATGAGACCCCAAACTTGGTGACCAAATCTTAAAATGCCTTATGCTTCAGGTGTCTTAATTTTTTAGCTCTGTCTCATTAAAAGCCCACATGTAGAACTACAAAACTATGTTCCTAATCAATATGCATGTGGCATACACTCAGTGAATAGTTTTCCCAATAAAAGCAGGTTTTGGAAACATGACAAGAGTCCCCTAATCACCGCTATCCAACTCAGTTTATGAGTGGTGGCCAAGCACTCCAGCAGGCTTTAGGAGGGTTTGGATGTTAGCAGTAATTACACAACATATCTGGATACAGTCAGTCTGTGTTCATTATACAGCAATGATATTAATTCCCTAAGATCCCACAGCCTTTATAAAATATTGAGCACTTAGGGGTAGGAAAACTGTTCCTGTTAACTTTTTTGTCCAGTCTGATTTTTATTGCCTTTTTATGCCAGGCCCTCTTTAGACCACTTTGGCAGTAAATATCCTCCTAAAGACTTTTTATACTGCCACTAGAAGTGTAAAGAAGTCTGGCTGTAAATGCGAATCAGGTTCAGTGAGTCCAAACAGAAATGCAAAAGAAACCAAATATTTTAAAGGTTTAATCACCTTTAGTATAAATCTACCCCATACAGGAACAATAATAGCATGTTTCCAGCCATTCAACACTGGATTGTTTCTCCAATTGTCCCCTTTAATTAGCCTTTCTGTCCCCTGGTGCTCTTGGTTTATTACTTCAGTTGTAAACAGGACATTATTCAAGACTGTTTCAGGCTAATTGCACTACAAATATTAAGAGTCTGGCTGTTAAGTGGTCATAAATGAGTCTTTGTAACTACTGGATGTTAGTAAAAATAATGAAATGAGATTGTTGCATGTTAATACAAGTGAGCAGTGTAATATTTTATAATGATTACTATTTAACTGAAATTTAGGTCCAATACTTCTGGATTTCTGACAATATCGCCATATTTGTAGCAACTGACCTTTGAAAGCCAGTTCTCTGTTTCACATCCTCCCTGAGGAATTCTGTGTTAGATTCAACACCAGGTACACAAACTGGATGCACCTAGACCACCAGCTGCCTTGAGAAGCTCAGACTTGGCTCCTCAACATAAGTGCCTTACTTGCATGAGCTGGGCCTCAAAAGTAATGAGTACCCTCAGAAGCTGTGAGCTCTGCAGTTACTTAACACCTCTGAAAAGGGCTAAACCTACACTATTCTGTAGAGACAGCTCCTAACCCTCTGCCAGGGCCAAACTTGATTAAGAGGCAGTACTCCAGAGAAGTTTTTCAGTAAGTTCAGAGGCATGGCAAGGAAGAAATCCTGAGCCTGAACAGGATTAGTTCATGCATTAGCTCAGGATTACCTGTGAGCTCCGGGGTAGTCCAACATGTTGGCATGGTGCAGGTATGGCCAGGTTTTCTCAACCCAGCTCCATCAACTTGCATCTCGTCATTCTTTGCAATGTTGTTATATGGCCAATATAGGCTATGCTTTTTCCTATAAGAATTTGGTGCATTACACATCAAAGCAGTGCAGGATAAATGGATGACTGTGTCACAGATGTCCTAGGCAGCAACACAAACATCCAGAGCCACAGAGTAATGAGGATGCTGTGGTTCATAAAATTCGCGAGCATGTGATCCAAGGAAAAACATGAATGCCAGCAGGGGGATAACACAAGCAGATAAATACACGTTTCAGTAACTATCACTAGTGAAAATTTTCTTCAAGTGATCCTGCCGTAGAACAAATTAGTTGACAACTAATTATGTAGTGACAGATCTCGAGCTCATATAATCCCTGTCAAACTGCACCAAGAGAGAAGTGAGGACCTGTCCCACAAGTCACTATACAAACAAACAATTTAACATGTTGTTCTATTGCATTTAACCCAATGCTGTTGCAAACAGAATATTTCAGTGAGTAAACCCAAGTATTTTGAACCAGAAACAAGATAGCTCGAAGGGCTAGCTAAA
This sequence comes from Strix uralensis, assembly GCF_047716275.1. Classification (NCBI taxonomy): domain Eukaryota; kingdom Metazoa; phylum Chordata; class Aves; order Strigiformes; family Strigidae; genus Strix; species Strix uralensis. The sequence continues at coordinate 80,674,423 of NC_133974.1, read as the reverse complement.
TCCCCAACATAAACATTTCTGTTGGTGTCTTCATTTGTGAAGCGACTTGTGATAATGCTGAGTAATTGCTTTGTAAATTTTGCTTTGGGTTCTTTTTCTTATCTTACCTACATTTTGTTGGCAAATTCCAAACAAGCATTAAGCTCCTAATGTCATCAACTAGTTGCTACAAGAAACTGTGACCCTTTAAACTCCATAATCCTTAGGGGAGTAGCAAACTCCTCTGCTGCATTAGCTGATAAGGTCTCTTTTTTAATTAGAATTGTATCGAATGGACTCAAAATCCTGATCTCAGCTTCCAGCTACCATTCCCATTGATTCCCATATCATGAAGGAAGCTACAGAAAAGAATATGGCCCACTCCTTCTGCCTGAGGAGGAGAGTGTTTTCTTGACACCTGGCCAAAGGTTTGATATCCAACAGGGTGCAAAGTTAATCCCATTCCCACAAGCCAGTACAAAGTGAAACAAAGTGTGCTCACAAAGCCAAAAAATGCATGTGTTATGTTTCTTTTGGGACTTCTTAAATAATCACTGAGCAATTCTTCAGACAGCTATCCTCACAAAACCTTCTGAAAGCAGAAATTGTCACAGAGACGAAACACCAGATCACTAGAGGTTTCTGACTTGCATGATTTTCCACAGGAGTAAAATGAAACACCTCTAATCATCTGAGACCAAGTGATTTGATCACAGAGGAGGCTCTGTCAGGAGCAGGATTTATGGCCAGTCCTCTCCAGTCCCAGGCTAATGACAATGCACTAGACTGTCTTTCCTTACCCAGAGCTTGCCATTGAATTCAGACTTTGGTATTGCTGTTGCAAGTACTGTTAATAACTTTAAAATAAATTAATAAAGAACAGGATCTCCTGCAGAGTTCTTGTCTCTAATTAAGTGGTGGCAGGGGAAGCATGTAGTGCAATAAGAAATAATTGAAACAAAGAACCTTTCTTTTTTATCAAGCTACTTAGCATTTTGGCATCCTTCCAAATACATTTCCTATAATTGGAAACACTAAATTTCCTGATTTAAATCTGCAACCCCCTCTCAAGCACACAGTCACATTGAAGGATATGGCATTTTTCATGAGTCAGGCTCTAAGAGGAGAGCAAGATGGGAGGATATGATGCTGTAGTGTCCTACTGAAAGAGCTAGGTGAGGGGTTTTTTTCAGAAAATAGTTTCCTGAAAAATGTAATTTCAGCAATATCCATACATAATGTAAGCAAAACAAAACAAAAAAATGAACAATTTGTCTTGACCTCTCCATTTCAAAGTGCAAAAACACCTAAAATTTTACACAGACTAGGAAAAGTATTTTCCTTTTTACTCTTTAACCTCCAAGCCTAAATACTACACAAAATGTATTATTTAGGGATGAAAGAAACATGTTGGTCCTACCTGCCTAATTTTTTTTTGCTTCCATTTCAATTCTCCAAGAAAACTGAACATGCTTTGTTTCAGGTAAATATAAACTGGTTTTCTTTTTTTTTCTTTTGTTCAGTCAGGTCAGAACAAAAAAGTCAATTACTACACAGCTCTACTATAGACACTAATAAGAAATCCTTCTACTAATACTCCAGGTGTAGTAATGCACTGAAAGGTTTTTGTGTAAACACAGTGCTGTTGTATACAAGGGGATGTCTCCAGTGTCTGTTCAGTCAGTGACTTCTCTATCTGTATTATATGCCTTGTTCCTTTGACTCATGTTCTAAGGTTTGTATCATGTACCACAATTCCTTTGGCTTTCTATCCTACCAGGGGCAACAGCATCAGCAGACTCTGACGTCCCACAAATTTCACCCCTGTGTACTCTCATGGAATGATCAGTAGCACAAGTTCACAGACACGTCATTGCCATGAGATGTGGGGGAAAATGTACTAGAAAGAGGTGAAGTGGAGTGAGACAGAAGCCAAAGCTGAAAAAGAAAGATATTTAACAGTAATAGACAAGCTATAAATGCCAGCCACATGAAGAGCAAAAAAAAGAAGTCAGGAAAGTGTTTGCAAGTAAATATGGAAAGAAGAGTGGGAAGAGTGAGGACAGAAGCAGCAAGAAGAAAGGCATGCACCCTTTCAGACAGATGGCCATAGCTTTGGCTAGTGAAATATGGATGGATATTCCCTGCACTGAAAGGGAAGAAGGAGAGTCCCAGCAGGGAAACATGCACTCACTGTTTCTCTAGAATATCCCAGTGGTCATGACCTCCCCAGCACATTGCAATGTTGCTTATTTGATGAAAAATTTGCAGGAAAATGAAGAGGTATTCCTGTGAATGTGCTTGGCAAGAAGCTGGTTTTGTAGCTAATTCATGGACTATATTGAAGAAAATCACAATGTTTGTCCAAAAGTTTGTTTTCAATGTTTATGAAATGGTTTTAACACTGTCAAGTCAACTAAAAGCATCTTTTAATTATTACTTATCATATCTCAAACAACAAATAGAAGTCCCAAAACCTCATGTATTTTTTATGAGATGGGGAGGCATAGCAAGAAAGAGGTCTATGAAGGAAGCACTGAAGAAACAGATATGGCCTTCTGTGCGTAAGCAAGTTAGGTCACATGTAGGTCTGGGTATAAATTAAACTTAGAGTCAAGAAAAGAAAGATCACTATTTTCCTATAAAATATCTTTGCAGGCTGAAGTCTCTGCCATCAAAAAAATGATGAAAATACTCTTGGCTTGGAGAAGGAGGAAGAAAGTTGCTTTGTGGTTGTACTCACTAATCAGCCTCAGGGATGAGTCTCTCCAAGACCTATTCTGCTTCCTTTTACACATAGATTTCTTTTCAAAAAGATATGTTAATCTTAAAACTGTCATTGAGTAGCATCACCTACTCAAAATATTGAGTTGTTAAGTAGCCCCTGGAGCACAGACAATGAGAATGTGTTGCTTTGGATCCTGAAAGTCTATGACTTTGCTTTCCTAATGCTTTTCTACAGAGATTCATTATCTGAATTTTCCTCTGATTGGGCCAAAAGGTTAAAATTCTTAAGAACTACAAAACTCACCAGAGCCTGGGTATCTCAGGAGACAGCTAATCACTCACTGAGCTTTTCACCTCTAACCCTGACTGTCTGCCACTGGAGATCATAAAAATAATAACCCAGTAACGCCTTCAGTAATTCTATCTTACCCCTCCATCTCATCTCAGAGAAGGATCTGGTTAGTCTGCTCTTTTCTCACTTCTCAGCATCCCAGATCCTTGGGCTCTCCCTCACTCATGTACCAGCTGTTCTTCCCTGGTACCTTGGAGAAGGATGCTGCCTTCCACATGTCTTGGTAGGTAAGGATTTCTGCTTGGAGGTCTTCTTCCCCTGAAGACCTTACAGCTGTGCTCATGAGTGGTTCTGGGAAGAAACATTAAACAGGTTCACACCACTGCAACATGCAATCACTGGGTAATTGCTAATCCATTAAGAGATTTGTTAAAAGTAAAAATGCTGCTGACTTTGTAAGACCCTGGCTCCCCACTCGAGAGCGAGGGCGTTACCAGGTATGCTGCACAGGAACCAAACTCCTCTGCCTCAGCACCCAGCACTTTCTGTTTGTTATGTGAGGAGTCTGCTTCTCTGTGAGATTTTTAACATACCACTATGGACTTTCTGCAATATTTAGAAACAACAGTTATGAAACTGTATAGGCTACAGCTGAAGCAGAAAAGGTACTTTATCTACTGTTACACTTGCTTTCATCTTCCTACGTTGTGTTAAAATAAAATAAAAAGTGTACAAGTGCACGTATGTCAGAGACAGTTTTTCCTGAAATGGACCCATAATGCCCACATTTGTCAGATCCTTTGAATTTCAAAGAGTAACCTCAAAGGACACCAGCAAGAAAATGTGATATCGTTAAATGGTTAATACCTAAGTGTTTATAATTCCAAGTCCATCTTTACATATACATATTAATACATTTCAAATCATCAGCTATGTTTTTAGTTGAGGGGAGAAAAAGAGAATGGCTGAAGGAATGATTTGGAGAGTGTTGTTTTCCTCTATTCAAAGCTCGTGAGACTGGAAAGTCATTGGGCTTGAGAAGACTCACAAGTTCTTTTTAAAAAAATGAGTTCTTCACCTTGTCATTTCTGTATGGCAGCATTTTCCTATATATACTTTTAGACCAACCCTTGTTAAAAACACCCAAACACAAATAAACACAATCACTGAAGCAAGGAAAGCAGTTAACTTTCAGAGCAGGAAAATTCATCCAAGAAAGCATAAGTAATGCAGCAGCTTCCACTAAAAGATGCTAATTATATAAAAGGAACTATATTGTCATCTATGCACCAATGCATCAAAGTTAAGTCATCATCATGTGATTCAGAAATTTATTTAACCCCAGAGACTAATGTTGCCAAAGGGGAAAGGGATGATGCCAAAGGGAAACGGGTGTTATCCCCTTTAATAAAAATCTGATCAGATTTACTATTGAGACATCTCATTTATTATTTAATTAGATTAGATCAGCTGTTCTGAAATAGAAATAAGTAATTTCAAGGGTAAGGCTGCTTGATACTTTTCCTCAATTGTACCATTATTTTATGGTGGCTTTGGGTGATACTAGTTGTCACTATTAGTAGCTTCATCATTCAGAAAATCATGTATGAACACCACTTGACTGCTAGCACCTGACGACTACTTAGACTGAAAAGATATGGTCACTTGCTAGTGCTGTTTGGAGGCCTGCCAAATGACAAAATGCTCCCTTTCTTTCTGGTTGCTGTTCTGCATTCAAAACAACTAGAAAATGAGTGAAAACTCAAGATCTAATCAATCTATAAGTTGCTGTTCCTGGCAGTTGGAGGGATGCCTATTGTATTGTGTATTTTGGAGGCTGGGAATATCACCACCAAGTATATATCACCTGATTCAATTACTCAGCTGAACAAAGGCACTTTCTTATGACAATTTGCTTCCTTCTGATTTTATTTAGATAGGTTAACCGCTCTGAAAATGTCTTTGCATACACAGATACTTTCTTCTGGGTTCGTAAGTGTAACAGAGCAGTGCTCTCAATAAAAATAATATATTTTAAACCAGTGGATAATGTTTAACATATTTACCTGTACAGTAGAACTGTGTCTTCGTGACTTTGGCCTATAAGAAAACACCTTTGTGAAGGTCGTTGTGAGGGGAAAATGAAAAGGTCCATTTCTTTCTAAAAGCAACATCTGCTGGGTTTACTGCAGGCTCCACAAGAGACATGCTTTTGTGGATGTAAACATGTATGGTATACACATACATATACCTGGATGGGGCAGGTATAAGTACCTTGTTCACCTGTTGGCATCATGTCAGTGATGGAGCGCAACACTTTTCCTCGTTGACAAAAAGGTTTTCTCTTCTATATTTGGAAACTTAAGACTTAAGCTCAGATTTTCTAAGCTCACCTCTACGAAAAGCGTATTTTGCTCCCACAACAAGCTCTAGGGTAACATTCCTTAGATACATGTTATTGCCAAGAGAGAGAGGGAAAGCAAGAAAGTAGGGAAGGATGGAAGAAAAGCATTCTATCCTTTTTGTAAAATTTCACAAAGGCTTTGGTAGGTATAATAAGCACAATATGTGCAGATGTTGGCAGTCACACAATTCTACTTATTATAGGCCAAATCCTCTTAGAAAGTGGATGTGTGGACACCACAGCAGGAGCAGCACAAGCTCTATTTATTTGATGTTACTGGGCTTTTGTTTTGTTTCTTAAGGAATACAAAAGGCACGCTCCGCTTGTACAGTGTGCCTTCACATTAAATTCAGAAGATTAAAGACATTGATGAGGTGATGTTACAAGCAGGTGTAACACCCTGATTAACAAAGAAATCCTGGGTAGAGCCAAGAGCCTGAAACCTGAGCTGGCAACACTAAACCGCAGCACTAAGGAATATGTTGGAAAGATTAGCAGAGAAGCCAAAAACTACCCAGCTAAGATGTAGCTCTCACTGAGTCAGAAAAGGGAGATCAAATCTTCAACAAAGAGCAATGAGAACAGAAGTCATCATTATATACCTCACTTTAAAGTGCAGACAAAAGACTAATCTACAAGAGGTCTTCTCCAGCAGTTCTGGAGTTTCCCACTGAAATCAGCACAGACACCTCCCTAAAGAAGCTTGCAGTTGCTTGGGTGAGTCATCAGAAACCAGTATTTACGTCCATGTGATGGGCCTGTTAAGTCCCTGTTGCAGATACAACTAATGATCTTCTACAAATCAGAAGAGTGAAAAATATCACATAATAACACAAATCCCAAAGATCATCAAGTACATCAGCAGCAAAAGCCTAGCAGACAAACCCAACAGCAAGGATTTCAAAGTTAATTTCAGAGCATTCAAGAATCAAGGTGTCCCTATCAACACACTATAATCTTCTCTCTACAGATGCATCAGACATGCTAGAAAATGAAGGTAGGATAGATCTGGATAAGCAAGGGTATTTGTGACTGCCTGGAACTATGCAAAGTTTTTTGTCTCCCAAACAGCGTTTGACAGAGCAGAAGGGATTCGTCCAAAGGCAGTGGTACAGCCGCAGGTAAACAGAGCATTCTTCATTCTAGTTCTGGGCCACAGACATTACAAACTTTTCATATAGGTATGCTTTCCCATACAGGTGAGCTTATTCATTTCCCCATTTAATGTCCCATCATTCTTTAGAGACATGCAAGACTGAGCCTGCAGACCTCACCAGGACAGCTTGGATGCTGAGAAGATAAATAAGGTCCTTCGCTGTGAGGAAGAGAACATGGCAGTTACCTGTGACAAAGTGAATTCATTTGTTCAATTAACATACATAAAAATTCTCATTGAAGTTGATGAAAATATTCCCACTATCTCAAACAGAAATGGAATTGCACTTATTACAAGCTTTACAAGAAGCATAACATTGATTTTTACAGAGTCAGTCAAGGAGATATTATACTGAAGACAGCAATCTTCCCACTGCAATTGCTCAAAGCCTTTCTAGAGCTGGGGAACATATACTGCACTTGGAATACAAACAGTATAAAGACATTTTTTCCTACCAAAATACAAGAGCTGTTTGGGATTCATAAACATATTCACAACTACCCATCACTTGTCCAAAATCTCATAAACATCAGCAACACAACCAAAATAAGAATAACATCAATCTTAATGGTATGCTTTTACTTACAATAATCTTTGTGAATGTTTCTTTTTATTGTAACCATATGTAGTCCCTGCATCTGATATTTAGCTTTCAAAGGATGGTGGTTCTTGAAGCCAAGGCCAACATTTGTTGTTATATTCAAAGATCCTAAAATGAAAGTATTGAAATTGTTTATGAGAGACATGTTCATGCAGTTTGTTCAATGTCTTCAACTTCTTGTAAATAGGCAACTGCTGAAAGTGTTATATGAACTCTCCTTCCAAAAAGAGGTTTGCAGCCTTCTGTGAAAAGAATACCAAAGCCTCCAGCATAAAATACAAGATGTTCTCTCTTCAAAAAGGATGCACTCTAGGCTTGGTATATTCCTTAAATTTCAGTGAAAATACAGAGAAGCAGCAAGACAAAGTAAGTTTCAACCTTGAAAAGCAACTATTCTAGTTTTAGGGTTTGACTTGTGAAAATGAGACATTCAGAATTAGTCCCCTCAGTTTTTCAGCAAAAGCCTCTTCCAAGGGTCCAAGAACATTCAATTCTTCCAACTTGTACGTAATTGGGTTATCTAGCGCTAAACCACAAAATGAAATACATATATTACCTCCAGTCTGAAAACAGGCCCAGGGAATCCAGTGGAGAGAAGAACCATTTTTAGTGCATCAAACATAACAGCATATGGTTTATATTTCTTTCATTCTTAATGCATCCAGTTTAGTTTTTCATTAACAGAAACAATCTTTGTCAACAAAGTTGAGTTTCTGAAGTATAACCAATCCATTTTTAAAATATCATTCTCAGAAAAGAAAATGTCATTTCAAAAATTAATTACAAAGCATGTACTTGACGCAAGCTAGCACACTAATTTAAACATGATATACCAAAATTAAAACAGAACAGATCTTAGTTATTTGACATTAGCTGCATGTTTGTAAGACTTTTTGGACCCAATCCAAGATAGCACTAAAACATGTGTTTTCTCTTCTTTACTTGTGTGGGACTTCACATCACCTTTTCCAGTCTAACTTTGTTTTCTCTCCTTTCCACTCCTCTGTCATTTCCTGATGGCTCCATCTGCTCTTCTGGGAAGAGTAACTATCCTGTACTCTCCATCAAAAAAGTCTCCTCAACTAGTGGCATCAGGAGGAAAAGCACTTTGTCACAGGTCTATAAGCCCACATTCAAGTGCTTCCTAAATCTTACAGGATTTTCTACTCCACAGGAGAAAATCTGGGCAAAGAGGTTTTGGAGGAATTTCAGATAAGGACTGTCCCTTTGCCCCCATTGAAGCTGTTGGACACCAAAATACCTAAAAAAGCCCAGACCTAATTCCCTTCCAAAACACAAAGCTAATGTCAAAGCTCTTTTCCTTTGAATTTCTGGTGACTAACCTAAGCGGCTCCTTGGCATGCTGGCTGCTGTGAGTTGAATTAGATGGCTGCACTGTTCCCTGAGCCTAAACCCAAAACTTGCCACCTGGTTTTCTTCATGCATCTCGCCTTAAGTGTTACCCCCAGCCATTGCCAGGTGATCTTCAGAGCTTCCACCAGCAGGACATTTGTTCAGAACCTGCTCCCTTGCTCCTTGAGCCTGGGGTTCAGGAGAGAGCTGGGGAGGAAAAAGTGAGTGTCTTCAACAAGCAACTTCAGTGCCGTCGAGTTCAGGTTTTGCTTTCCTCTCAGAAGCCAGCCAGGACCTTTGAAGTCCCGTGTGTGCAGGAATGAAGCCCTGGACTTGGGCTGCTTTCCGGTGATTGCACCGGACCTGCAGAACCCAGGGAGCTTGGAGAGCGAGGAGACCGCATGTCAACGGACCATGAGGGGACCAGGGCTGTGAGCCCAGCATGAAGCATGTCTGCAGCAGACTGAGCCAGTGTCCCCCCACGGGGCTCTGCCAACATGGGACCATTTCCACAAAACCTCTCTGCTTCAGTGTCTTTGCTGGCATCCTGGTAAAGAAAAAAGAGATCATTTTGGACTACATCTGTAAGGCAGGTCTGGGAAACTGCTAAAATCCTTCTGGCTGCATAAGGGGATTTTAGAGCTAATTTGCCAATATTTCATTTCTAGAGGCTCCTCTCTCATAAACACCTGTCCTCCATGTCCTCCTTGGCTATTTTCCTCTGTTCTTCATTGCAGCCAAAACATCATTTGCTTTTGAAGGATTAGGAGCTATCGCTTCCAAGCAATGTCTGGAAAAAATTACTTCAACAATGGAAGATCCTCTAACAGACATGCTAGAAACATTACCTCCCAGAAACCTCAGAAACAACTCGACGTAGCAGATGTACCCACGGTGCAGCCTAAAGGCAGAATGTAACCCGTAATGTCCTAGAGAGTGGCCGAGAGCTGCCTTCCTCCTGACTGAAGTCTGGAAACACAAGTCTGGTGGTGCTACAGGGTTTCCATGGAAGGTGGTGGTGAAACTACCTGTTTGTTGGGAAGTCAGAAGGTGCTGCGCTTGCCTCTATTTAAAGGTAATAACTTCAAAAAAGGAAAAAATTGGAAATATTTTCAAGAGTTGTTTGGAAAAAAATAACTTTATGATGCTTAAGCAAGTCTACAGGTTTCTTCCATAACACTCCTTCTAATGCACGGACTGCCATGAGCTCTGCCTGCCCCAGTGCATTGCCAGGTGAGCCTGTACTGATAAATCACCTGCTGAGAACTCCCCTGGGCTGCAGAAGGGGCAGCTGCTGAATGCACCAAATGGATGAAGGGTGTGGTTCCCTGTTTAGCTACCTTTGCCCATTCAAACTTCCACATGCAAAGACTTCCTCCTCCTATTCTTTCGACTAAAAGCATTTATAAAATGATCAGGCAACTAAATAAAAGTGGGCTGCCTTTGCATGCTGAAGACTCTCTGAAACTTCCCCTAGTTTGAAAAACACACAAATGTGTTTTACAAATGTCAGGAGCAATGCCTTTCCCCAGTTGTATACAAGGATGTGCTGAGCAATTACTGAAGAACACTGCAACGCCTTTTTCAGAAGTGCAGAGACCAGCTGGTCCTCTGAATTATATGTGAACAAGCGGACAAAAAGGGATCTACACCAGAACAAAAGAAATGGCAGCTGAGAAAAAAAGTCAGATAGATAATGTTAATGAACGGGTTTCCAGGCTTGGTGTGAAATACAGTCCCCTTCTTTGTTTGTCAGCACAAATAGCTCAAGCAATGGACTCCAATCTTGTCCCCTTCCTGAAGTGATCTGGGTACAAAAACCAGTGAATTATGGGTTTTTTAAAACATCTCAGACTAACTTGGAAGCAAGATGATCATAACTATGGCCAGTTTGTCTGAGTCCCGTGGTACCAAAGCACTGTTTTACATGGGAGCTTTCAGAGAGGATCTTTGAGATGGGAAAATTTGCTTGAAAATCATTTTTTTCCCATGCTGTGAATTGGCTCCCTTGAGCCAAAGATGGCAGGGGGGCAATGCCTCTGGTGGTACCAGACTAAACCTGGCTGGGCAGGTTGTTTCAAAACAGTCTTCAAGCTAGGGAACCCATTTGTTTTTGACATTGACACAGATCTTTTTCCATGGTTTCTGTCATGCAGAGCAGTTCAGCCATGCCCTCCATTTAATCTGACACAAGCACCGCTGCTGTAACACAATGTGGCTTGGAGCAGCTCTGGGTACTGAGGCTCTGGCAGGACGATAATATAAAGGTGACAGCTGTAAATCATGCGTGCTGCTTAGGACTAAAGTCCTGCTTATACTTGATGAACCATGCCAGAGTCAGAGCATGTACTGTAATAACAACCCAGGGCTCTTGACAAAGAGAGACTTAACGCTGCCTACTTGTTGTTCCTGTCCTAACAGTGTTTGTCCACCCAGCTGCTGTACAGCCAAACTATGAGACAGCCATCACCATTAAAGCCCTCCAGCACCAAGGAGGAAGAAGAAGGAAGGAAGCCTGTCCCAGCCACAGACCCTGGGCAGGAGAGGGAATGACAGAAAAATTTGAGGATGGTACCCATGCAGCTCTGCCATTCACCCTGTTCCCCTCTCCATGCAGCTCTGCCATTCACCCTGTTCCACTGCTTGCACGAAAAGCACATTTGTTAGCTGAGGACCTGAGTCCAAGAAGAACCAAAGTCCCTCAGACTACATCTGCCTGAGCTCATCATCTACTCTGAGCCCTGTGGCAAGCTGCCCTGCCTACACAGGGGGTTTGGCAAGGGGTCACGTCTGGCACAAGCTTGGGTGGCTCCCCTACATGCAGGAGCAACTGTACCCTTCCAAGCAGGATGGGCACGATGGGGGCACAACAACCTCTAGCCAAATCTCCCCCAATCCTCAACATGTCACTCAGCAGATCTTGAAGAGTTGCAGTGTCCTTCCAGGCCACAAGCCTCAGACACACAACACTTCCCCACCTTGTGCTGCACAGCACTGCCCAAGCACAGGTCCACACACTGGCTGTGGCCCTCTGGAACATGAAAGACTCAGCCTAGTTTCTGGTGTGGTTTTGGCTCTCTCCAAGCAATGCCCAGGGCCAGCATAGATGCTGCTGATCTTTCCCCATGGGCTGTCTGACACAGTGCGGGCAGCCAATGAGAGCATGTAGGGCGTCAGGAGCTGGGCTGGCAGTGGGATGGGGTACCTGGTGAACCTGAGTTTTTTCATGCTGAAACACCACATGAACACAACTGGAGGCAGGCAGGAATGAGTTAGCACTGAAAGGTGGATGGGCTCTGCAGGCATTTGTGCTGGCCTGGCCATTATCCACAGAGGTGGCCAAGACTGTGGCCTCCCAGATTTAAAGCAACAAGTTGCCACTGACTAAGAAGTATACCATTTCCAGTGGCTGTCATGGATCAGACACATGCTTCCTGGCTAAAAAATTAATCACTGCCACTGCTATTACTATGATTAATGATTTACTGCAAAATACAATTTCATTTTTATGGCAATCCCCCTTATGCATACATAACAGAGTAGCAAAAATCCAGCTTCCCAGGTAGCTTGCATGGCCTCAAGTCCAAAAATGCCCCACCACAAACCTCACACTTAACCTGTGGTTGAAAAGTCACTGCAGTACGCAACTCATTTTTTGAGTAGGGCTATAAAATTTAGCAGTGGAAAGTCACTATGTTTACTGAGAGGTCAGCACAAATTAACTTGTTTTTTTTCCTTGAGCCAAACAAAGTAGGCTTTTCCCTTAATGGCAACAGGCACTGACATTATCGGTATGATTTTGTGACTGCTGAATGAGATGGTGGGCTTAGTAGGTAGAACAAGTTAAGGATTCCCTCTCTGTGCCACGCATGAAAACATCACCCTTCTGTTTTTCAGAGCTGTCCTGAAGATGAGCATAACAGCAAAAAAAATTTTTAAAAGAAAAACCAAACTCACTTTCAGAGTATACTTAATAAAACAAAACCTGCAGGGAGGGAGGAGGGGACAGAAAAGGTCAGCTAAAGAGTTGGATTGGCATCACCTATTGCACAGTTTTCTAGGTGTCTGAGGAACAAGGAGTGGAACAGAAGTGTCCAGAGAAAAGGCAGCCTAAATTGAAATTTCTGTCCTTCATCTGGACTTCCATAAAACTTGTGATTATTTGAATCTGGGGGATTTAACTCAGGTCAGTCTCAAGTCAAGAGTGATAGTTCTTTAAATCAACTGGTGAGCACAGACAGTATATTTTCCATGAATGCTAGTCACAGACTTGATATCTTTTAAACAAGATATAGTAGATCCTGGGAGAGCTTTAAAATCCCGTCCTAGAAAGGCACGAGATCAGTAACTAGTGCTGGTAAACCTGCATGAATAGCACGACCCTGCCATCTCCTGGTGCAAAGCCCAATAGCACCGGTCTTGGTCTGAGTAAAAACGAAAACTGTCAGCAGATACCTGCATTTTCATCGCTGGCGATTCGTGTTGCAGCAACTCCTGGGTGTCGTGCACGGTGCCCCAGCCCTGCAAAGTCCCACAAGTAATTGTGTGAGTGTGCTCTTCCCGTACTGTGCTTTTGGGGAGGGTTCAGGCCATACCAACCCAGGTCACACTTGGAAACGAGCAGAGCAATGCCTCCATAAATACGATGGGGAAAAATGACTTATTGTTGTCTAAAGAAAAAGTGCCTGTCAGCTGTCAACCAACCATTGAAAAATATTCATGAAGAGCAAAATCATTCACCATCTGCCGAACTTTGTCAGCAACGTGCAGTTCAGTGAAAATGCCTGCAGTGACCTGTTAGCAAGGAAGGAGGCATAATCTTCTAATTTACTGATTTATGTGCGAGTTCTTAAAATTCACTAATAAACTGATGTGGCGCAGATGTTTTACTTCTCTTTCAAACAAACAGATCTGGCTGCATGTATTACCCAGTCAACATACATATTTGAACTTCATCTCTGCTGTGAATACAAGAGTGTAAAGAAGGCTTTGGTAGGACTGCATCAGGATTCAATCCTAGTCCCAATTAAATTAATGTCAAAAACTCCTGTTTGGTTTCACTAATGCCAGGATTTCATACTCAGTAGGATCAGAGCCTTATATCTATTAACTATCACAGCATGAATTGCTATGTGCAACTGTGCTATTATGAACGTGCAAAGATTTGCAAAGTCAATTACTTGAAGAAATCCAATGAATTATTCTGAATTGCAAATACACTGGAAGAACTCCAAATCTATTTGTTGTCTCACCATGAACAGAAATAAAGGAATAACTTAAGGGCTATTTCAGCTCTCATTCAGATTTTTAGCTGGGGCCGCAGAATTCACCTTAGCCTCCTATGTGCTCATTAGTTACTGTTGAAAATACCCATTAACCTACAACTGAAGCTTTTTGATTGTCAAACAAAATCCTGCTTCATCCTGGACTTTAGAGATTCCTTTGCCAGGAGCTGCACTGCAAAAGGGAAATGTCACTCCCACATGTTACCATGCTCAGTTATCAGCTGTGACTGACAAACCTAATGAGAAGGTATCCCAATGCCACCCCCAAGCTGTAGAGATCTCAATACATTTTCATGGGAAAAGCCCAGTCCCCTATCTGTACAGTCAGCTCTGAGTGCAACACCCTGAGTTAGTCTCTCCTGCTCCTCGCTGCCTCCCTGCAGATTAGCTCCCTGCTGCCTTTGCAGAAGAGCATCAGTGCCAGCCCCCCTGCAGCACCCATGTGCAAGCACAGACGACCACCCCATGTGCGAAGCCCCAGCACAGGAGGGAGGGTTATACTTCAACAGCAGCACCATGCCTTGAGAAGAGATGTTTGCCTGTAGCAGCTGCAGCAGGTCCCACTGCTTCCAGGGAGCCAGACACCATCAGGATGAACCATGACATCACTTCTCACTGGAAAGCAAATATCTTTTCCCTGTCCCCATTACTCAGCCTAACTCCTCCAGGTTTCTGATAACTTGAGAGACTCTCACATATTCACTTTCTGCTGCTCGATGGGACACCCCTATACTTGGAAAAATAAAACAGACATTGACAAAGAAATCATACAAATACAAAGGGAAATAAGTTTTTTTTCTGCCACCTCTCCTTGAGACAGCAGAGCACCAGCCCTGGCAAAGCAACTTCCTCCATACCATACAGACAACAACACCCTGGACCATCTTCTTCTATCAGCCACTGTGGGGGAACAAAACCATCTGCTCTGACAGCTTCTGATCTACAGAAGACCTAATTATAGACCAAGCTCTGAAGTCCTTACCACCCTCCTTAGGCAGAGGGCTATTAACTCCGCTGAAGTTTAGCTTGAGATAGGACTGAGGAAAGATGTAAGGCCTAATTCTGTTATTCTCGTTCACACTGAAAAGCCAGCTATTCTCCAGCAAAATCTGCGAACACCCTGCCAGCGGGAGAGCAACACCCCATGAGAAAGGCCAGCACATTGGTCACTTAGTGGGAGGCTTTCAGGATGAAACTAGTAAGCTTGTGTTCTCATCAATTCTGATTTCTCATGCCAGATTTGACTCATCTCTCTTGGCTGATACAAGATAAGTTAGAGGGAGTGCTCAGCCTATGTGGTGTGGAGTGTGCACAAAAAAATGATCCTCAAGAGGAGTCTGCCCTCCCCACTGAGCTGGCCGCCCTGTTGGAGAAAAAAGTGGAGGCTACAGCACACTGCTAGTCCTCCATGTACCCTCAACCTTTTCCAGACATCAGGGAGAAGATTTTCAACATTATCTAGCTGGCTGAAAGTTGCAAGAGATGCCTGTCAAGACTTTCAAAATCTCCTGAAGCAGTCAGTGGAAGTTAGGAAGCAAATCTACTTACAAGCTCATACGAATCCCACACCTTCCGACACTTACGCACCTTTGAAGACCTAGCCCACTATAGACTCACATAAGTAAGCCTATGCCCACAAAGCACAGCAACTGAAATTTTGGCTATTGATTATATATATATAATTTTTATATGTTTATATATTTTTTTATATTTTATTTTTATATATTTTACACATAATGAGGCATTCATTAGGTCTGTTTGGGAAAGAAGGGACTATTCACTCTTCTCCTTCACTGCTCATCACCCCAGGAGGGCTGAGGGGGACCTTGCCCTCATAGCTAGAGGGGAAATTGCTTCCTGATGACAACAGCTGCTGTGCTGTTGTACCCTGTGATATGGATACACAACATTGCTTAGACCACAGACAGATGGAAGAGTTTCTTTAAAAAAAGAAAAAAAAAAAAAAGGTGTGAACATTATATATCTATTTACTCACATTTTTATGTGTTGTTTTGCTTTAGAAATCAGGCTTCTTGGTACAAATCAAATAGATGATTCCAACAAATGACAGCTATGGTGTCCCTTCCTGAGGATGTAAGATCCCAGCCAAGGATCACTGAGATCACAGGACAATACAGGAACTGCTTTTGATCCACAAACCAGTTTTAATTTACCCATCTGTAAAGGTCCAAACCCCAAAACATTTCAGGCTGTTAAGGGCACCAGGACTCTCTAGCTGGACAGATGTCCTGCCGTAATGGGAGCCCTCTCATGAGAAAAAAATCCACAGCATCAAGCTCGAGATTGAGCTTCAAACAGCAGCAGTTTGGCCTGTGCTTGCATTTACAACCTGAAAATGCTACAGCAGTTTTTAAAAAGAACTCAGGCTAAGAACAGAAAGCAGCTGCCCCATTGTTTCTATATATATTAGTGCATGCACTTTACACCCAAGGGTAGCTCAATGCCAACATCTACAGGAAGTTAAAATTTGTGTTATGCCTGCAATGCATAAGCTTCAGCTGGTATTTAACTGTCCTCACAGCAAAGTCTTTCCAGGAGGAAGAAGTGACTTTCCATACTCAGTGAAGGCAGGTGATACAGGGTGTTTGGGTTCTGAAACAGCAAAAGTATGTGTCACTTGCAGTAACACTGCTGGTAATGATAACAAGATATTATTGCCCTACTTCATATGCTTTTACATAAAGCTCAAGGCATTTTACAAATATGGGAAATTATTGACAAAAGGGAATTGAAGCATCAAGAAAATATATCAAAAAAGGCAATAGGTGTGTATCGGAGCTATTCCCTACTCTCTCGCTAATCCACAGTGCCTCCATGAATAGTTTTTGGCATTTCATGTGATTTGAATGTTTATTCTTTTATTTCAGTTGTTGATGTGCAAAGATTATTTTACAATTTTATTTTTCCTTCTGTAAACAAATGTGTTGGAAAAAGATTCAAAGCTTCTGAATGACTTAGATACTTAATTGTAGTCAAAATATAGGCTCCTAGATGTTGTGTTTTGAATGTGTGGTTTAAAATCTTACTTAAGCATCACAAGTTATAGAATACAGTAATTGGTGGAGTATAC
Organism: Strix uralensis; assembly: GCF_047716275.1. Lineage (NCBI taxonomy): Eukaryota > Metazoa > Chordata > Aves > Strigiformes > Strigidae > Strix > Strix uralensis. The sequence goes on along the minus strand of NC_133974.1, from coordinate 80,657,535 downwards.
AAAAGCAAGTGATGCCTCTAGCTCTGCAAAAACATGCAACCTCAGTGTACTATGGAGTTTTAAACACATCTGAATGAAAAAGAATTTCAAATGGAAAATCAAAACCATTTCTTCTGAAGTAATGTACCATGACCAGAACATTTTTTAGTGTTGTTAAACAAAATCCCAGCAAATACTGATCCACCCACTGGAAGATGAGAAGTGATATACAAGCACGTGCTATTGCTTTTTTTATTATGCAACTACAAACGCCCAAAAGTCTTAGCTCCTGTAATTGTGAAATGACTTTTCAAAACCATTATTATTTTGCTTTTTATTTCAAGCCAACTTTGTTACACAATATATCTAAACTGCTTTCTTGCTTGATAAAGATAAAAATAATCTTGAAAATTATACAAAAATATTTGTTCACTTTCAGATTTTTTTAAAGTTGGGTGAATTTAAGTTGTTTGTTTTCCTGGTTTGGATTATATTTTTTAGCACAGCCAGTAAACTGCAAATCACTTATTTGTACAGTTTTACTGCAGACTTAGCACCTCAAGGTTTCTAAACCCTCCTATTCCAAACACAGCAGTTGTATGGTGCAAAATGTCAAGACCCTTTCAACAGCACTTTGGCTAACAAGGAAGGCCACTCTGCAGCTATTATTACCACCTCACCTTTCCAATATCTTGCTAAAAGCTACTTAGCTGTTTCAAAGAATACATATTGCCCTTGTGGTGATAAAGAGACACATACACACAGAGCCCTAAGAAAACTCTAGCAGCTGAGAAACTATTGACTAAGTACATAGCATTTGAAGCATGCACCAAGGTCAGTGGGGCTTTTACAAGAGCTGTCTGTGCAATCTCACAGATGGACCTTTATATCAGCACAGAGGCTGTGATCAGACAAAGTGGCCAATTTGCCTTGGGGTAAGAGTTTAAAATGTGCCTTGATCTGTGTAAAAAAATCCCTGAGTGCCAGCATCAGTAGAGGCGGTGACAAGTGATAATAAAGGTTTCATTAAACCTCAGTGGAACCAAATACAAATTCCCCTTGTTGCTGGTCTCCCCAACTTCAAACAGTCACTTAGTTGCTAGAGGAGAGCCCTGGGAAGAGGTGGGAGCTGAGGCCAGCAAAGGTCACAGCTGAACCTCTGTTTCACTATGAGAAAATAAAGGCCTCCTTATATGTAGAGAGGGTCTGTATTTATACACTCAGCTCAGGTCTGGTAAAGGGCTCTAGTATAAATAGGTCTTTGAAGCAAAAAGATGTCCTAGTGCAGCAGAGTGTAATAGTACCTGATACTTAATCTCACAGTGGTTCCTTGGTTTACATGCCCGTTAACTACAGGGTATTTCTCCAGCTATCAGATTTCTGCTTGTGCTTTGGTCAAGCTCCCATGCACAAGGCCTCTATGTCCAGAGTCTGGCAAGCTCCCTTATTTTACAACACCATGTCAGACTTGGCTGCTTTTCCTAAATGTTCAGACAGTTAGTTTAATGCCCTGAAGGGTCAATTAAATATATATCCAGCAATAGCATTAGTTTAAAGAAAAAAGAACAAAAATCTAAAGAACCATTAGAATACAAATGCCTGAAAGTGCAAATATGTAATTGCTGAAATAAAAGGCTGATGGATGTCTTCCAGAAAGCTTTTAGAGAAAGGAAAGTTAGCTTGATCTCCTGCTTAGCATGAAATGCTCTTGTATACTTTGAACAGTTGTTATTCTGTTTATGACATTTTTCCTTCTTGTCTGACCAAATGTTACAGTGAAAACAAGGATGTTGGCAAGAACTCTCAGGATCAATTTGGCAGGAGAGAGGGTCATCAACTGCAAGCACATCCTTCCTTCACCTGTTGTCAGTCTGAAGAACCAACTCTACCCAAATCTTTGTTACAGCAGAATGATCTCTTGCTATAAGCACCAGCTACCTCTCTAGCTTTCCTCTCTTTTTTTTTCTTTAGGATTTGCAGAAGGTTTCAAATAAATAAGCACATCCCTTTCCAAAGCACTTGGAAATGGTACTGGCAACCTCTGACTGAGCTGCTATGCTGACCTGTGGGAACTGTACAATGGCTGAAAGTCACTGATTGTCCCAGCTACCATTTTCTGTGCTGACTGCCACAGAAAAAGCCTCTATTCCATGTCTGGGAGGTCATCCAGAGACTGAAGTGAAACCATCATATCACTTAATAGAGGCAAATGAAAAGTCTTCAGGAATACATGCTGGTCCACACTTGGGAGACTCAGCTATGCCAACATCTGGACTGGAACCAGCAACCTTGCGGAGAAAAGTAATTCAGCCTCTTATCTCTCTTCTCAGCTGCTGAAGTCTTGACAGCCTGTTATGCATATGTCATCTGTAGTTCTCTTCATACTGAAGTCTTTCTTAGTTAGAAATAGTCCAGTTTCCTGAGTAACAAGGTTGATAATTCACAAGAAATATCTCGTCAAGATGTGTTATTTTAAGTCAATTTCATCCTCCACTTACCACGCTTAGAAAATAATCACACTCCTCTTCTGACGACTTTTTCATACTTTTACTCAGCAGTGCTCTCAGTAGCTCTCCCCAGTTTGTAACACACATGAAAGGAAGAGAAGAACAGCTGAAAATACAATGCAGTGGCTCATTCCGGTAGGGACAGGCAATTGGGGTTTACTTGGCCACGATCAAAAATAACAGCTGTGCTCTGCTCTGTGATCCACAAAGGATCCCATAGGATCAAGGAAAGTGGCCACAACAGGTCTAGGGAAATTTAATCCTGCTGGCATTGTGCACTCCCTGCTGTGACCTGTGGCCTTTCGTCTGCTCCCTCCCTCCCCTCGTGACTCCCTCCCTCCCCATTTCCACAATCTACTGTTCCAGTCATCAAGAATATTTCAGCTTTGAGTCAAAGTACTGCTGAGGGAGAAGTTCATGAGCCTGAGTATTGAATTCATAACTATCAAAACAACCCTTGCTCCAGCTAGCCTTGTTCAAGGCTGTTATATCCAGTGTATTGATTCAGAGCAGCCTTTTGGAAAAAAAAGGCCTTGACAGGTATGATTTCTTTAATTAGATTCTCTGAACTCATGAAATCCTGTCTATTGAACCAGTTCAGTCCCTGAGAGTTCCAAAAGGCAGATCATAAATCTCTGCAAATGGGTGAATTGGAACATCTATTTTCCATTCTATTGGTGTTTCCTACCTACCATGGGCATGCCTGTGTGGTAGAGTTGCTTGTTGTCTTCATTCCATCTGTGATGCAATATGTACATGACATAAGATCAGTGGCTTAACACACAACAGAACAGCTATGGCCTCCATTCAGCCTGTGCAGATTCTTTTGACTTCCATGAGGTTTACATGAATGTCTGTCCCCAGCACTGAGAATTAAAGTAACAAATTAGCAACTTCTCAGCTCTATCTGCACCTGAAAGCATTTCTAAATTAAAGAGTAGTATTGTAGGTTGGCTATGTGGGAAGCAAACTCCTTCAGCCTTTACATCTTTCTAGCATCTTCTGCTGCCTTCCTGCAAAAGTCTGGAAAAGACAGAAAATTTAATTTCTACCCAGGGTGTCCTTTGAGCAGGGATAACCACGCGCTATGTCAGCCGCCTTCTGTTTGCGGAGGCTCAGCCGACACTCCTGTCCGTGCTTCACATGGCAACATTTCCCTAGGAAATGCTTGAGGAATTGACTCAGAGCCAAAGTTAAATCTTGATAGGAAGGACTGAGCTCCGTTCTGATCAAAGAAGGAAGACCTGCAAACGCAGGTTGATTTAAGGTCCCTTTTCCTGCAGGAGCCTTGACAAATGTGCCCCGCTGCATACAAATGAGCATGCCATCTGATGTGTGTGAGTCTAAGGCAAATGACCTGAAGGAGCCTGGATGATGTGGATGACTGATGGCAGCTTCAAGCCATGACTGAGATTAGTGCGGATCACCACTCTGAGCTTTATAGGTTTCGAGTGGTCAGCTCAGCCAAGCAGTTTAGAAGTCCTCAGTGCAGCCAGTTAACTGACACTACAAAATTGGCATTAAAAGAACTTTAATGTGTTTGCCTAAATGAGTCATATGATAGAGCATGTCACTATCAAAAGCACAGCATTTAAACTCTAGGGGTTTTTTTTGTTTAGTAAAGCTGCTAAATGAATACATGGATCAATGTGTCACACTGGATTAAATCAGCAACATCAACCATTTGTTAAGAGCTTTCTAGCTCCATTTCATTTTTTACCTTAATACAAATATTGGTTCTCCCACTTCTCCCCACCCCCACCAAAGCCTACCCACCTTATCCCTTCTTCTTTTTAATTTCTCTGAATCTATTTCTTCCCCCCATTATCCCTAAGCCATTCTTTTTGTTTCTCCAATCTGTTGTTCAGGGTCATCCTAGGCTTAGCAATATCGTCGTGAAGTGCCAAAGCTTTAGAAATAATTGCTCCAAAGGTCTACATGACTCACAAACACAGAAATCTTAACTGAGCAACATGAGTCATTATCTATGAACATTGATAAAATGCATATCCTTCATCACCACTTGTCTTTGTGTTTGACCTATACGCACTGATGCCTGAAGTGGCAGAAAGTACACTAAGAGTACTTTACAGTGTTTAAAATAGCTTATTATCATTAACACTGGAACAGGTTGCCCAGAGAAGCTGTGGGTGCCCCCTCCCTGGAAGTGTTCAAGGCCAGGCTGGACGGGGCGTTGAGCAACCTGGTCTAGTGGAAGGTGTCCCTGCCCATGGCAGGGGGGTTGGAACTAGATCATCTTTAAGGTCCCTTCCAACCCAAACCAGTCTATCAATCTATGATCCATTTTTTAAATCCCCCTTATCAATGACCACCACCAGTACCCAGCAGAACCCATAGTAAGGTTCTCAAAGAATAAAATGCTCCAACAAATAAAACACTAAGTCCAATCACTGAACAGGGACTTCACCAAAAATTCCTCATTGAGAGGCTAAGTTTCAGAAACTCTGGCTGCAAAGACCAGGTTCTCCATCCCACTACCTGCAACCACCATGGGAAGGAGACTGCAACAGATGTCCAAGCACTCTCTCGACCTTGCAGAATACAGCCTGGGACAGCCTAACAGAGTAAGCAACTACTAGGGGCATTCATCCAACAGAGGTAGCAAGAAGTGTGGCAAATTTCTGTTACAATATTGACTTTTGTTTCTTATTTGTACGTTTTATAGAATCTGAAAGAACCATTTTGGCAGACCTGACCAGAACCAGTTTCTATTGCTGACATTTATCTAACTACACTTACACAACCAAAGTGATACAGCTTTCCCTTGCACACCCACCCACCCACACCCCACCATATGCACAAATAGAGCTTAGACACAGTTATATGTTAGTTTGCTAAACATACTTTATAATCATATTGCAATCCTCAACCAGGAAGAAAAAAATCACAGTGGTCTAGCTATAAAGGATGCAGAAGTATATAGGATCCCTACATTTGTGGTGGCTACGAACCTGGGAGAAGAAGGTGAACTTAGAAGTGAAATTGACCAGAACTCACACATGTCCCTGCACAAAAAAAAAACCCCAAACATGATAATTAATTAATCCCTGCTAATAAAATGCTTGGTATGTATCACCTACATCTTGGTAAAACTGTATCAAGGCTTGGGCTTTTACCTATCTAAGCATTTTGGGTTTATTTTAGCAATTAGACCTTTAATCAAAACATTTCTACTAGTCAAGATCTGACATATGGAGCAAGCCTCAGGGTTGGAAAATTCAGTGGGTGGAAATTCCACTGAGACTGTCTTTTATGGATTCAAAATGCTGACATGGTGAGACTCAGATCATCAGAAAAGCTGGCCTCAAAATCATATATCACTTGTCTCCTCCTGACTAGTAAGTGCATGTGTGTATGTACATCCATGCACGTACACATACGTATACTTTTTATACACATGGGTATAGCTATTGTGTTCAAATAATTTTCAGGGGTTCTGATTAGAGTTTTTAGAAACACCAGCAACGACATAGAAAGTGATTTTGTGTGGGCAGCTGCAGGAAAAGGGAATAGCAATTGTCAACATTTTTGTGAAGCATTCAGAATTTGAACTCCATGTAGCACTTGGACTTTTATTTTTATTTGGTTTTGGTAAAATTGGTCTATGGCAAGGCCATTATAGTATGTATAAAAGTGTCATTAAAAAGATATTAGCAGTCAGAAAAATGTAAAGGCTGGCTCAGGTCGCCTCAAGAGGCTTGCAGAAAGTCAAGCGTCTGCAAACATAGTTCAAAGTCTGAGTTATTCCAAGCACAATTATGGCCTAAACCGATTCAATATGAAACCCCTCACTTTTAGAAGATTTTATCCAGAAACACAGGAAAGATTGTGGGTTTGAAGTCTCTGCTTAGTTGAGGACAGAGCTCAAAGCATCCTGCAGGAGGCATTGCTGCACACATGCATACAGGTAGCAATCAGACTGGAGACCCAAAAGATCCAGCTTATGCTTCCTAGAAAGAACCAGTAAAGAGAGAAATCAGTGCCCAGTACTAGTACTCAGTACTCTTCCATTTGGGATACATTTTAAACGAAAAAGAGGTGAGGATGTGTCAATTTACAGAAATTTACAGCATATAAATCCATGACCCTAAATAATTAAGCTCTCCATATCATCCAGTATGGTAAAACCTAAACAATGAAGTACAAGTCCTGAGGATGGATGAGACTTCAAATCATGTATTTCTCAAGTCAGTTGCGAGGGGGGCGTGTGTGTGTACTTTGTTCAACAACTATCCAGCACTGTTGAAATGATTCGACAAAAATTATTCAGTGGTGTTCAGTACGTTCAGTAGAGGAAAATAAATCAAAACTCACAACTCTGGGCAAATAAATTCCTCAGCTCATCAGTTTACTCAGCTTTGAAATATTGCTTTCTCAGGGGCATTTACCTTAACCACTGATTTTCCAGACCTCTCTGACCATATGGGCAAAGGAAAGCAATTACATGGTCACGGTTGCCTGCCAGGAGATCTGACCTGTAACCACACAAGGCCCATCCCAGTGACAAGCAAGGCTGGAATGATCGTGTCTGAGTAGAGAACGGGGTAGCGCCCTGGAGCTCTTTCCCAGGTGGACTGACGTCTGCATCTTAAATAATGATAGAAATAGGAGAATTAATCAAAGCAGGATATTTTGGTTTTAATTCCCAGCTTCAGCACATTAGCGTATTTTATGAAGCACTCTGGATCATCAGGATTATGAAATGCCTAATTTACGGGTGAGGACCTTCCTTATGTCATACTAGGATCTCACTGGACCTGGAAGGTAGAAAAACAGCTATGTCCAAACCCAGGGTTAACAGGGAACTGCCGCAGCTGAATGAAATTCAGCAACCAAAAAGGGTAGATCTTGGAGAAATTTGTCACACACCCCATCTTCTCTTAATCTACAAACCAAATTCACACAGTATTTCTGTGAACTCTGTCAGAGGAACCAAAATACATTTCCTCCAGACGTGTGCAAGTGAAAGTAAAATAACAGCAGCATTTCAGGGAAAAAAATAATTGACGGTATCACTACGAACATGCAGCAAAACTTTCAGGCGGTCCTGTGATCAAATATTTACCAGGACGCATTATCTCTGGGGGTTTTTGCCGGTCACGTTTAATGCTGCGAGGGAGCGAGAAGAACCTCGGCGCGGCTGACGGAGCCCCAGGAGGTGGCACTGTGGCCCTGCGGGTGGGGAGCATCACCCCGACATGTCCCGACGTCAGCGGGCGGACGGCCTGTGGAGCCCTCCGCTGAGGCACACCAGCACAAGGACAGGCCTTTTCCTGCGGGTGTCAAAGCTAATGAACCCCATAACAAACACTGTCTGATTTATTTTTTTTTCCGATCAGAGGCCCAGAGGTAAAAAACAAAAGCCTCGGGTGAAGAATTTAGACTGGTTAGGAGCATTTTTCCTATTTGTGGCCAAAATAGGAATCCAGTAGGACACTGGTCAGGCCAGCACCAGCTTCAAAACCAACACCGGCTTCAGTAGCAGGGTTGCTGCTGTTTCACCTGCCGGATGGCGGCCATCAACATGAAAGATTTCCAGGCATTGAAACCTTAGCGGGTCAGGGTCTCCCTACAGACAATTTATCCTTGTAGCCCAAGACCTGATGTGCAGAAACAAGCATTGTGCTGCTGCTTCCAAATTCCTTCTTCTCCAACCTCTGGAGGACTTTCTCCAAGTCTTATTTTCTGCATACTACTCAAGAATTTTCTGACTCACTGTGGCAGGATTTTCCTGATATGTAACTCTTCCTGAGGACATGTCTTTCACTGAACTCCCACTGCAGAAAGATGGGCCTCACAACCCTGGGATGCCCACAGAACCCACTTCATGTTTTGGTGTTTTGTCTTGAAGCTGCTTTCCTTCTGCAGGACAGAGTCCAGTTGTCCTTTTTGGTTACCCATCTACCTTGCTTGTGGCTCTTCTCCATCAGCAGGTGACTTGAAGTTCTTCATATTCTGGACCTTTTCCAAGTTTCTGGATAGCAGACACCACTGTGTTAGTGATCATATTGTCACCATTGTTCCCAGTCCCTTGCTATCTCCCATTATCTGTGTTTCTCCAGGGGTCCTGCTTTTGGTTTTGCCTCACTGGGCTGTTAGTCAGTGAGAGTCTGACCTTCTCATGGATCTGCAGGCTCCATTCTTTGGCTCCTTTGCTCCCATTTACTGCCTAGCCAGGGATTGGTGGTCTCTTGACTCTGTGTCCTGTGGGATGTCATTCCCTGAGGTCCACAGCAGGCAAGCTCGTGGAGAGAAAGCAGCATCTTGGCCACTGTGCCTATCAAAGCCTACCACATTACAAGGACATAGTAGATTACATAGAGCCAGCAGCAATGGAGCAACACTGGGAGGAAAATATCCCTGCTTTGCTTTTGCCATGAAACCCTTCCTTGTCTGCACTCCTGATCCAGTATTATCATTGCTTTATGAATCCTCATGGGGAAGCATCTTTCCTTCATGTGATTTACTGTTGAATCATGTGAATTCATAGGTGGTTTATGGCCTCAACGTAGCACATAATTTTTCCCAGATACTACAATGCAGATCTTCTGTTTCCTGATCACAGCTTTTCAGTGGGTGCCCACCAGAGAATTCCTGGAGATGAACTACGACCATTCTGTTCTTGCCATTAAGATGGCACTGGTTTATTCTGGCCTGTATGAAGCTGTAAAGTTTAGTTTTGCTGTTTGCACTTCATTACTGCACTGCTTGCACAGATCATATACTGTATGTATAAGCACTGTTTTTCACAGACAGTCTGAGTTGACCCCATCTCTCCTCTGCCTCCGGTTCCTTTAGTTTGATCCCATTTATTTGTTCTTCACTATTAGGCTGTGGTCGTTACAGCCCTTCCTCAAGTTATCCTTCTTTCCTGCTGTGGTTAGACTGCCTTGCAAGGACCTCAGGGTCCCAGTGCGTACACAGACAGTCAGTGCAGAAGAGCTCTGGAGCTCCCAGAGCTCCCAGTTGAATGTGGGCTACCTGTCACATATCATATGTGAAGGTGTCACCCACCATTCCAGTCAATGCCACTGACAGGTGGGGTGTAGCCTTTCACACGCATTCCCATCCCTTTCCCTGTAAATTTGAACCTAGATCAGAGACTGAGCTGTAAGTTTACATCCTATTTTACCTTCCTGCTTTTTCATTAATCCATGCCCTGCATGAAGCATTCCTTCATGCAGACTATCCTCTCTCCTCATTTTCCCTTTTTATTCCCAATTAAAACAAACCTTTTTGTTATCATATTCTTGAAACACACTGTAGCTCCTTCAATTCAGAGAAAATGAGAAAGATTTCATTCCAAAACTGTATGGAAAGTTAACGTCTTCTACTGTACATTTGCAGTATAAGGCCCTGTGTTTGTTGAATGGAAATCTGGGGTATCAAAGCTGAGGTCACCGTTTAACTGGTGTAAATCAGGGAAGACTTTGACTCACTAATTCCAACTTTCAGCTGAACAGTGCAAAAGTCCCTTGGGTCATAGCCTTAGGAAACTAGCACCCATTATTTAATTGGTTCCCTAAGATGGTGCCACTCAAGATTCAGCCTGTCAGCAGACTAAATTTGCCGAAGGCTCACATGCTTCAGCACATTTCTTCATGGCAATGTTGCAATTTTGCTGGATTCATACAGCTCTTAAGACATGCTTTTTAAAGCTAGTTTACCCTTTTATGCCTAAAAATAATTGCAGGTGGGGTTTATAATTGCTAGGACAAGTTACAACTCTTACACAGCAAACTACCCAACTGCCTCTGCAAGGCAGGAAATACTCCTCTAGTGCGCTGCAAGAACACTGTTAACAAGTCAAGCACTCAGAGGTTAGGAAAAGTGAGAACACAAGTAGTCCATGCACACCTAGACCAGCTTATTTCTGAATACCACATGCACATTGAAATTACCTGATCATATAACAACATAACCTAGCATCACAGCTGGCCCTGCTCTGAGACCCTCTCCAAGCCGAAGTGTGTTATGATCTGTAAAGATTTTTATTACAATATTTGCCCTAGGGCATATGTTTTCCCCTGTACATGCAATAAATTATGACCACCCGCTTAATCAGCAGCACTTTATAATCCTCATTTTTTGCTGGTGAGTGTGCTCCAGGTCTGATCAACGTAGTTTGGTGTATGCAGCAACTGCGACTCTGGATGTCTGAGTTCCATGACCCCCCTCCAACCAGTTCAGTTCTGCATAGTGAGAAAAATTATTTCCCTCCGTTTCCTTTTAATTCGCTACCTGATCATTTCAGTGGATGCCTCTTAGTGCCTAATGTAATTACTGGGTAAATAATTGTTCTCTTTTCCATACCACTTATGGTGCTTTATGGTTTTCTTGTATTTCCCTCTCGGTCACCCCTTTTGACCAGCCCAAGAGATTCACAAAGAACTGAATTCATTACAAGTATTACTGAGGTAGTGTTGACAACACCCAGGTGAATTCCCATTCCACAGGTAGTTAAATTAGGATTCACATTTCCAACTCATGCTGGGTGCAATACAGCCTTTCTTCTCTGTATTTCTCACCCCTGCCCTGGGTCTCTAAGGGTGCTGTTCCACAGCACCTGCAGCTGATACAAATCTGCTCTGATGTAATCCTTCTCTCTGTCACTGTCTTTCTTTTGCTGTTCCCTCATCATGAGGCCACAGTGTCTGTTGCCATCTGCTCAGGGATCTTAACCAACTGCAGACTATTTGCTTTTATTTGTGGTGTTATTTTTTAGCCTGTCCAGGTCTCCAGGCCAACCCACTAAGGGGGCAGAGAAGCACCAGTGGGGAGGGCAGGGATGCACAGAGGTAGATGAGCAGGAAGAAGGGCAGGACCACGGTGGTCCTCACAGACCTGCTGCTGGGAGTCCCTTGTGCTGCCAGAAGGGTCTGCCTTGCTGGGAACTGCTGAAACAGTTCCTGCCTTTAACATTCGCCCCCAGCTCTGCTTTCAAAAGCATCAGCTGGGCCACAAGCACTGCTCAGACACTCATGGAACAGCTGTCAAACCACTCATTTACAGACTAGCATCCAAAGCACTAATTTCAGGTTAACTTTAACAAGCCAAACTAGGCTATAGCAGTTCTGTACAAAATAAACTGGGAGAAACTAAATACCTTTTGTCCACAAGCTGTCTCTATTAGTGACAATGGTGCTTCCAGCCACCATAAAAAAATAGTTTGGATGTAATTTATATAGAGAAGGAACCTAACTTCATCAGAATTGTGTGCCTTTTTGTTTCTCTAAGGAATATTAAATTGGACTTGTATGTGACTTTGACCAAAGCAGAAATTGCGTTTTAATTGGTTTCATATCTGTTTCTCTCTGTAGCAGGGAAAATGAATGCTAAACGATGTGGAAAGCAGACTAGAACCTGCCAGATGCCTGTCATACAAAGCAAGATGTGTCCAGCCAGAATAAGATGCTCTGTAAGCTCATCATTTGTGCCCCATTTCAAGTTACAATGGAGACTGTTCTGAGCAGGGCTCAGAGTGATGTTTTATACCTTCCTTTACACACCATCATTCTCCCTCTCAGAAAGCTCCTAAACATGATGAAATAAAGTCAGAAAAACTGGGGAAAAAACCATTTTTTTCTCTTTTTTCTATTTTTTTTTTTTTTTACTATTTACACTACCCCAAGTGACTATCAGGCATGATTGAATCAGAGCACACACTTGAAAATGGAAACAATGAAGCTGCACAAAGAATGCCACAGTGCATAAAGGTGAAAGAAATGTGGCCAAACAAAGCACAGAGAGAGAGAGACAGGTAAGCACCCAGCCGGAAAAACAGGCACTCACTGTATATTTTACTAGCTCGATTTAAGCAAAACAGTATCAGCTCAAATGTCAGCTTGCCAAAGAGAGAAATCTTTCCCGAGCAGGATCACCCTTTTAGCCTGTGTTTATAGAGTCCCAAGGTTAAGAGGCACTTGGGTCATAGCTCCTGGGAGCTACCACAGCACTGAAAAATAAACATAAATAATGTCATTAAGAGACATCTTCAGAAGTCTGCATCTCATAGTAAGAGCCCCACATGATGCACACTTCCCTCTGGGATTAATATTTCCATTAAATCCGAGTCTCGGCATTTGCTCTCCTGAACAGAATATTTATTTAAAATTTCCTACAGGCTCCAAGAGAAAACCAGTGGCAGCCCCAGCTGCCTGACTGAATGCCAGCAGACTGTGTTTCGTGCCGGTGTCCCCAGCCATGGGAGCTGTGACAGCCAGAGCAGCAGCCCTGGATACACGTTCGCAGCTGGATCGCTCCTGAGTCCTTTGGTAGACCTCAGAAGGGAAAGGGACCAGGGTTTGCCTGCAAGGGAGAGGTGGCAGCAGCTGACACCCAGATCAGCCTGAGTCTGAAACTATGCAGTTGTGCTGCTTCCCAGAGCAGGAGGTGACTTTCTCTGATGCTGTTGATAGCATCTCAGGTTTAGTACTGCTTTACTTCTTCGTGTCATTTCTCCTCTTCAACTCTTTAAACAGATTATGGGGTCAAAGCCAAGCCTGAAGGAAACAGCTTCAGCAACTTACTAGTAATAAAGTATAGGTACATAGGGACTGACTAAGTCAGGCTGCAGATGCAGCACTCAGTGACGCCTCAGAGAGGACCCAGAAGAGGACATCCCAAAGGAGCCTGTGGGATACCTCAGTAGACAGACATGCAGCCTTCTCTTCCCCATCCAACCTCTGGATAAAAAAATGGGCATCCCCTGAAGCAGATACATCTCTTTTGCCATATCTCTTCTAAAACACTCATTATGAATAACTATAACCCTCGATAGTCTATTATCCATTATAAGTCTTTCCATTTTCACACAGGCCTTAATGAGACAAAAATGGCAGCTTACCTCAAGTGAAGACTATTTCAAAGGTGGTTAGCAATGTCTGGACCTGGTTCCCCATTGCAAATAAACCCACATCCAGTACAAACTGACTAGAGTAACTGTTTGCTTAGGGGTCTGTTATTTCACATTTCAATATGTTAGTACTATTATTAACGACATCACTGTTGTTACTGTCATTAGTTTGAATGAGGGTGTCTATCCCTGCAGAGCACTCATCTGCAAACAGCGAAAGCCAGCCTGCTTTTGTTTGTTTGAAAGAGGTCTGCAGTTTTCGTTTGAAGGGCCAGACCTAATCCTAAACTTCAGAAATGTCCAGTGTCTAGTGGCTGTATCTGTTGACTGAAGCAAGAGTAGTCCTGACAACTGGCTAATGATGCTTTTAACCAGATTGTCCAGGTACAATTAGTTTTATTGACTGACTTTACCCCATGTTGTTTGCTAGTGAGATGAATGCACACTGTGCTATTTGCTGTCTTATCACTCTGTCGAGTGAGGCTATAAAATAAAAGGAAACTATAATGAATGTATGCCTTTAACCATTTTTACAGCTAAGGACAGTGGTCCAGCATCTGGCCACTCCTTCAGTAAATCTCTGGAGATGTCCATAGTTTGTTTTGAAGAGCACTCTTCTCACCTACACAATATGCTTCCACTGGGTATCACAGACAAACATATTTATTATCTGTCTTGTCTAATTTCCATAACACTGCTGTATCTTCTTAATATTAGCATACTTAGCATGTTTCCACTTAGTAAATGAAACTTGTAAAGAGCAGTAAAATGATGATAAAAAGCAAATAATTAGTAATCCATTTATTTATTTGTGATTATTCTCCACTGAAGGTGGACAATATGTATTTGGTTAATGATCTCTGAAATGTATTAAAAGAAGGATCAGAAGTAACCTGTCTGTACTTAAAGTGTGTTAGCACCCTCACAAAATGCTACTAAACCAATCTACAATAAACTAGAGTGCACAATAGAACGGTTTACAAGAAAGAGAAGGGGAAGATTCAGGGTGAAATTTCAGGGTGATTTATATCACTACAGTGATTAGATCCTATTGAGAATTTAATTTTCGCTAGGAAATAAAAAGCAACAGGAAGAAAATCAAGGTAGATTTTGAGACTACAGCCGTTAAGCTACATCTTCAGCTGGGGTCAGCTCCACTAACTTGAGCAAAGCTGTGTTAGCCCATATGCAAAGAGGAATCTCTGTCCCCTTGGGAAAAGGTCACTTACAGCAGCAGAATAGTTCTATCAGCCTGCAAATCTCCACTCTCCAACAGATGGATACCACCATGGATTATGATCAGTCTTCCCCAACCATTCCTCCAAAAAGAAGGGTCCTCACTAACCTGGGAGTAGTTAACAACATTGCTATGACAAGCACCGTATTTTCCAGTCTTTTCCAGTGTCTCCCTCTGAAAAGCTTCCCTGGACCAGTTTCTCAAGGGAGTGAAAAGGAATACCTTCATTTCTCATGCAGGCTTCCTCTCCCTAACTTCCAGAGCCTGACAAGTAATTAGTCAACCTAAAATTTTCTTTGACCAGTGTTAATCAACTTCAGCAACCATTCTGGTGTCACAGTGTGCAATGCCAAGACAGTTATCTTCCTCAATATCCCATAAGGATTTAGACCAGGATGCATAAACAAAGGAGCAGGGAATAAGGAGGTGGAGCTGGGAGATGGGTGGACCCCTGAGGACAGTGGTGTTCAAACACCATTTAGAAAGGGATTAGCAATATCTGTGCCTGGAGAGGGAAAGCCACAAAAATGCTACACATTAAAGGTTTTGAAAAAGATTTCTTCTCAGCTTCCCCTCCACCTCTCCCATCCAACCTATGGTAGACTTTGCAACTCTAATCTAGTGAGTGGCTTACCTCCAAGTCTCTTGACTGTGATCTGTTCTCTCTATGCAAGACAGAGGATGCCACTGTTCCTCATACATTGTTGCGACCATTCTTCCTTGCCTCAACTTTTAGAAACATAAATCAGCTAGAGATAAAGGGTGCTCGAAACAATAGTTGTTGTACAGTAGCGACAGCCTTTTCTTACTTACTATAATGCAATCTCAGAGAGAGTAGACTGAGGATAATGAAACTACAGGAGGAATAAATCCCAGTCAAAAAGCCTGCAGAGCGTCTAAAACAATAGAATCCAGACATGGAGGCAGAAAAAAATGTTTATGAAACTCAGACTCACTGCACAGTGCATCCATCCTTAGCAGAGTTGTAGGAAAAGGTGACAATTTGTGCAGAAAATATCTTAATACTTTGAAATGTTGTGACGTATCTTATGTGCCTTTTTATCAAAGTGGGAAAAAAGACGAGTAGGAGAACAAGCAAAAATGGTATGGAAGAGGAAAAAGGATTAAGAGATAGTAAATGATCCCTTTGATTCCCAAAGGGGCCATTTGTCACGGGGAGAAAAACCTGAGAAATACTCTGTTAATCAGCTGCTTTTATAGTCAAGCCCTGTTAGCCTTCATTATTCCCACCAGCACTACCAACATGCGGGCAGACCTGCATAGACCACATGGCATTGATAGAGAATTGCCAAGACTTTGTTATTTGGCTGAATTCTAAACAAGAACAATGAAAGGTAAAAAGGGAGCATAAGACAGCAGAACTGTGGTTTTCAGCTGCAGTCCCACAGCACAGAGCATACCTGATTAGCAGTGAATGCCTACCATGTGTCGTCCCATTCTTGCCACAAGACTTCACTCCTGCAGATTTGTTAAAAGTAGGTAAGGAAGCTGAAGGTGTCCACTAAATGTACACAATACCCCTTAACTAGTGTGTTGGCCACTAGCTGTGTTGTAATTTCCATAGCAGCAAGGCCACATGATGTTTGGAGCTCTGCTGGTAGTTGAAGCTCCTACTGCTGAACAGCCAATGTGAACAGCTTAAGATGTGACTAAAAACATTAACCAGGAAAGGATATTTAGAGCAAGCAATTCTTCCCTCTCTTTTAGTTTTGTGTAAACGTGGTGAAAGATGCCAGCTGGAAAGCTGTGGAGATTTGACTCCCCATGCTATTCTCTCCCTATGTCGGGAAGTGACCAGGTCTAAAGAGCAGTGACTCTCAGTAATCCACTTAGATGTTTATAAGGAACGGATGCAATCAGCATCAAAGCGCTGTATTCACACTGCTCCTTGAGGCCCCCACAAAACGGGGCAAGAGAGCAAAACAGATCACTGACTACTGACAGTCATCAGAACATGAAGATGCCTAGAGCCAGAACTCCATTTTGGACTGATACATTCCTAGATGGCAAAATGTGCTCTCCGAGACATAATTCTGAGTGTTTCTTAGACAGGAGCTAGACACACTGAAGTGCATATAAGTTTGGCACCTACAGTAGGCATTTTTAAATGACTGAAGCCAAATTTAAATTTTCTTAACATGCGGTGGTGGCTGGAAAGAGCATAATCCTCTACATAATGCTCTGATTTCTCAGTCTGGTTACTTACCTTCTGAGGTTTAACAGTGAATTACTATTAGCAATAACTAAATACAACACCCCTTCTGATTGCAGAAGTCCACTCAGAACAATCATTTAGCATTTCTGTGAGAACTTACCTCCTTCACCAAAGCCAGTTATTTATGACTTATGAATAAGACCTCTGTTTACTAAAAAAAAACCCAACAACCCTAGCTTGTCTGGCAACAAGCCTGTAATTATTCAGAGCTTCATGTGGGTGTGGTGAATCAGTGAAGCATATATTCCCTGTATTTATTTAACAAATAAGTGTACCTCTAGAGCATTTGGCTGCCAACTTGTGATAATAACGAAGTTTGTTGCTGAACTAACTCATCTTGCCTAAGGAAGGGCAAAAACCAGATCAAACACATGAACCAAGCCGCCCTTGCAAGTTACTGCTCCAAACTTTTGAGTTCCATCTCTCTTGGGGGGAAAAAACTCTCACGTCTTTCTGCATGCAAAGTAGTAATCTTTGAACAAATCTGCTGGTTTTAAGTCTGGGTAAGCTACTTTCAAACCAGGCAGCGAGAGCTCATGAGCAGAGCCCTTGAGGCAGTAGCCACATGGCACTGGAAGGCACACTGTGTATATAGATTTCGCAGTTGCAACAATTGCAGAGCATTTGCTTTTGATTTTTGAAGGCCAATAACAACTCTATCTCCCACAAATTTTTCAGGATTTGTCTTTTAACACACCTGATTTTAGTCATTCAACTTCATTCAGCAGCCTGTATCATGGTGGTAGGAGGAAATGTTTTAAGGTTCTTGGTCAACATTACTCCACAATCAGTCAGAGATGTCTTTGTTCAGACAGAAAAAATATTAGTAAAATATAACTACACTAAGATATAGAAAAGAGCTGCTATGTTTGTTTTACCAAGCCAGACATGTCATTTGCACAATGTGCTCACACAGTAGCTGCACATGTATGTGCCATGTAGACAGGTTGTACAAAAATTGAACGAAGTTATATATCTGTGCATGGAATAAATCAGTCATTCTACAGTGTTCATCAGGTAGGTGAATTAGAGACATGAGTGCAAGTATCATTTCATCAGGTGTTCTGTGCCTCAGAGCTTCTGCTGCTTTAGTTCATTAAACTCAGAACACATTACATTTGATGGGGAGAATTTCCTCACAGATATTGGGGATAGAACAGTTCTTCAGATGTACTGGTAATGCGTACACAGGTGTGAGAGGAGGAGTGGTGGAAATGTAACCAGTACCATGATCTTACGACATCCCACATTGTGGCAATAGCTCCTTCTGACCCCCAAATAGAAATTTTACAGATTACTTATATAGTTGTAAAAGAGAACTGTATGTCTTTGAAAGCCCCCACGCAAGCCAGCACCTGTGACACCTGATGCAGTTCTCACAGAAAGCTATATGTCATTCCTGGAAAAAACAGCTGCTGAGAACATATGATTTTCCTTTTTTTTTGATATTTTGAGAAGGAAAGTCTTTCAAAACATTCAAAAGCCACAGTTCTTGAGTCTTACCCATATCTCAGTTAAAGCCTATGGCAAAATATGCATTGCCTGTAGTGGGACTTACAGCTCTGATCTGCAGACATTGTCAGATAAAGCTGCTATAGTTCAAGCTGTAACCACCTGTAGCTGTTTCCCTGTCCCACGGCTGTGATCACATGTAAAGACCAATGCTGTCCATAGTGCCTTGATCTCAGTGCTCTGTTTCAGAGAATTGCTGTCAGATATGATGATAAAAGCTGTCGGTGCCTGTCCCAATCTCTTAGAGATCAATGTTCCCACAGGAGTAGAGCTGACAGAATAGGTAGCCTGTCCTCTGCTGAACTGCCCTGTTCACCACTCAAAACATTAATTTAACACATTAATTCAGTCAATGATTGTTAAAATAGACTGAGCAATGACAGCTGAGGAGCAAGCACAGCATCTGTCCTGCCACTGCCCTGGAGGGAGGGATGTTCCCTGGCAAAAGTGGGAGCAGACATCTGGAGCTAGGAACAGCTTTGAGTGCCATTGCTAATGCTGTTGGGAGCAATGAATTTGGGCTCCCGAGGTCAGACTCAGCCCAGATCTCACAGAGGGAAACACTGGATCTATGTCATTGCAGCAGAGATTTTTTCTCCTGGCATAGCGGTGCACTGGCTCTCCTGTCTAATCTTCTCCATTGTTTTTCTTTTAAGTTTGCTACTGGAATAGGAAAGGTCACAGCTTCTAATCAGACACAGATATGACTTGAGCATTACAGGTGTGTATATGTAAACTAGAGAATGTGTTCTGTATCAGAATTCATCACAGGAAAGTATGGGACTGTGTCTATTGAATGTTTTCTTTCTGTGGTTTTTTTGTGTGTCTTAAAGTATATATGTATGTTTTGCTCTCAAAGGCTGATGAGTGTTAGCCTCAGATTGGCAATAACTCTAACTATGCCAGCATGCTAACACCATCAGACATTCCTCCATTCTAATCTTCTGCTGTTTATAGTATTGTTGGAAATATATAGCTACAAAGTCACCCTGGAGACATGTGTTATTGCCTAGCTAAATTCAGTTTGAATTTTAATACAGACAAGGCTCTAGCTCTGCTTTTGAGAGCTGATTTCATATGAGGACTTTAGCTCCCTAACTAACTATTCTAGTTTAAGTCTCTCCAAGGGACGCATCATTGTGAGAAAGCTGCTCAAAGTATTTAAAGCTAAGATTTATTGTACCCAAGATGGCCCTGTTCTCTTTCAGTAATGTGCCTGTTTGGAGTTTTATTACACTTCTTTATTCCTTATTATCTTCTTCCTTCCCTCCACCTCCAACAGTTGAAATGGATATCAGGTACACAGCACAGACAGCAAGGGCAATGCACAGTAATTGGGATTTCTATCTCCTCTTGTCGGTCCGCCAGTCATTTAAACATGGAACAGTGTTCACAGTGCCAGTGAGAAGTATGTTTGTGCCAATGCTTATCCTCACAGACACCAGTTGTGCACTGGCCGTTGTCAAGGCTGGAGCACAGCTGCAGGATGCTCTCTGCCAACCCCAGCACTGCAGCATGGCTCATTCAATGAGCTCTGCCCATTGCTCATTCAAAGCTGGGAGGTTTCTCGGTGAGAACAGGGCTGCCAGTGCAGGAGCTGGGCTGCCTGGACCCATAGTTGAACAGGTTAAGTGACTTCAATCTTCCTTTTTCTAAAGTTGTCCTCTTCTCTTTTTTCCTGAGATATTGCAAGGAGTACAGATACATTTGAGAAGTGATGTGATAAAAATACAAATAAGATAAAACCACTGAACAATACCATCCTGAGTGGAAAACAACTGGCCATTGTTTCAGCCTCCTCCTCTGCTTTCTTATCTTGTGTGAAAAATACCTGTGGTTCTCAGAGCACATTTCAAACATGAAGGACAGAGCAAGGCCAGGTCTACAGCACAGACTTCTGCTTGGCAAAGTTACTCTGTCAAAGACGTGAAGAACAGTGTTCCCTGACAGACACAACTGTGATGGCCAAGAGCTCCTACACAGGCATGGCTATATCACCAAATCTGCACTTTCTCTGTCTAATTTTAACCACAGAGTTTCTGACAAAACTGGATGTGTATTAGTGCTTTAAAGTACTGGTCTCACGAGTGGATTTACCAGGACTGCCTGGGGGCCTGTCACCTCAGTGCTGTACCACCAGAGCATGGGGTTGCTCCTGACATGATGCTGTTAACTCCTACAGCAGGCCTGGCAATGGGCATGGGAGGGCAGGTGGGATATTCAGCTCCCCTGCTTCTCCCTGTGAGCTTTTGCAGGAAAGGAAAGCATTTGTGCCTGTCCTGGGTAGATATCTGTAGGAATGGAGACAGGGAAGACCTGTGTGAATAACTGGAATGGCACCAAAGACAGGGTGTGCTTCTGAGCCTGTACATCCTCGTCCTTGACAGCGTCCACAGGCACAAGTGTGTGGAGCCACACACTTGCATCATGGTGGCTTGCTGGCTCATGGGTTTACAAAGCCCAGTCCTCACTCATACGGATTTCACCAGCTGTCATCAATCTCTCCTCATTCCGCAGATGCTTTTCTCTCTTCTCCTCTTCCACTGCAGCCCCAGAGAGCGTTGTTCAGTGTGAAATGCGTCAGCTCTGTGCCAGGCACAAATCACAGAGAGCTGTGGAGAGAAGCTAAAGCTGAACAGAAAAGCCTTCAGTGAAGGCACTGGAAAATATTTGTATCTTCACCTGTGCTGTAAAAAAAGAAAAAAAATAAGAAAGGAAGACTATAATTATGACAAAATTCAGGTCTGAGCTTTCTCTGCATGTCTTTCTGAGCTCCTTAAACTGAGCTGAAGTCTGTGGGTGACCATGTGTAAGACTCCTGGAGGGAATTAATAGTGCAGTTTCCTCAGCAGCCAAAGATTAAAGAGAGCCCTATCTCTGGTTTCTAAATTGTGTGACTTTCCTAACATCTTTAAGCATAATATTTTAAAGTTACTTTTATTTCAGTTATGGTCCTGCAGCTGCCTCTAGGAAGAAGCCATGTGTAACCAAGGACAGAATTTATAGGGAGGTAGAGGCCCCCTGTACAGTGCACACAGGTGGGAGAACTGTATATGCTGAGGAGCTGCTATAAGGAGTAACTTGGAGCACCTGCAGTGACCATTGCAATGATTTTTCAGTGTTATCTTCACCATCTCTGGAAAGACAGACTGAGGAGGTGGTGGTTTCAGGGATGTAGACCTGGGGCACTGTCCCAGTCAGACCTCATTTCAAGTCCCCGCAGGGCTTTCTCCCAACCCTGGCCATGGCCCAGCAATGCTGGTCTCCAGTTATCCTCGGCCCTGCCCTGCCCAGCCATGGGCTCTGCCCATCCCCAGATATAACAGGACAGTTAAAGCTTAAAGCCAGGTTTCACACCCCATTTGGCTTCTCTTGACCAGCACATTCAGACTGCTGTCATCATCCTCCTGCTCCCGACTGAGCATCTACACCATCCTAAAACTGTATTCACAGCATGTTGTGCACCAGCCCTTGAACCTAACTTGCTCAGAAACTGTTCTGACTCCAGCCTCATTATTTTTATACTGCTTGGTATCTGAAAAGCTATCACACTGTGAGTAACAGGAGTGTCAAGCTTTCACACTTCCCAGATGACAAGCAGCTCACACAACCCCAGTCCAAATAACCGTCATTTTAACAAATCTATAAAGTCAATGAGGCTCCAAGGATTTACCATTTAAATACTCAGAGACTTGAAAGTTGTGTTCAACACACTGTGTAGGCTGTTTTGAAACATCACAGGTAACAAAGGAGCTCAGTTCTGGGCAACGGCAACCAAAGCTTCAGTATCCCAAATTAGTAATCTGGTCTGTTATTTGATCATCTCCAAAGAAAATCTGAAAGTTGCTGGGGTGTTTTTATTACATGTCTTTTTGCTTGCTTTGTTATTATTTCAAAATTTCAGCTTCAGTCAGGCTACACCAACACTGGCGCAGAGCTCAGTGCTGCAGCTCAGCTGCCTGCACTGTTCACCCTCCAGCTGCCTGCAGGCTGAGCCCTTGGCAGGGCCCCACCGAGGCCCACGAGCACTCTCCCAGGCAACTTCTGAGCATTTGAGATGTTCGGGATGCAAGGGTTGAACAGTTTGGGGGTCTCCAGACTGTGCCAGTCAGCTCCAGGGGCAGAAGACATCCCTAGGCGTCTTTAATTTGGAAGAACAGCTGTGGCCCTCAAGTCTTCACTGGGCTCCTTCTGGCCCCTCTGCCACCAGCAAGATTTTCCATAGGTTAAGTAAGGCAGGATTTCACCCAGGGATCATCCCACAGCCACGCCAAAGGCTCTCACACTCAGGTCTCTTGGGATTCATCCATTTTCTGCTGGTGGGATGTCAGCACCAACAGTGTTGTTCCTGACCGCACGTAGCCCTGACCTCACCAAACAGGTACCGGGGCCGAGCACAGCAGGCAACTTGTGCTGGAGGCTTTCATCTTAGGCTTTGAAGAACAAACAAAAGACAGAGGAACAGAAAGCCTTCAAACTTCGCTGTTAAACAGGATCCGTAGCTTAATATTTATCTCTTGGTGTGAGGCAAGAAGAGGTTGACTTGTACGCTCAATGCAAAGAGGGGTAGGGAGGGGAATGTTGTGTATGGACGTTCACTGCATTCCCAGTGGTCAAACCACAGGTATTTCTTTAATTCATTAGAACTTACCTACAACTTTACTTAAGTATGTGAATATATAAATAATATACAGATCGTACTCCAGGCCTTGCACAACAGATATTCTCTCCAGCACAGCCAGGAACAGTTGTGATTCACTTCAGCTCCACTGATAAAGTGTGAATCATAATGAAGCAGCAAGAAAAACCTACCCGGCTGTCTTTGAGGTCTGTGACTATAAAAAACCCATTTTCTTCCACCTCTGCAAAATCTAAACTTTAGACAGAAATCTTTAAAAAAAAACCCTGAGTCACACTGGCTTTCCAAATTTCATAAACTGATAAAGTTTTGACAAATACTAAGCACAAAGCATGAAAGAAATGCTTCATATAAGGTGAAATACTTGGTTTAAAGTTCTACCACATAGCTAAGCACCCTTTAGCTCCAGGCCAGTAACAATTTTGCTCCACACATCTTATCCTTCACGTGTTTCCTTCCTGAACTATGGAACAGCAGCATCTCTGGCCAAATTGTGTGTAGAGCAGGGCCAGCTGCAAGCTGACTGTCATCAACTTGCACCTCATTTTTCAAGTTCATTCAGCCCTCTGGTGTGGTGCACGATGGGATACCCACACTGTTGTACCACCACTTGCAGTTTCCTAAGAGACCCAGTCAGCAATTAAGCCTGAAGATGCCCAGAACTGCCTGCAGTACTGGCCAGGCTCAGGCAACGCCCTTCACCTCCATTGGGACTATTTCTTCCACCCTCACAAAAGCCCGTGAAGGTGGCATGTACAAAAAAGCAGATGGTCTTATTGCTGCCTTGGAGTATGAAAAGCAGCATCTGCCTTTCTCCAGGCATCAACAGTTCCTTAGCCATCTAAAATTTAGGTGTTAATCTAGTTCTCTGAGCTTCATCTACAGTCAATGGAGATGGAGTTAAAGGCACCTCAGAATAAGAGTTCTTCCCACATAAGTTAGACATCTACTTTAGCACAGGATCAGTTGCCCTCTGGAGGAGGCTTTTGTCTTCATCAGTTAAAAAGTAAGGCAGACAAGTAGCACAGATTAAGTGCTTAACTTTCAGAGAGCAAAAGCTAGGTAAATCTTACTCCTGATCACATATTTTGTTACCTGAGGAAAGAAGCAGAGAAGAATCCTATAAAGAGAGACAGACTAAATCTATGAGGTATAAAAAAGGAGAATTTACAAAGATAAATTTGTTTGATGCTATCCTTTCTGAGCTGAGAATCAGCTTGTAATGTCGCTTCCAGCCCAAGCTAAGCACCCAGCCTCCTTGGGCATTTCTGATCTTTGCATCAGAGGTGCCTACAGAGAGCAGAGCTCACTGAAAGCCCATCCCAGGGCACTGCCAGGCTCTCTGGCACTTTTTGTTCTCTGTTTCCACCACAGAATGCAATGGCAGCTTAGGTCTATGGTTTGCAGCTTTGCGCTGTGCTAGGCTGGTGTTACACCAACCAAATCACAATCAGGTGTAGCTATATTGTACCAGCCAGGGAATGAGCAAGTCCAGATCCTCTGATTATATCATAAACCCTGGAAGGGAAGTCTGAGAGGTAGGTGATTACATCAGGATCCCCAGGATGATTTACAGACTAGGTAACAACATCTTCTTCTCACTCCATTATTTTTATGGCATACATAGACAACTTCTTACATTATTCATAAAAAAAAAAAAAAAAAGGGAAAAGCAACTCTGTGATGTAGGAAAGACTTTTAGGCTGGCATGGACTATTTATCAGAAGCTGACATGGGAGTGGTGAAATAGTGGGAGCAAGGCAGAGATCACTGGAAGTCTTACTGCAACAACTCTACCATGTTGCCTGGGATTGCTATAGCCACTTCATTGTCAATACTCTGCCTTTGATTATGGAGACCTTTCATGCATGGATGAAGATGTGTAAGAATAAAATCACTTTCTAGAGCTATTTTGAGGAATCTAGTCAAATGCTCCCACCCCAGGAGGGTACTGATCCTGTGCCAGCTTTCCCTGCAGGCGTTACAATCGTAGAGAGAAATTCTGCACTGTAAAATCAGGACTTTGGCCATAGCAACAAAACTCACGCTCCCCCTTTTCACACCTGCAGTCCTATTTCTGTGTGACAGAACTCAAAGCAGTTTAATTTTCTTTTTGGTTTGTTTTTGTAGCTCTTCACATGTGCCTGACTGTTCATTTACTTCTCAATCACAGGAGGTATTGCTAGTCTAGAACTTCTCAAAATTATCTCTGTCACACCTGAGCAAACTCAGCACATTACAATTCCACTGGGGACCTTGGACTTTCCTACCATTCATGTCAGATGTTTGCTATGAGGACAGGTCATGCCTGTTCACTCAGGTGAGGAACTAAAAGTCATGATCAAGCCTGTGATGGATCCTCCCTGTCCTTCCCCTCAGGGCCATGAGCACCCTTGGCAATCTCTCCACAAAAGAAGGTGGAGACCAGAGCAGGGATGCCTGGGATTCCTGCAGCAGGGCCAAGGTGCCCTTTGCCTTTTCATCCCTTACAGGAGGCAAACATAAACGGGATATGGCAGTAGGATCATTTGCAGTAGAATTCTTGGTGTTCGCATCAGTATCGTAAATGAATGGAAAATAAAAATTGGCAGGAGAAGATGGACCATCACTGGGAGGAAGAGATCTCCTGCCTGCTCCTTATGGTTCCCTAATACCACATAAGCCTTCTACTTTACAGCAGGAGATTTGGGGTCACCTTTTCAAAGTGCTACTTTTCCTTTTCACTGAATATTCCTGTATTACACAAGGAGTAAAGGTTTATCTGTACAAGGAGAGATGAATTTCAGCTATACCTTCACTCCTCGCATGCCTTCCTTGCATGATGCCTGCCTTTTCAGCTGTCTACTCACTCCCTGAAAAGAAAAGTTTTCTTATCTCTCAGTCTCACTTGAGCTATGTTTACCCATGCGTGGGGCATGCAGGGCTGGGTTTCAGCAGTGGGAGCTGTGGTGGGGACTTGTGTGGAGGGAAGCCATGAGCTGCCAAGTGCCAGCCACAGCTGGGTCCAGTCACCTCTGAAACCAGTGTGAGTGACCATCATGCACCAGAAGCTGGAGCCAGGCAGAGGATCCCGCAGAACCCCGGCTCAGACATATTTCAGGAAGACCTGCAGCTATTGCAGGCAGGAGACACGAAGGGGAGACTCATAGGGAGACAGACAGAGAGAAAGACAGCTGTGGAGATGTGGAGCTGGTGATGCACTCTTGGAAGAAGGAACTCCATGTCAAAAGGGGACACCCTGCAGCCCATGGGTGATCCATACCGGGCAGAGACATCCCTGTGGGACTGTGGCCATCAGGCAAACCAGTAAGAAGCACAAAGGAGCAAGGAAAACCAGTAAGAATGTCAGATGGCCAAAAGTACCCCAGTAAAATGCATGGAAGAGCAGCAGACCAAAACCATTACATACATGGCCCAAACCTCTGGGATTATTCAGTGTAACCCTCAGCAAAAACACGGAGAGGTGAGACTAGGAACGATGGAGGCATTTAACTGAAGCTGTGCCTGGGGAAGAGTAAAGAAAGCTGATTACCCAAGTGTTTATTTAATTTTTCATGTTTTCTTTTTCTCAATATCCAAATCAACGATTAGAAGCTTGTGTTAACTGGCAATAAACTAAAGTAAGTAAAGATTCCCTGAGCTGAGACTGTTTTGCCAGTAACACCACATCACCTGGCATTTTCTTTCTTTGCCTTTTTCACCCTTTGTAAATAATCTTCCAGACACTGCCCTGGTGACACCAGAAGACAAGTGTTTCAACAGACACACCAGCTTTTCTACCCTCTCTTGCATCTCATCACTTCACCCACATTTTTTCTTTGTTCTGCCTGACTTGATCAGCTCAGCCTTGTAAGAGCCAAGGCTTCCAGCTAACAAAAGGTAAAGTCACAGCAGGAGTCTGGTGAGCAAAGAGCACCTGGACATGCTCAACAAAAGAGGGCTGCCTCATCTTTGTGCCCATGTTGTGAACCCAGCCAACAGCCACAAAGAACAGCACAACTGAAGGCAGCTTGTGGCTTCCTGTTTGGTGACTGACAAGGTAATGGAGCCCAGGACAAAACTCAGCATGATGCTTTCTGCTGAACAGAAGCGTATCATCCAAGTAATATGAACAGTATTAAATACAAATAGGAAGGAATTGGTCCGAAAAATTCTGTTTGCCTATGGCATCTGTTCTTGCATCATTCACAGCCAATTTCAGTAGATTAGACTCCTGCAGACCTTAAGAAATTACTGAACGACATTTTGGCCTTTCTGCTCCAAAAGTATTTGATAGCTTTACCCTGAATGTGTTTGCATGTTCAAACACGCTCTTTATTTACCATTTGAATTTATCTGACTGCCCCTTCCATTGCAGCTCACCCACCACTCAATATTCAGAAACTGGGGAAAAAAAAATCACATGGTGTAAAATGCAGAATGGTGTCCTTGCTGTTTAACCAGACAAAAGCACTACACTGCACTGTTGTTATTCAGACAAGAGACAGAACAAGCAAGAAGCAGTGTACTTGAATAAAGGGTAAGCAATGGATTTCACTAGTATGCAGAAGGCCAGCACAAGTCTTTATATATTAATTACATACTGGTTGAGATTGAGTCTGAAATCTGTTGGGGATCTAAGTAGTGCACAAACTTTGTACTGGCTTTTACACTCAACCAAGAGTTTCACCCTTATAGTCTCTGCCCTTGAAAAGAGCGGACCCTTTCCTGTGAAAGGCCGCAGGTTCTGCCTGCCTGGTGAGGATGGTGGGTGCCCAGCCCTGTTGGCATCTGCACTGAAAGGCAGAGAAAGAATAGGAGAGCTGCTGAGTCCAGTAGCGAGATCTGCTGAAAGATACGAGCAGCCTGAGGGTAAGGAGACACTGAGAGAGCCAAGAAAACTCCTAGGGAGTGGTCGAGCTGAACTAACAAAATTCTTTCCCATGCACATGCCTAAGACTTAAAATAATAAAAACACCTTTTGGGGACTACTGAGGCATGGGAAAGCCAAACAAAATCTGTTTTGGATTTACTTTAGTCAGCGGCTCAGGAATATCAGAGACCCTGCTACATGAGCTGGAGATTTAAATACTACGAAATTCCAGAGAGCGCGGTAAGGATGGACTTTTACTCGCCAAGAGGGGATGTGCTTGTGCAATGTTCACAGCAATGGTGCATTTGCCCTCACTGGTGGAGTGGAGTGGCATTTCTCACAGAACTGGTGGGTTTGCCTCCTTTACTCAGCCCTTCAGCCCAGTGCAGAGTCCCTTAGTAATAACTTTCCCATAAAGCAAACAGCTCAGGAATGTCCCAGCCCAATCTCTCCATGCTGAAGAAATGCTGGGACTGGAGCAGTCCATTTACACAGTTAAGAAAAGCAGCTTCTAAATTTTGGTGTGCTTTCTCTGGGCTGTCTGTCTCTACTCCCTGCAGCACTGCAGCCAATGCTGGACTTCACAAATGCAACAGCTGCCACAGCCAGCAGCTCCGGCCCCTGGGTGGGCTGTGCAGTTTGGTTAGCTCTGAACAGTAGTAGCTCTTCTTGCAACAACGGACAGCCAAAAAGGCTGTGGTGAATGGAAGGACCTCCAGCTGAAAATCCCGGTGTGCTTCAGAGTCACTGGGGAAGGGTGCTCATCAGAAAGTTATTTTGAGGAGAAAATGTGTTCTTCAGGATGTTTCCCTCTTCTTTGGCTTAGGAGCAGATTTTGCCTGATGGTAACGCTCAGGCAGATGTCTCCAGGCATTCCTTTTGTTTAATGCAAACATATGCTGATTCTTTGAAAGACACCAGGTTTTTGCTGTTTGTGGCTTAGATGGTGGTATGGAGACATCTGAAGGAGGCAGGGAGTGGGACTGGCAGCTGGAGACTGCTCTCTGCCTGCACTTTGAACAGGATAAATCCTTGAGGCTGCAGGTGCTTGGTGGCAGATGGTCCTGGAGGACAGGCTTACCTTGCATGCTACATGGCCTTTTCCTCTAGGGAGTGCTGTGAACACTGCAAGATACACTTCACCCGTAGGAAGAGAATCAGACATGATGGGGAACATGATGCAGAGACATCTGAAACTCTTAACTCAAATTCAGTACAGTGTGTAAACATCACTGGACTGCTTCCAGACTTCTTGTAAGACATCTGTGTGCTGCTGCAAATGGCCAGGCTTGGTCTCTCACAGCTCAGGAATCCTTCCATCATGGGGAAGGCAGCCTGCAAAGACATGTGCAACCACTCAACTGTGGAGCAACTGGATGAAGAGATGTGTCAGAAGGCGAGGAACAATGGCAGTATTCAGTCATGACCGACATAGTCTGAAAGCACTGAACTGATGGAAGGGATTTACTAGCAATGTGTCCCAGGTTATTTAGGGCCCCAAGAAGAATCCAGGACATAGCTTGACGATGTTGTAAATCCAGCTCTAGAGCTCTTCTTAGATCAAAAATGCTGCATCCTCACGCCACAGGAGTTAAAAAAAAAAAAAAAAAAAAAAAAAAAAAAGTTTAAAGTAGCAGTAAGTGCTGTATCTACCATTCAGCCCACTTATTAACTGCAACAGTTTCACAGGCATATGGCACAGTAATTTCTCTCCTCAGACGCTATGTGAAAGCAAGATATAAAGAATCTCCAGAACAAGACTGCAGGGGGGGGAAATAGCTGAACTGACAATGCACAACATCATGTTTACAAAGTAAACAAACTGGGGAGACAAAAGCAAACCTTCTCTCAAATCTTTAGTTAAAAGAGCCATGTGTACAGCATGCAGCTATTAGCACCAGCACAGCACAGATGAGACAGAGAGACTTGAAACTGATGTTCCTTTAAAGAGTTTGCCATGTGCTGCTGCAGCATTAGCTGTCTCTTAAAATCCTGGTTTAGGAACAAACACTATTTACTGGATTACCAGCAGGCAACGGCCTGTCACCAAATTTATTTCCAGTAGACATATCAATGGGCATTGAGTTGCAGTATCAGAACCATTGTCAGTGGCAGACTGGACCTGCAGCCCCAACAGCCAAAAACTGCAAACGCAGCTACAAAAACCCTGCCCATCATGTCTCCTAAAGATGCTTTCTGAAGCAGACACAGTGGGGGTTTGGAGTACTTCAGTGGTCTACTCCTTGTCAAAAGCACCTGCAAAAGGATGTGAGCTGCCTTGTGCAACTGCGGTTTGCCTTACACAGGTGATGCTGTATGGTTTTTTGTGTGTAGAAGAAAAAAACACAAGTAACTCTGCTGCACATGGATAGCTTGTATAATTAGGGGACCATGAACAGCATTAAAACTGGGCTCTCTAATGCATCCTGCTAACAGAATCTCCCTTCCCACTGATCCTTCTACCACATCAATATGCTACATAGGCATGGAGGCTGTGCCTTGAATTACTTACTCAATAAAGTTACTGTTTATCTGCTTCTTAATCAAAGATGAACAAGTTTAGCCTCTGCTGAAGCCAGCTCTGACCATAAGAAGTGGGTAACTTGATAACCCCACACGTGCACATACTCATGCACTCACACTTAGTGAGAAGTTGTCCTCAATGTCATTTTGCCTTCCTTGATCTCACTTTTTTCCCGCAAAAGCCTTGAGTTGGTATCCAGAACTACCACCTTGTGGTAAATAAGCAGGCTGCTTCAGTGTGAATAGGGGCTCTGGGAGCAACAGAGAATGTTGTGGTGCTATTATTCTGAGTGGTAAGCTGCCAGTGCAGAGAAAGAGAGAAAGAAGGCTTGAGAAAGACAGACGGTTATTTCATGATGTTAGGTCAGCTGGTGCTCCACTTGTCCCAGGTGTTAACCTTCCATGGGAGGGCCTGGCCAAGACTGCCAGGATGCACTGGCCTAAAAGACTGTATGAAATTATACTTAAGACATTCAACACTAAGGGCATTCATCTCCTGAGACATGGAAAATTCGCTCTTGGATCTGAACATATCTTTGTTTCATTTTATTGGTGAAACACCCTGGAGTATGAACCTCCCAGCCTTCACACAAAGGTCCAGAGCGTTTTGGTTTCAGAGGGGTGGGCGAAAGCGGTGGGGTGAGGGGTTGGGGGGAGATTATGCCTGGCTGTTTTTCTGTTGAAAGTCGGTTTGTTTCTGTCTCATGAAGTATGCAAGAATGTTCCCATGCCCGGCCCGGGCCAGCCCCCAGCAGCATGCTTTGCACATTAGCAGCTGATGCTGGAATGCGGCGTTCCCAGGGCAACTATTAACCCCCCATTGAGCACAGCCAGTCCCCCACCATTGTGCGGGCTTTGGCTGAAGGATGCTTTGTTGGGTGATGTAATGCCATGTATGCAAACTAAGCCAGGGGCACAAATGGCACTTGGAAACTGTTCCCTGACTTCAAAGGGTGGGCTGCCTGACTCCTACTAAGGCTGCCTGGCTCAGGCCTGCGCCTTCGCTGCCGTATTTCACCTACTCTCCCACCCTGCCCCTACTGCCGCAGCCAAAGCCCTGGCAGAAGCGTGGCAGGAGCTCTGCGGTGGACACGACTCAGATGTTGCTATCAGTATGTCAACCTAACTTGCTCACCCACTCGGACCCCTGGGATACAGTCAGGAGGCTTTTTTCAGAATATTTTTCTTTCTTGATGCTTGAATATAGGACTGAAAAGAGTGCTGCACAGTAAGAAGGAAGAACTGCCCTCCCAGATCCATATCCCAGCCACAGACACAGCTAAATTCTTACCCATCATCTTCAATAATTCAACTAATTCTACACCACTGTGTCCTCGAGAGATGTGGTTTCGTATTGATTAGAGGCTTAGGCTACAGGGAGCCATGACTTGATGTAGACCTAACACCTGGTAAATGTTAAAAACCCACTATTCTTGTCCCTGACACTTTGCTGTGTTCTCCAGGTAATGAACACAGAGGGGAATTGGAGGTTTGCCACCAGCTTCAAAAAGAGAGAGCAATGTTATTGTTACATTTAAAATCCACTTATTAGGTGGCTGTCTAAATTCAGTTACATAAAATGCAGAAATAGAACACATCAGGGCATTGTGGGGACTAATCAATTCCTTAACAACTCCTTCAGATTACTGAAAGTCTTAGCATCAAACCACTCACCAGTCCGATTGATTGAGAAACACCCGAAACATGCTTGTTGTGTGTGCCTGGTTTCTGTTCTCAACAAGAAATTGGCGGAGGTATTTCAGAGCATATTAAAAAAAAAGGCAAGCGGAAAATATGCAATGTTCAAAACAATCTTTACAGTGCTCTTTGGTTGTGCAACAGCAAACTAATATGTAACTCCAACTAGGACTGAGAAAACCCCTACCTGGGAACCAAAAGCATCCCAGTTCCACACCTATTTGCAGACTGCAGAATTCTTTAATACTGATATCTTGTCCTAGTACATTTTGGCCCAGTTTTTCAAATATATATCGTGTGACGGAAGATGCATATACGCATCAGTGAGTTAAGTGTCTAATGTTTTGGGCCATGCTTCTTTCTATTCTTGTCTTTTAGGACCAGGACCTTGTCAGATAATCTCAGACACTTCCTGTAGCACTTCTGAGAGGCAGGCAAGTCGAGTGCAGCAGTGATGTCTTCACCCAGTGCAAAATCAGTAAGCAAAATGGCTAGAATTTTGGTCACTGTTGGTGACAAAACTGGGACAAGAAGCTGATGGATGCAGATGGAAGAACTCCTCTTGATTTCAGGAGGATCAGGGCCAAGGTTGCTTCCTCAGCCCCCTAGCTCACCTGCTATGCAGGAAGGTGATTTCATGATCACACAGTGCTTCTGATGAGAATGAAAACCGAATGACAGTGTTCTCTGTAATAAAGATAAAGCAAAATCAAACAAAACAACAAAAAAATACATGCTTGCAAGACAAGAATTTCAAAAATACTCTTAAAACAACCTCATAATGCAGAAATAGAGATGAATATAAAGCATATAACCTTAAGTCTGCCCATGTGTCCTACCAAAACCGCAGCAGGAGGGCTTCTGCTTCAGTTATCCAGCTCCCTAAAAATGAAGCTGAGTAGAGAAACTTCCTGACCTGCTCTAGTGAGACCCAATTCTGATTCCCTCCAGCTTATACAAAGCTCCAGTTGCTTTCAGTGGGAACAGCTTAGCAGTTCTAGTAGTGTGAATGGACGCATTACAATGTCAGTAATAACAAATGTCATGCACATTCCATGATTAGCTAGAAAAATGATTCTAGGGTTAAATAGGCATGTCTCATTCAGATGCATGTCACTGAGATGGGCCCATCACCTAGGTACTGGATGCCATCTCTCCCTTTTTCTCCTTCTCCTATTGCTAAACATGCTAATCCCGCACAGCAACCAATCATTACTGCAGACCAGGCTTGTCCAAAAATTATGCAGAGACAATTAGCCTCATTGAAAAAGGTATCAAAGACCTCACAGTATCATTCATCTGTCCCTCAGTGCGCACGCACACACACAGGCATCCAAGGGATTTTAAACATAGCTAAAGACAGTGTTTTCATTAGTTCACTATGAATGGCAGTGACTTCATGCATTAAAAACTCCGCACCTCCCCCTGTGGTGTAATGCCTGTGCCCTGAGATGAATGGCTTTGCTGCAGCTTTTTGTCCTGAAAGGCTAGGAGAGAGATATTCACCAGTCCCAAGGGAGATTGCAGCTGAACGTGCCCTATTACGATTATGCTGGCAGCATCTATTGACTGCAAAAAGCAGGTGACATCCCCAACAAAATCAACACAGGGATAAATCAAGGACCTCGAAGTGACTGGCATGGAAACTGGGAAAGGGGAATTTAGAGGAATACCACCGATTTAGCTTCTCTTAGGGTGTAAGTAGTTAGAAACAGAGTCTGTACTTCCAGACTGCTTTACTAGTATGAACAACCACAGTGTTCCTGAGAAGTAGAAATGACATCCTTTGTCTTTCTCCTTTATGTTACTAAAAAAAAGAAGCATGAGGTGTGGTTGATCACGATGTTCGCAAATGTCACTCTCAGCACCCACACAGCATGGGGACAGAAAGACTAAAAGTTAGACAAGTAGATGCAGTAAGGATCCAGATATTTGCAGGAAACTGTGTGAATAGTCTGCTGTGGCTACAAGGTTTCTGCAGGGGTTTCCATATGAAATAATATTATTAAAGGAGTGTTTCTTGTTTAAAAAAATACCTGTCATCTATTTTGATATTTTTTTATGACCACAATGCATATATTCTATTGTCTATGTTAGTTATTTTCTTGTTCACAACTGTTCAGTGCATATTCATTACAAATACACGCTGCGATACGGTCATGAGAGAATATCTGAACCACTACAGAGCAATACTGTAGTGAATCAGGCTACTGAATGAGATACTAAATCACTTCACACTTTATCTTACAGAGAACTTGTCAACACACAATATGAAAAACCCACAACTCTGGGAAACAATTACAGTTGTAACTTTTGTTGGGAGACTTGGCAGAGCAGCCACAGCCTCAAGAAGCTATGGAAGCTGAGCACTTGGGAGCAGCTGATGACTCTCTGCAAACCTACTGAAGAGCCTCTGGGCCCAAAAGCTTGCTCCCGTTTTACAGCTGTATGAGCTGTCAGTGCCCCCTAATAACAGCACTTCTCTGGAGCACTGAGGCTGCAACCATTTCAGTGCTGCAACTCTTCAGACCAGTGTCTTTCACAGGATGTGTCAACAGCCTGATCCAAAGTTGGCCATAAATAGAAGCACACCCATTCTAAAAACTTAGCTCTTAAATCTGCTTGAAAATATAAGCTCAAACATTCCCAAATTCCTTTAATAAAAATATTTACATGCTCTGAAATAATTTACAGACTACTACCATCCCCGTAACAGCCCTATGGAAAATCATTGTTGTACCAGATAAGTACATTTTTACATGGGGCTACTTTTTAAGGGTGGATTAAACCCCACTGCAGAGGCTGTGCACAGTCTTTTGGAATCCACTGTTGTTAATGATTAAACTACACACTATTTCCTAAAGGTGGTGCTGCAGCCAAAATGCAATCCATAGGTGGGCAGCAGAAACCAGGCAAAGTTACTGTTCTTCTAAGAAAGAACGATTACTGCCTTCAACCATAATGCTTTTGACAGGCTGGTCTAAACTCTTGTCAGGGTCACAAGGTTAATCTCACAGCAGCCACAGGCCCCCTTACTGCCGAGCGTGAACAATATGGTTAACATCTTTGGAACGGAGTTAAATTTCTTTGTCATTCCTAGCCTACACCTGACAGACGCAGCCCTCTTCTCTGCTTTCATAACCTGCCATCTGGAAGATAACAAATTCTTATCTAGCCTGTTGATCTTTTCTTCAATCGCTATGAATGTTTCCCACCGCTGACCAAAAGACCAGAAGACAGAGTTTACCCACCTGAAATAAACTCTGAGCTTTCCTGAGGCTAATTCCTTCAGATCCTAATGTGACTGCAGAAAATACAGGAATGTGTGACACAGCAAAGAGCTCTCAATACCAGCAGCATTCCTTCGGCTCATCACCACAACCACCACAGCTCTCATTCCTGGGCTACTGACTAAACGCAAATAAATTTTGACATTGTTTTTTGTTCACTATCTCATCATATTTGGCTTCATTCATCCGTTTATCCTCATGTAAGACTAAAGGTAGGTTAACACAGGATGGATGATGCCATTTAGTTTATGTCCCAACAAAGAAGATGTTGCACTTTGCTTGAGCACCTACAGTGATGGTGCAATATTTACCTTTGGTAAATTAACATGAACAACCAGTTACTGACAATCTCAGCAATGGATCTTCTACCTGTCCACATGAAGACTTGTGTCCCATGCAGGGGGAATTCTGTAAATCGAAGTATTCAGGCTCAAGAGTGAGATCCCTAACCTTAGTCCTTGTAATCATCTGCAAGTGCTATCTACAGCTCCAAGTCTTATCCAAATATATATGTGGCTTAGCATATTTTCTTGGACTCAGGCAAGCTTCTTTTTGTCCTCCATATTCCTGTCAGGAACTTGAAGATGTCATGGCCAGGGTTTCGTATCCAAATGACTCTCTCATCTCACCTACAAATAACCAAGAAACTCCAAATTTTCCTTGTTAGCAGTGCAGACCAAACACTTAAGGTCCAGATCTACAAACACTGAGATCTTACTTACATGCCCAAATTCACTCAAATCACTGAAGTCAGATGCATGCACAGTAATGCAGACCTGGACTATTGAGAGCTATTTAGGCTGCCTAATTTTAGATGAGGCAACCTGTACAGTCACAGAAGGGAGTCAGGCCTCCCAGGGCCAGTCAGAGGTAGGGTTTTTGGTTTCCTTCTCAAACCGACTGATGTGCCCCATCCAGGGGAGGGGGAAACATAATGCACACTGGGAAAGGTGGATATATGTTGAGCCCCAAAACTCTTCCAGAAGAGAAGAGGCACAGTATGAACAGTTTGAGAATCCCTCTGCTAAGTAGCATCTCTGTTGATTCTGTAAGGAACACAGACTAACATCACAACTGCAGTTACCCTGGCTGTCCACTCCCACTCTCCTGCTTCACATCAGATCTAGCAAGCATGCAATTGCCCAGAGATTTAAGTCTTTTCTTTCTGTGGGTTAAGTGCAACTTGATGTTTTAGTAAACCTGATTAAAACACTAGGCTTCTGCTGAAAAGGTGGTTTGCTGCAGTGTTTCCAGCTGCAGTGTCCCTGACGTTCCTCTCATATCCTATGGGAGCAAGGTGCTTCAATTCAGCTGGTTCAGAGTGATAACAATAGTACAATTTTTCCATAAGATCAGTCTTCTGAGGTTACCCAAATAGACTGATTCACCCTGCAACTGTACGATTACTAGACTGCACACCAAAGAAGCAGCAGAAGCCAACGGCAGAGAGAAGCAGATCAGAGCATTCCTTTTGGCTGGACCAGCTTAGCTGTAACCTGAAACCATACCATAAATTAGGTGCCTTAAACACAGATAGCAGGAATTTGCCCCCTTGCCACCCAGGAACAATGCTTAGACCACAAGACAGCAACAGGGCCAGCAGTGAGCCATGCTATCTGTTTGCCTCCTCAGCAGGTCACGCCATCCCTGCTTTCAGGTTGTGTGGGCAACACAGAAGAGCAATCTTTACCATGGGCATCCCCAGTACATCGGTGGCAGTGACGCTCCTCTTCCCTGTTGAGATGCCTGGATGCATACACATAGGTATTTATGCATGAAGTAAAATGAGGTGATCAAGACCAAATTACTTTGGAAATACTATTTTGCGTTTCAGAGACGTGAGCTTCCAGAGAAAGAGCTAAATAGCTAGGTAGCAAAGATGCTGTAGGTATCTGAAAGTAGTTTATACCTGTCAGTGCAGGGACTCTGGACTGGCTTTCTATACCTGACATATAATCAAGGGGGTGACAAAGGTACTTCTGTTTACTTAAAAGTATTTACCCTACTCATTTTTACCCATGTAGAGTCACAATACAATAAATCAAAGATCCAATGAGCACAGATGCACACAACTGGCATATGCATGGTAATTGAAAATTAATAGATATTTCTACTTTTCTTATAATTCAACACAAAAGCTGATGGAAAAAAAAGTATTTGTAATCTAAAAGCAAGCCAAACAACTGAAAAAAATATAGGGCAGGCATTATAATGTGCTATGTACCTTAGTTCCCAGTGGCCTGAAAAAGAACAGCCCGCAGCCTAAGATACCTAGCTGAACGTGCCTTGACCTTAGCTGAAACAACCTCTTCCAGCCACTTGCTTACTTGCTCATCTCTACCTGAGCTAGCAGTGTGTCTGGGGCAGTGTCAAGCCCACTGCATCCCCCGTGAGTGAGACTCTCCCTTCCATGCTAGCAGGGCTTCCCTCTGCAAGAGCTCAGCTTTACCTCTGGGGATGGCAAGGGATAACTCTAAAAATTGCTTTCATTGCTATGAGATGAGCATTTATTTCCTCTATCATTTTAAGGGAAGGAACCAGGTATTTTTAAATATTAGGCTCAGTTCTCTGTGGGATCGTTTCCATGAGGCTGTGGACATCTTCCCCCAGAAAAAAACCAACCAAAACTCAACCCTCAACTTTGAACTAGAAAATTAAAAATAATCAATAGCAGTAACAGTTTTTTATGGGACATAATTGATATATACAAAGAATTAGAGAACACTTCTTACCTTTTAAAGGTTTTAAATACAATTTGGAAGCAACTTTAAGTGAACCAGGCTGAGTTGTGTTTCTCATCTTTACTTGATGTATGATGACAAAAGGAGATAACCTTGGTATAGATAGCATGATTTATTCAGAACT
Organism: Strix uralensis; assembly: GCF_047716275.1. Lineage (NCBI taxonomy): Eukaryota > Metazoa > Chordata > Aves > Strigiformes > Strigidae > Strix > Strix uralensis. Next base: position 80,619,321 of record NC_133974.1, on the reverse strand, counting down.
GAAGACAGTGAGACATGCTTGAAGCCATTGCAGATTAGTAACCCCTGTGCGTACATTTTTTATTACTTTAGGCTTTTCTCCACTTCCCACCCTTTATCTCCAGCTTTTACTTTGTCTTTGCCTGTCTCGAAGTAATGTCCTTTCTAAAGGACAGAAATCAATCCCACCAAGGATTATATTTCACAGCCACATTCTTTATTTACAAGGGGTTTTCAGTGCTCAAGAATTTTTATACTTATTAAGATACTTCAGTTGTTTTTATAACTTGATGAAATGTTTACAATGTGATGAAATAGCTTTCAATTCAGAAATACTTTAATGAGAAGTTACAGCAGACATTTTAACACCTCCAGGCAGACTCTAAAACTATTGCAGTTTGGTGAAATGTGATTATCTTTCTTGATACAAACTTTCAAATCAGCTCTGATTTTTTTCAGGAACAAGCAATTTTTTCTTCCTGGAGAATGACAAGTTGAAACATTCAGTCCTGAGTAAATTGTTTTGTTCAGGCACTAAAAGACCCAACATCCCCTCTAAAGCCAAGGCAAACACACAAATAGGCAGGAGCTATTATTACAGGCAACCGGCCCTCTGACCGGAGCAGTGCTACTCATGATGGGTAAGGGCAGAGCCCTGTCTGTAAGCAAGAGGGGGGCTGTGTGGAGCTTGTGGAGCGCCTTTAATCTCGACCCCCATTTTCAGAGACGAGAGCAAAACCTGACTAACTCCACCCTGGGGCACCCACCCGACTGCTCAGAAAACATTTAGCAGCAATGAGGAGTGACCTAGTTGCCTCTTTTATTCACTTACTTCAAAATATGCTTTCTGGGTGGAATGAACCCCATATTTCAGGCACTTTTCCCAGTGTCACCTCCTGTATGGACAGGTATCATAGCACTCTTCCCAGCAGTCTCTCTCCAGCTTCGCACAAGAGCTGGGAATTCATCTGAAACCCTTGCTCGGTGCCCATGTAATGCGATGATGAAAGAAGCAGACAAGACCTACACGTTAGTAACATTATTCAGAACACGCTGGAGAGAAGAATAATATTTATGGAATTTATCTGTGCAGGAGATGCACACAGTACAGCAGAAGATAACTTTTTGTGTATTTCAATAGCTTTTATTGTCAGATAGAGGCAACGCCTTTTCTTCATGTTTGGAACTCTTTTGCCCTGAGCAATGCGAAAATTGGAAACATACTTTAGCCAAAGTTACAACATTTGACCTCCATTTACATTGACATTGTTGCAAATTCAGATTATTTCACTCTAAGATCTTAATTTGCTAAAATATAACTGACTTCTAATTATCATTTTTACAACTCTTTGTTTACAGATTTCACCAGTTCTCTCCTGCCATATTATATTCCACTCCTGCTGCCTAATTTCAAAGCTCTTGCTGCTTTGACACAGCATACCAGTGTTAATACATAACTGATGCATTTACTAAATGGGCAGGAGGGAAAAACAGATGAGCAAGAGCAGGGTAAGCACTTGACTGTAATTATCTGTGAATGGGCTTAGGTTAGCAGTGATAATGGTAGAAATAGATTTTACACGTCAGGCTAAATTCATCCTGTGGGTAATTCAAATCGTCTTAGTGCCATTACTTCATGGAAATGTTCAGCCTAAATGTGGCTTTTTTTTCTTTCTTTCATCCCCCATTTCTCATTTAAGAAGCAGGATGACACAGCACATAAGGGTATTTATTCTCTTCCCTTAAACTTGCGGTATCGTGTCCTCATTTTTGGCTTTCTCTCCACTTTTCCCAGTGTTTTCTCATCTAGGTACAAGTTTTCCCAAGGTGGGGGAATCTGCAACACTGTCTGGTAGCAGGAGGTAGAGAAAGGGCCAGGGCATTTGCAAGCCGTGGCCTCTGTTCAGCCAATTGTTTCCTGCACGTAGGATTTTGGAGCTTGTGGAACTGCTCCCAGGCACGTTTTCCTCCCCATGAACTCCCAGACCCCTCCTCATTCCCCCACTAGAAACACCAGCTCTCCTTTGTGGGAAGGCGCAAGGTGCTCCCCAGGCAGGAGGCTGCAGGCGGGATCCCAGCAGCCAAGACTGCATTTCTTCCACATCCCAATTTGCTGGGGGGTGGATCAGAGGGAACACATACAGCATTTTCAAAAAACAGGAAAGGGCAACACTTTTGGCATGAAAAAAAACAGTGATTTTGCAGAAGAATCCTTCCTGGTTCTACTGCCTCTTTAATAATACTCTAACACTTTGTAATTGCAGACACTTCCACTATTTGATCTAGGGAAGAACACAGAAATGGAGATGAAAAATATGAAAAAGGGAAAACGCTGAAATTCAGATGAAAATAAAATCTGCCTTTGATATTACAAAAAAAGTTTAACCAGGGAATATTATTCCAAATATTTCAAAAGTCAGTTGTTTTTTGTAACCAAAACCTACCCTTTTCCATCATCTAGTGGTGTTATTCTTCCTTTTGGATTAAAAATATTTAAGTAAACTAGAGAGAAAAAGGGAAAAAAAATAGGAAAACAATATTACAGACAGTAATTCTCATCAGAGCAAAAATAAACACATACCTGAAAGAAAATAAAATCAAGAGAAAAGCCTTTGTGAAAGCCATCTTCAGAGACAGCAGAGGCCACTTACTCCTTTGGGAGGTATGGCTTTGCCAGGATTGTTGTTGTCTGTAGAGGCTGAGAGAGGAAAACTTGCAGGGAAAAGACAGCAGAAAAGAATATGTGTAATGTTTGCCATGCAAAGGACATCACAATTATTTTAGCATTGTGCCTGAAGCCTAGCACTCACATGATAAGCAGAGAGAAACCCTGGGCAGGGATTTAACAGCTCTGGCATGGTTTCAAAGTCATCTGAAAGTAACCAAAACTCCATAGTTCAAACTGCAGCGTATGGTTAAATAGATGACTCCTGTGTCGTTACGGTATTAAACACAATTGGAGAAGAGCTGTTATAGATCTATTACATTTTATTTGATGAAGTACATGGAAGTGGCATTACTGAGACCCCAGAAAGGGGCTCATACCAGCAGCTTATGCACTTCGTATTTAGCTATAGATATCAACTTGCCAGAGCACCTGTATAGGCAAACACATGTCAAATGGGCCCTATTAGAGAGAACACGACTTAAAACTCCTCATGGCCAGCAGCCATGCCACTGCTAGCTGTGATCTCAGGAGGCTGTGTAATGAACACAGGTTTGGGCTTGATTAGAGCTTGGGTTAGGAAATCTTGAAAGGAAGGGACCTGGGAACTGGTCAGAGTTAGAATAAAATTGTGAGCCTACAATGATGTTAAATGATTTACTGTTACAGAAAGACTGTTTTGCTTTAGAGCTAAAATGAAGCTTATGACCATTTTAGTAAATGCAGTCCCACGGAGACTCTGTCAAGGGTAAGAGTTACAGCCTCTGTGCTCTAGGGCCAAATCTGATTTATGAGTCCATTCTCCCTACCCAGATTCCCCACATGGTTTCCAAAGGTTGTTGACGGAGCAGTGTTAAGCAGTTGCTCCCTCACTACCTGAAGGTGTCTCTGTTTCAATGGCAAATGAAAAAACTTACAGAGGAAGCACATCAGGATCCTCTGGGATGAAAGATATATAATATACAGTGGGTGCTAGGCACTAGACACAATGGGGTGTAACACATCTCCCGTGTCCTCACAGCCACACGGCACGTCCCTGGCACAGCAGCCATACCGCAATTGCCCACAAGCAGTTTACGGCTCCAGACCTGTTCCTTGGCCTCACTTGCAGTGTAATGTGGTCACTGATCAGCACAACAAGCATTGGATTTTTATTTAATGTAAACTGGTGTCTCACACCTCACCAATTATATCTATATCTTGTACACAGCTTTTGGTATAATAATGACTAATTATTACTAATAAATGTAACCAATACTGTTATTAGCATATAAGCCACCCTGCAACTTTAGAAGTATTTTTTATTGTTTGCATGCTATTGTAGATAAATATGATATTTTACAGGTGAAAAAAAAAAAATCCCTGTCCCAGAGCTCACAATTAAACCTGATTTTGCAACATGCTGATCATGAAAGCCCTGGTATGATAAACAGCCCCACTGAAACTATCGATGATTTTCTAGGAATAAGGCAAGAGCCAGCAAAATCAAGCTCTAACATGCACTGAAAACATCACAAAATAAGATTTTGTTTCAGCATGTATGCTAACAGAAAGCAGATTATTATCATTTCATGTGTAATACCTATGATGACTGTATACACGATGACATATACACACAAATAATTATTACTGCTGCAAGAGCTGCGTTATGGTTGGAAGGCCTCCATAACATGTGCAGCTGGTTAAATCTGACCAGTTTAAACCGAGGATGCAGAGTTCTGCAAATAACCTTTCATGTAAGACAGACAAGTAATTTTTTTTTTTAAGGCTCCCTGACTGTCAGCTCACTGCTGCCACAGCTAGTTCAAACTTTCTTTAGGATTCATTTCATGCCCTCCTTTCTGTTGATATCCCCGAGATCAATCCTTTCTCTAATGAATAGCTGACCTATTCTTCTTTGATTTGCCATTGATTTCCTCTGCTTACCTCCCAAAGCTTTGCCTGTTGATTAAATGCTAGACATAAGAATGCCTCAAATTTCTGACTTCTGAGTCATCCTCTGATGACTTGAACAGCTTGAAGCCAGCTTCAGCTCTCAGAGATCATTAGTGAAAACTCCTTTTGTTTCTAGACTCTATAAACAACCCATTTCTCTCTAAGTTTAGGTACTCCTTGTGAACTAGATAATAAAATTATCTCCTATACGCATTGCTAAAATTATTGTAAGAAAAGGAAAGATACTTTTCCACAGTTGTGAAGGCAAACCCCAGCTTTTCCTTTTTGCACTGGGAAATCTTTTTGTCTACATGCAATGCAGACAAGACCATGAGCAAAGACATCTGCTTATGCAAACTTTTACTTTTGCATGGGGTCCCTCTGACTTGGCATGACTCTGCATGAGACACAGGCTTACAAAAGGGCCTCTATTTTCTGAATTTTCTGAATCAAGACACTGGTTTATAAGAACCGTTCCATAATTCCCCCTCTCCGGCTTCCACTTTACAGAGCAAGCTGGATGAAATGGCTTATCTGCACTGCAAGAAGGAGAGCTGGAGTTGATGCTTTGAAAACATGCAGTGGTATTTCCTTGAAACACAGATACCTTCAGTCTCCAACACTTTGATGTCTCCTTCAAAAACAAACAGGCTAATGTTATCTCCATTTTCCTGCAGTTCTGATGTTTCTCAAAATGCAGCTTATTTTCTCTAGGGTAACACACAACATCTGCCAATCCTAGGAGACCAGCTATGCAGGATAATTACTATATTTCTAATTAAGGTAATCACACCTGACATACTGTACCATATTCCATTCTGACTGTGGCTAGACTGGGAGCATCAGCTGCACATGACCCACACTTTTCTTACTCTCCTATTCATGTTGTGTCGGAAGGAAACACAGCCCTAAGGTGAGAGCCCTAAGGTTTCTGGTGGGAATGATGAGCGGAGCACGTTAATGTGGTGTGCCACAAAGCACACCCCTGTCTCAACAGCCTAGATGCAGTCCTTTGCTCCTGTGACAGCTAAGGGACCCTGTCACAGAAAGCCAAGCTATGTGTTTGTAAGCAACTGTAACATTTTTTTTCCAAACAATCAAAACCAGGAAGCATGCAGCAACTGTTCAGAGCTGTTTGCTAACATTTCAAGTTCTCCACTAGCTGTCAGGACATGACAGAAAGTCCTACTGTGACCAGAGCACTGTGCTGGCTCTGCTGCAGCCTTCATGCATGCAATTGGGCAGGTTAAGTAAGAATAAGTTCAGCAACAGAGCCTAAATTTGGGCAGCCCTGCCCTTGCATTGAATCCTGCAATCCATGGTAGAAAGTAAGTGAGGAGACGCAGGTGACGATATTACAAGATGCTGACTCCAGCACTGGCTGGACCACTCCATCAGACAATCGAATTCACCAACATGACAGACCACTCTTCCAGGAAAAAAAAAGCCTGAATTTTCTGTCCCTTTAGCGAGTTTGACCAGCTCGGCAGTCTGAAGTGCTCCAACACTGGCATGAGGATGGTGCTACAGCCACAAGCAAAGGGAATGAAGAAGACAGAAGACTGAAGATGGGAAGGAGTAAAAAGGAGAGGACAGTGAGACATCTTTCTATGGGCAGAGGGGAGCTGTCATGCCAGCTCAGCTGCCTGTGAAACCACGTTAGGCACCTCAGAACAGCATTAGAAACAGCTGGCATGCTGAGAGGGTAACTGTATAAATCAGCCTAGACTTCACAAAAGGGTAGGCCATGAAGGGTGAACCTTGGCCACTGGGGGGGGGGGGGTGTCCACCTCTGTTCATCTGGGACCCACAGCCCTGGAACCATTCCAGAAATGAGGTGTCTACATATTTGCTCAGATAATGAGCAAGATGCCAATATTTTCTCTCAGAAGACCATTGCGAGAAGAGAAGGGTTTGGTGATGAGATGTCCCCTGTGCTTACAGAGCAGCCTTGCTATTACAGTCCAGCTGGGAAGAGGCAGAGGTAAGTTGTCATCCACACTGGCAAGGCTGAGATTTTATCCAGCCTCATGTCCAACCTAAAATGCAGGAGAAAAACCTGGGAGCAAGGACAGGCGACCTGATGCTCTGCTTCCCTCACCCTGTCAGGCAGTCACGTCACACCAGCAAGCCAGGCTTGCTCTTGTGGTCCCTCCTGGGCAAATTCCAACTCCTTTCCCTGCAGAGTAGTGCAACACTGTGCAAAAGCCTTCCCACCTGCTCCCCTTACAGCTTGCTGCTGCCCCAGTTCCCATGTGGGCTGCACCCTCAAATACAATGGGATATGTGGGGAAATTAGGCAACAGCCTACTTGTGAGGGAGAGGGAGCAACACTACAGAACTTGAGAGAATGTCGGCTGCCTCCTGGAAAATTGCTACATTAAAAAGCAAATTATAATACAGGAGAGGGAGGGAGGCAAGCAGATTTCTAACTCTCGTGCAGCACAGCTCCCCAAGTACGCTGCCCCCTGCACACGGGGCTCCCTGACCCTGCAGGGTTTCCAAATCTGACTCCGGCTCCTCGACTGCATCTTTTGACGCTTTGTGCCCTTTCCCCGCGCCAGCACTGCCCAGCCAACCTGGCTACGGCAGAGAGACCTGGGCTGAATTCTTGTGCCTTGCTGTGATCACTCTTTAATCAACATCTCACCTACGCAGACTTCAGTGCTGCCAGCGCGGAGCACAGAGTACCCTGACAAGAATAAATTCGGCCCCAAAGGGGGACAAAACCCCCACAGGCGGCCCCTCGCCACCCGCCCACACGCGGACTCCCCCCGTGGCAGCCGCAGGGGTCCCCCCGACACAGTCCCTCCCCGTCCCGCCGCCCGTTCTCTCCCCTCAGCGGCCGTTACCGTCCGGGACGGCCCGCAACGACGAACCGCCCCCCTCCCCTCCCGCCCCCTCCCGCCCCCTCCCGCCGGCCGCGGCACGGATTGACGGCCGCGCTCGCCAACCCGAGGCCAGCCACCGCCCCGCCCCGCCCACTCCCTGCCCGGCTCTGCCAATCCGCTGAGGAGGCGGTGCGGCGGGGGGCGGGAGAACCCCGCGCGGGGCCGCCGCGGGTGTCGGCGTGCAGTCCCGGGGAAGGGCGGGGTGGGGCGGGGGGCGTGTCCGTCCGCGCCCGGCCCCGCCCCCACGGCCGGTCCTCCTCCCGGGCCCCAGCGTGCGCCCGCCGCTTGCCCCGCCGGGACGTTGCTGGCTCGGCTCGGCGGGCGCTGGGTGCCCCCCGCAGAGGACGGCGGAGCCCCGCGGCTGGGGCCACCCCGCGGTAAGTGCGCGGGCGGCACCCGAGCTCCGCCGTCGGGGCAGCGGCGCCGGCAGGTCCCGCGTCTCCCGCGTCCCTCCGACTCTGGCAGCGGGGTGGGGCGGGGCGGGCGCGGTCCCGGTGAGCTGCCGGGGGACAAAGGACGGGGGACGGGTCCCGAGTGCGGGGCGGGAGCGGTCCCCGCCCCGGCTGGCTGTGGGGAGCGGTCCCCGGGGGAACGGCGTGGCTGCAGGCGGCGCGTTGCGCGGCGGGACCCGCGGAGCGCCCGGCCAGGCGGGGCGAGCGAGCGGGGCCGCAGCACCGCGGGCGCGGGGCGCCCGGGGAGGTGCCCGCGGGGCTGCGGGGGGCTGGTCGCCTGCCCGCGCCTGCCGGTGTGACCCTGCGGTGGTGACTGCACAAGTAGGTGGACAACTTTGTCCGCAAAGGCGCGTCTGAACTTCGGCTGAAGCGCCGCAGCGGTTTCTAGTTGTATTACGTTAGCGGGGAGTTTTGCCGTCAAAGCAGCGGCGAGCGGCGGGGCTGAGGCCGTGGCTGTCGTCGCAGTTCCCAGAGGTGGCGAGGGCGGGCAGGAAACGGGAGAGAGTGGGGCTCCGGAGGAGATTTGGAGCCCTGGTGACTCCCTCATCCCTCGCTGTTCTCCTGTGCCACCGGCGGGTCTCGCCGGTGCTAGAAGATGAGGTGATGCTGGGATGCGTCCCCCGGCTGCGCGACGAGACCCAGGGCAGGTGGGCATCTCCCAAAGGGCTCCTGCGGGGCAGGAGGTGGCCCCGAGCCTGGGACGCCTTCCAGCAGGCACTTGGTTGGCTGCCACCTGCCTCGCAGGTGCTGGGGGACAGTGACATGGCCGTGGCCGGTTGGCGCGGGACGGCGGCGAGGCCAGCGCTGCCCGGCGGGGTGCGGGCCCCCCCAGGGCCCCGCATGACCGAGCACCTTGGGCGGGGTGAGCCCACTGGGGCAGGTGCACCTGGGCCTCCTCCAGCGCCTGCTGCCACCTCCTCGGAGGTGGCCTCGGGGGCGAGGGGCTGGAGGCGTCCTGCGGGGCTGGTCTGCCCACGGTGACAGGTTTTCATCTACCGCCCGGGACAGGACGAGTGTCCCAGCAGGTACATGTGCACGGGAGAAGGGCCGGGTGTCAAAAGAAAAGTGTCCCCATACTTCGTTGTTTCTCCACCTCTTGAATTCTTTCTTGGTAATGATTTACAGGGAAAGGCTCTGGATTTCCTGTGCTGAGAAATCGGCATCCTCTGCATCGAGAGGTGTTTCTCCTGCTGCTCGGCAGTGACGGGCTCTCAGGTTAACTCCCCGGTGGCATTTAAAATGCACATCTGTTTTTTTCCACCACACCAGGAAACTGTAACGTGCTGTCTGAACCTTGTCCCTTCTTCAGAGAACTGCCATGGTGCCCAGGTGCTGACAATAAATACTTCAGAAGCATAGGGCGCTTTCCCAGAGAAGATAATGAGGATGTATTGCTAGCACTGATGATCTCAGGGGTAATGTTTAAAAAACTGGAAAAAAAAAACAAACCCAAACAACTTTTTGGACATTGGTTTTCCATTTATTCAGTTTTTATCTTTTTTAAATTTTATTTTGTTTCTGAAAAACTTGGAATGACAACAAAATGCCTTGGCCTCACTCTGTTGTTTATTCCTCCCATTTAATTGTTGTGTACTCTTAATCAAAGTGTTCTCTTTTCAGCACAGGCGATGTTGAGAGTCTGTGTAGTAGCCAGTGTTTTGGCTTCAGATGAAGAATGCCAAATCAGAAGAAAATGGAATCCAAAAGGGGAAAAAATTTTTCCTGCAGAGATCACCATAAGAAAAAAAAAAGGGGGGGGGGGAACAAAAGAGGGATAAGACAAGTATAGGCAAAAATAAGTCTACAAAATGCTATTGAAGAACATGAGTGTAGTGATTCTTTTCAGTGGTTTAGCAAAAAATACTGTCTGTGCTTCAGACAGGTTTTTTTTTTTTTCCCCAGGAATTTTTGTTTTAATTAGATTTTTATATGTATGCGATAAACTGGGATAAACACCAGTGACAAATAAGTTTGTGTCACCTTTTTTTCCTGAGACAAAAAAAACCTAAAACAAACAAAAAATTTCTACTTACATGTGTTTTTCTGATTTAAGTCTTTTTTGATAGAGGAAATTTTTGCATAGCGGGTAAGGGCCATGTCATTTCTTTTTTTTTTTTTTTTAAGCAAAGCTGATAGTGCTTTAAAGCTAGAGCAGTCTTTTCTGTTCCCAACACTGCAGGTAAAAAGTGTATCAATCCAGTGGTTAACTCTGTATCAGTTAGCTTTTGTAGTAGAGTCCTTGCCCTACTGTTCATCCAATGCAAGACAATGTAAATTACTTGCATGCTTACTGTGCTCCAGGGTTACACTACTTTTCTTGCAGAAAGTCCTGTGCTACTGCACTGCTCCTTGATTATCTTGGCGGTGTTTAGCAGTGGTACCTTAATTCATAGTGTGTGGTTAGTAACTGAGCACGGACAAATGGTGGTCTCAGCCCAAAAGAAGTCCTCTGACAAGGAGGAGCTGCTCCTTGGAGAATTGCAGGAGGAAGTAATTTGCTTCTTGTTAAACCATTTCTTATGCTTGGTCTTTTTTTGCTCCGTTTCCTCTTTTTGCAAAATTCAGCATCACCTGAAAAATGCAGCACTCTCTGTAAAGTTGGCTTTTTGTTCTGTTTCTTTTTTGGGTCGTGTCTTCCTGTTTCCCCATAGCTTTGCTGAAGTTGATGTCTGGTGGTACTGTGTGCAGTCTCTGGAGCTGCTTCTAATCATAAAGACCCTGCTGTTTGTGTTAATTTTTTCAAGGTATTGGCAAATTGATGTTTTCACACTTGAAATAGAGACAAGCTGTGTTCCAGGCAGAGTTTCATCTATTCTTTCTGGAAGTCCATCCACTTCATATTAATCAGTATTCCTCTCTGCTCTGAATATGTTCAAGATGAGCTGTACACTTTAGGGGGAAAAAGTTAGAAGCAAACTGATGCAGAACTTGCCTAGTTGATCTGAATATTTAGACAGTGATCCAAATGCCACGAGATCAGCAGTGGACTTTCTCCTTCCTCTAGGGAAGTAAGCCAATTTTTTTAACCTGGTTATTACTGGTAGCAAAGCTATTCCTCATCAGAAGAGTTCTTTACATGATATATTGGTAAAAGTGTGTCTGTTCTTATTTGTCCTGCAACTTCAGGTGTTCCTTGTGAAGTTATAATGATGCTTTGCTTTTTTTTTTTAAATAAAGGTTTTGTAGTCTGCTTACTTCTAGAATTGTTACATGGTCTTTCCTGACAGCTCTGCAAAATATTTCAGAAGGCTTGGTGATCTGTTCCAATTCAGTCCAGCCCAGCTCAAATATAAAAATACCATCACTGTGGAGTAACTTCTCAAAGACAGTCTTGTAGAAGAGTGCCTCTCAGCTGTTGTGCTTAAGGCAAGAATATAATAGATCCACTTGGGAGAAAGCCTTGGTAGACTTAAAAAAGGATATGTTTCCAGTTGGAGAATTAACTGATAGGCTTCTGGGTCATGAGACCTCATGCGTTTGCAATATGCATGATATAGAAAGATGCTTCTCTCCTGAGTTGCTAGTAGAGAGACCAGGTCTTGCTGCTGCTCTCCCTCCACTTCCTAAGCTTCCTGACAGTTACAGTGGCCATGAAGGAAGCCTCACTCTCACTTATTTTAAAGACATTGCTGCAGCTCTCTGTAGTTTGCCTTTCCTGTTTTCCATAGATGCAAAAGATGACCAGTCTTTAGCGAAGATTGCCCTACATGGCAGAAGTGTGCAGGGTGAGCACTGGAGTGCCAGACTGAAGTATCAGTATTCGCGCTGAGGTACCAGACTGTGGCGTTTTCTTTACTGCACTCCTGGCTACATATGTATGCCCATGAATAAGCCTTCTGTAAGGGTCCGTCTCGAAAGACATGTGTCCATGTGTTTGAGTGGAGACAAGCTTGCTGTTACTGAATGGCTATACAAACAATTCACTTCCCTTAACCTCTGTGAGATCTCATGCAATGCTGTCTTGGTCATCCAGCTGAGAAAACATGGCTTCGTGCTTCTGAGTAGGCTTCCTTTGCTGCTGCTTTATGTGAGGTGTGATGGACACTGAGGCTGGCTCACACCTTGTCCCATATTTTGCTGGTTCTTTCTTATGTTTCTGCATTTACGTGGGCCAGTTGATACCTTCAGTTGCTGCTTACTCATAAACTTTAATGTGCTTGATATATGAATTATGAGGAAGCTCTATAAGCAATTGATAATCAGTAAACAAGTCCATTAATAGAATATGCAGAAGTAAACAAATTCATTGTGATGAGAAACTTCATGTTGGTAATCAGACGTGATAGGGTACATGCTGCTACTTTTACCAGTCAATGAAAAGGCAGGCTCAGTTGATTGTTGCTCTTCCCCTGTTGGCAAGAGGATGTTTGTCCCCCAAGGAAAAAGGCATTCTGGAATGGAATTGTGTGCTCTAGCTGCAGACTTTACTGTTTGGGTATTGTTTAAAGCATGTACATTGCTAAGTCTTGCCCATGCTTCTGATAAAATAATGTATTTTAAAAGGCTGCATGTTTTTGTGTACAAAAATTCAAAGGTACTTTCCATCACTTGGAAGTGATGGAAAAGTGTAGTCCCTGTGAAATCCTAATTTGTCCCTTTTTGCCTGGAGCCTTTAATACTCATTGTCTGTTTCTCGCAAAAGGCTCCTGAATTCAGTTTTGGTTTCAGGGAAAGATTAAGCCCAGATGATTCATCCTGGGCTGTCCTCACAGTGAGCAAACTGCTGCAGAGCTTTTTTCATCCCATGGGAGAGCCAGGTGGACACGTGGTAGCCACCCTGTGTGGTCCTGCCACTGCTGCTCTGCCGTTGCACTTCCGTGTGCTGTAGGAGCACCTCCTTTGGTGCTCTGTCCTTAGCTAAGCCTTTCTCCTCTCCTTGAGGACTAGTTAGCAGCAGTAAGGTCTGATGTGTGCCCAAAAACGTGAGTCACTTTTACTTGACCACCAGAGAACCCTGCCATCCCTGGATAGGAGAGTTGTCCCCTGTCTTTGAGCTTAAGGACTAGGGCAGCCTACAGACCGAGTAGCATAGCAGCATGGTCCCAGGTTAGGAATGGGTGTCCCTGGGAATTTTGGGAGATCCCTTCTTCCTGAGCACACTGGCCACGTTGTAGGGCAGGTGCAGAGCAGAAGACTTACAAACTCAAGAGCACCTTTCATGTTCTAGCACTCGCTCGTACTGCTTGATGTGGGGCAGGAAAACTTCACAGCACAAAGGTGGAGTGGGGGCAGTCATAGGGCCAGAGCTGTGTCTAATCCTGCGATGAAGACTAACGAGAAAGCATTTTCCTCTCTATTGTTAAAGCTCAGCGTCACCAGGGAATGCTGCTTGTACAGAAAGAAAGGAAAAAGTGATTTCCCCATCTGTCCCAAAAGATACAAGATGATGGCTAAGTCTGCTAGGGCTCCACAGCCCTGGAATTTTTGGAAGCATCTCCCATTGTACCTTTTGAAAATCCTAAAGGAAAGGTGGGGGCCAGGCCCATTTCCTATCCCTGCGAGAGGACTGCAGTCAGATCTAACAGGTGTTGCTAGCAGATGCAGGTCTGCTGCAGTTGCATCTCCCACACCTGTGGACTGAAAGCCAGTTGTCTTTGCTGCCAGTGTTGCATCTTTCCTATAGGCAAGCTGCATTGGTTCTGGGATCCAGTCCTTCAGAGCACCCAAGTGACTGGGAGGTGTCTTGGTATTCCTCATTCAATGGCTTTGAATAGGGGCTTCCTACCAAGTGGTGCTCAGTGTTTGAAGGCTGGTGTGTATGCTACCCCAAAAGCAGTGTGTGGACACCAAATTCAGTACCTTACCTCCTTGTGGCATCCTCGCCCTTGTGCTAGTGGTGGAGTGATGCCGAGGCAGGAACATTTGAAAAGTCAGTGTGCTTCTGGGAATTCGCTGCAGGACATGACCTAGTTGTCCTGGGTGTTGGTTGCAGGTGGCAGTTCTCGCATCATCTGCAGCCATGACATAAAGCTGTTTAACTTCAGTCTTGTTTTCTGCCCTGACAAGCATCTTTTTTTTCCCCTCCCTCCTCATGGATGCATCTTTCCAGAGAAATTTTCATCATCTCAGGGGATAGTCAAAGGAGATGGGTGGGGCCTTAAAGGTGGGAAAAGCTAATATATGCAGTCATTACCTCTTTTACTTGCTCAGGCTCTTTATTACTCTGTTTTTCAGAGAGTACTGATGCCCTACAGTATGCCTCTGAGGGGACAAAATACCTGGAAGGTGAGGGGGGTTCTCGGTTTTAAGGCTGCGTTTCATCATGGGTACAAGGCAGCCCAAGTGTGGGTTGCTGCCAAAGGCAGATTTGTTTCCAGGCAGTTGTCTGTCTCTCTTGCTGCAGGACTGCCTTGATTATTGCTGCTTAAGCTGATTGTGAAACTGCAGCCTAAGAGTCTAGTTGTCTTAGAAGCCTAAGATATCTCTGGATAAAGACTAAATGTTAAGAAGAGTCTTAACATTTCTGGACAGTTTTTGATGGGACTCTGTAGGGCCGCTGTGGTTAAGATTTCCTCAGCAAGATGCTCAATGGTCATTTTCTGTCATCTCTAGCAAAACCAGCTTTCCTAAGATGTTTTACTACAATAAACCTTACAAAGCATGTTTCCTGGTGTTTTTGAGAGAAGCACAGAATTACCTGTGTCTTTTTCTCGATAGAGGAGGACTTTGTTCTGTTTTGCTGCTTTGAGTTGGTAGGTGATTGCTTGTTCATCTGTTTGCTTTATCCTCTTGAGATGTGGTTCTGGCAGTACCTAGAGGCTGAAATCACGATTAAGGACCCACTTTGCTGTGGTTCCACAAACTGATGTTTAAAATATAGCTAAAATAGAGCAGTGCTCAGAAGGCTATGAGAACCCACATGATGTTTGGATGAGACCTGCTTCCAGACAGGCTGGCTGTGGCATGGCCCCAGATTCAATGGTGCCAAGCGATCCTTGTGCTATCATGTATGAAGGTGTGAGGTGGTTTACATAGCCATCCTGCTGATACCTGAAGCAAACAGTCTTCCTTCTCCTCTTCCTCCCTTGAAGGGCTCTGCTGCTTCTATCACTCTCACTCAGGCAAATCTCAGCCATTCCTGCTTTGACCCAACAAGTGCTGAGGTTCTGGTCTAGTGCTGGGAGGCAGCTTGAAGGGCCACGGAGAGAGGAGGGGAAGATTAGGGTTTTTCTTAATGATTTTTTTATGTCTGTGAGCTGTTTAATCAGAGGAGTCTTGAAATTAATGGTAGGCGTCTTTTCCAAAGCTCTGCTACATATGTGTTTCGGTAAAATAAACAGTGCTAAATAAGCTATGCTACCACTCTGGGCACTAATAAGCCTCCTGACTGACACCAGAAGAATACAAATAAATAGCGCCTTTGGCTGTTTCATTGATAGACTGCTGGGCCTTTGACCGAGCAATTACATCTCAAAATGCACTTTTCTGGGCGCTAAAACATGAAGTGATGTTATTTAAAAAACCAAAACAACACAAAAACAACCCACCCCAACAAAAACAACCTGTAGGGTGTCCCAGAGGCTGATGATTGACTTCAGCTTTTATTAATTCATCTGCAGTGCATTTGCTAGAGCTTTTAGGGTTTAATTGAGGTTAAGAGGTTGGAATCTGTGGTAAACAAAAGAATGGCATATGGGCAGTCTGAAATAGTGTATCTTTAAGTAAGAGCATTCCTTCTGGCCACTTGTTTTCATTGGGCAGTTATTCTTGGCTCACAACTTTTTTTTTTTTAAAAAGGTGTAAACATGCAGTACTAGCAAGTTAATGATTAATGTTTTATCACATCCCAACATACCTCTAAAGAAAAGAAGGCTGAGCTGGGCTCGTGTTTAACCTCCCCCTTCAGATTAAGGATATGGCTTCTTTAACCTCTTACCTGCTGTGGCGGGGTCCACAACCTCGTTTGTTTTAAAACATAAGAAGAAAAACACTTTCTCCCCCCTCCTTTCTCACTTCCTGGCTCCCAGGGTCCACAGTTGTTCTCTTAAAAATTCAAATGGACAAAGCAGGTGTGAGACCAGAGGAAAAGCTTTCCAGAAGCTTTGTTTTATAGAGACTATGGAGAAGTGGGATTCAGTTTCTTCAGTTAAACACATGCACGCAATATTCTATAGATTTCATGGTCGCTTCTTTGTCCTATTGTCAGTTCTGTTACGAGCCACATGAACGTCTTTGGACGTGATCTCCCCTCGGAGTGGGAATGTGTACTGGCCAGTGCAGTGGTTTGACAATTAAGACAAACCTCTTTATGTTGGAAAGCTTGAGCTCATGCTCTGAGGTCTTTATGCTGTTGATAAAGTTTATGGTGCATATGACATCAGCTGGCAATAACAGTGGTGACCCGTTGCCCTCAAGTCATTCTGTAGACATCTGTAATTTATATACAGCTGTTAGTAGTGTGTAGCCTGGAGCCTAAGAGAGCTCATCAGTATAATTATGTTGATAAGACACGATAAATCAGAGTTTTTATCTTAATATTTCATTTAATAGAAGCTTTCACCTGTTCCAAGAAATCAAATGTGCTTTTCCTGCTTGCTTGTAATTTAGAGCAATCTCCTTTTTAAAAATCCTAGTTCTTGTTTAATTAAATTCTGATTTTGAAAAAAAAGTACTAAAGCCCTCTTTTCATTAATACAACAAATGCAATTTTTGCGTACTTCTGTCTCATAACTTGTATCAAAAAATGCTTTATTAGGAAGCATTGTATATGCCTGCTCAGGGAAGGAGGTGCATGGAACCACTTTTGTACTTGTAGATCATGTTTGTACTTGATTTTTTAAAAAAAATGATGTTTGAGCATGGAATTGAAGGGAGAGGGGTAAATCCAAGTTCTTTTTTCTGTAGTGTAGTTTGTTTTATCCGTGACGGTTTGCTTTTCCCATCTCCCACGCATGAGTGTGATTCCGACATATTTTTCCCCTGAAACAGGACAAGCATGATTTTAAATACCAAATGCTTTTAAAACTTATATGTAATGCACACATGGACATGTACATACATACGTGTGTATGTCATGTGTTAGCATAGCATGACGTGCTTCCTTGCTGCTTATGATCCCTTGTCATTGAATCCATTTTGGAGGGTGAAGGATGAGCCCACACATCCCTTCACAGCCTGTCCCCTGAAGGTGAGCAGTGCTGTGGGTGGTGGGAGAGCGTAGCACTGCCAGAGCCCCTGTGTTTGGCTGCCCTTGCTGGGGGTTATGCCCGTCCCTGGGGCCTGGGGCGCTTTGCGGGCAGACATCAGCCAGCAGCACCTCTGTTGCTGCATTGGTGATGAGTGTTCGGGTGTTGCTGGTGGAGACGAGTCACGCCAGGGGGGACTTTGTTCGGGAAAGCCAGGGTTTGACTTGCATCATCTTGCACGGGGATGGAGCAGTTGGTATCTTGCTGGTTCAGGTCTCTGCCGGTGTTTATCCCTAACTCACCCTCAAGGAGCCTCTCCCCTTCTTGCTGGATTCGTCAGGTGCCACAGAACGCATCCTTGCCCTGGAGAGCATTGGAGCCGGAGAGGGCAGTAAAAAAAATGTCACAAGTTGCTGAGGAAACTGTATCTAACCTAGCTATAATGTGAAGATGATGTTGGCTACTGTGCTTTTGAGTGTGAACTGAATTTCTGTCTCTTATTTCTGTTGTTACCGTAACTTCAGCTCCAAGATGCTTGTGCAGCTTGGGCTCAACCCTTGGGTGGAGACTGGCAGTGCTTGTCTCACAAGAAGTATGAGACAGTGGCTCAGCCTTGTGAGTTTATGTGTTTCCACCTCTTCCTTTGAGCTGAGGTATACAGCATTTGGGGCAGCGGTGGGGTGAGGGGTAAGACAGCTCAGATGAAGTCCTCTGCACTGACACATACCTGCTGATGGCTCACTGAAATCTCCACTTTGGGCCAGAGCGAGGTACCTGGTTGAAGGACGGGGTGCTCCCCTCTCTCTCATGGGCATTTTTTGGAAGCAGTCCATGGTGTCACCTGCCTTACCACTTACGTCCAACTCAAAACCTTGAGTCTGGTTTGTTATTCTAGGGAGACCTGATTGTTTTATGGTGCTCTCCTGGGACTCACAAGCTATTTAAAGGTCGACTCTGCCCAGTTTGTGCTGTGATGCTGGTGGAAATGTTGACCGTGGTGCTGCAAAATGATGAATGTGGTTCTTTTTTTTTAAACGTGTGCTGTGGGCTGCTCCCAGCACCGGCAGGAGCATGGCACTGATGCTGTCACCTTCTCGACAGGTGCATGGGATGAAGGGAGCCTGACGCCCACCCGGAGAAAAGACCCCAGTCCCACAGAGCTGCCCACCATGAGCAGGGCGCTGCTGGTGGGCAGGATGCAGCTGGAGAGCCGGAGCGTCTGCGTCTTCCTGCCCACACGGGAGCAGCTCAGCCTGGTCGTTGGGGTGAGTGGCTGGGAGGGAGGCTAGGAGGTCGATGCATCACGGCTGCAATTCTATTTTGTTAGCTCCCATTGTTCTCCGAAAAGCCTGGTGCTGGTCTGCTGACCGAAAGGCTATTAGCCAGCTTAGGGTAATTGGTGCTTCATTTTCTAATTGGGCAGCTTCAACTCATTTGCAGAGTTCCTTAAAAGTACCGGTTGTGTTTTTGGACAGGGGGATCCCCTCTGCTCTTTTCCTGTTGTTTTTTCTTTTTTATTCTCAGAGTATTTTTGCCACTGATAATCCAGCAATTTTTAAAAAACTGAACCTGAAATGCCTTGATGACTTAGCAAGTGTGCCTAACACATGACCATTTGCTCTGGGGTTTTATCTATTTCTGGTTTTGATAGTCTGCAGATCCCTTCAAAGACTCTAAGGCAGAATAAACAGCCATTGAGGGTGGGGGGTTTTTCCCTCATTTGAGCACTTGTACACACAAAAACTAGAGGTAAGTCACTTAAGTTCTTTGATCACCGCTTCAATGCCCAAGTGTGTGTGTGCAAGTGATGGCAGAGACAGATCAGCTGGCAGCCCAGTGTGGCACGGTGTCCACCATGGTGCAGTGCCTCTTTGTGCAACACCGGCTGCTCCTTGAACTTCTGAGAAACTGAGCCGACAGAGGCACTTCACGTTCAGACAACAAGCTAGCCTCAAAGATAAGTGCTCTCTTGTGAGCGTGTGTGTGCACTCGTGTGGGCTGGGGAGGTTTTGCTTTGGTTTGTTTTTTTTTTTTTTTTACCCCTCTGGGATGGGGAGGGGGAGAAGACAGTTGAGGTGAACTGTTATTTTAAGCACTTAATTGAAACGGTGGTTTTTGAAACTATGCATGCTAATCTTCAAAATCCATGTAGGAATTTTCCTACCTGCTGTGCTTAAGTGTGGCATCCTTAAATGAAACAGCCACAAAGGCTGGATGGAACAAGGCTTTAACACCAAAATCTGGGGTGCTCTGCTTGTAGGTTACCCTCCGTAAATTTGCAGATGACACCAAGTTGGGTGGGAGTGTTGATCTGCTCGAGGGTAGGGAGGCTCTGCAGAGAGATCTGGACAGGCTGGAGCGATGGGCTAAGGCCAACTGTAGGAGTTTCAATAAGGCCAAATGCCAGGTGCTGCACTTGGGCCACAACAACCCCCAGCAGCGCTACAGGCTTGGGGAGGAGTGGCTGGAGAGCTGCCAGTCAGAGAGGGACCTGGGGGTGTTGATTGACAGCCGGCTGAACATGAGCCAGCAGTGTGCCCAGGTGGCCAAGAAGGCCAATGGCATCCTGGCTTGTATCAGCAATAGCGTGGCCAGCAGGGACAGGGAAGTGATCTTACCCCTGTACTCGGCACTGGTGAGGCTGCACCTCGATTACTGTGTTCAGTTTTGGGCCCCTCACTACAAAAAGGACATTGAATTACTCGAGTGTGTCCAAAGAAGGGCAACGAAGCTGGTGAAGGGTCTGGAGCACAGGTCTTATGGGGAGCGGCTGAGGGAACGGGGGTTGTTTAGTCTGGAGAAGAGGAGGCTGAGGGGAGACCTCATCGCCCTCTACAGCTACCTGGAAGGAGGTTGCAGAGAGCTGGGGATGAGTCTCTTTAACCAAGTAATAAGCGATAGGACAAGAGGGAATGGCCTCAAGTTGCACCAGGGAAGGTTTAGACTGGATATTAGGAAGCATTTCTTTACAGAACGGGTTGTTGGGCGTTGGAATGGACTGCCCAGGGAGGTGGTGGAGTCCCCATCCCTGGAGGTGTTTAAGAGTCGCGTTGACATAGCGCTGAGGGATATGGTGTAGTTGGGAACTGTCAGTGTTAGGTTAATGGTTGGACTGGGTGATCTTCAAGGTCTTTTCCAACCTAGACGATTCTGTGGTTCAAACCCAGCCCATCTACCAACCCAGAAGGCTTTTGCAGTCTGCTGGCTTTTGTGCAAACCACAAAATGATGATTTAGTTGAGTTCTTGGTGGCAGGTGAGCGGGCCTGGGTAATGGTCTGTTGTGGCTGACCCTACATCTCACCTTCTTATAGCTTTTATCAGGGAGGCTAAAGGTCCAAGACAGCAGAGCCCGCCTTGCCATGGGGAAGGTGCAGACTGGTGTGCAGGAGGGCAGCATGCTGGCAGGGCTCATGCCATCACCGCTCCTTGCTGTGCGGATCCCTGAGCTGGACACATGGCTGTTCCTCCACCACTGGGTCATGTTCCACAGTATTAAGTTTAGGCAGCTCTTAGACCATATGGTAAATCCTGGATACCTGCAGTTTATCGTAAAAGCATTTAGGTTGGAAAAGGCCCTTAAGATCATTGAGTCCAACCATAAACCTAACACTGCCAAGTCCACCACTAAACCATGTCCCTCAGTGCCACATCTATGTGACTTTTAAATACCTCCAAGGTATTTAATAATCATAAGAAATGGTCTTTTGCATTGGTCACTGGCAGGGATGGAGGGAAGGTGCCGTGTCCTCCCCGTTCCCGCCTGCTGCCCCTTCAAAGTGTCAGGGCACCTTGAGCATCGCTGCCTTGTCCTGTGGAGGGGTCCCTGACACAGTACCCCTCAGTAGCACTTTTAAAGATGTTTTCCTTCCTCATTTCTGCTGCCTCTTGCTTTGGTGGCTGGGAAGCTGGGAAAATAAGTATGTGGAGATGCCTGCGTGTGAAAGGGAATAGCTGCCTGGGCAAAACATGAAACCTCAACACACAGTTGTGTCCTAATTGCATAGAGAGTGAAACATGACCTGTTACAGCTGGGCAAGTCACCAAAACCAGCTTTTCATTTGGCTTCTGTCTTTACCACAACACCCCTTCAAAACAACAAAAATTAAGATTTTGCAGCTGCAGAGATTTTTTTTTTAAAGTAACATCAAGGCAATTTTCTAGTGATGTTGGTAGAACCCAAATTTAATTAGCACAACCACAGGTGATACTTTGTGTATTTATTAGAATAATAATGCCACTACTTAAGATTTCCAAAGCCTTTTAACCTCTTCAGTGTGGAATGCAAATACTAAACAAGCTTGTAGCTCAGTGAGGTAGGTAGGAATGGTTATCCTTCCAGCAGAATAAATTATAGATCCTTCCCATGATAAGCACAGTGTTTATGCAGGTAATTCCTTTCTCCCCCCCTCCCATATAAATTCCACCCTTCCAGATAAGAGTTTACCTATATGTGTTTTATGTGGTCACATGTAGATTGAAGCCTGCTCTTTAAAATGGATTTGTCTTATGCCCTTCACAGATAGTGCTGTTGAAGAGAAGAGCAGGAGCCATTTTAAAGTCTGTTCCCCCATAACTGGGTATCTTTTAACTAACTTCGGTGTCCATCTTTCTGGATGTATAGATGAATTTGAGGGGATGGCAATGAGGAAAACTTGTCTTCCCAGGACCAACTGTGAACGTGAGGAGCTCACCAGCCACCTGGAGGACAGTGAGGCGAAGTGGGAGGTTTCTTCTGGGGAGAAGGGACATCAGAGCACAGAGCAAAGCAATCTGCCTTGCTGCAGGCAGCCCCAGTGGGGAGATGGGGTATGAGCGCCAGGGAGCTTAAGCAGGCTGTGAGTGAGAATGATGCAACTAAAAATTGCATCAGTTGCACCAAAGATCTTGGAATTGTATCCAGTTTGTTCAGTTTTGTTTATCTGCCAGCATTGTGTCTTATCTCCCTCATAGTTTTGAACCTGTTGATCAATATCAACTAGTTTTTATGACTTGGTTTCTGAAAATTTTCTGGAGTGGTAGCAGCTGAATAAAGGAGAGACCTATGGTAGTGAAGGTCTGGCTGCCAACAAGGGGAGCAGGGCAGCAGCCACCCTACCTGTGTTTGGTAGTTCAGAAGCAGCCACAGCAGATGTTGAGTGGGAGTGTGAGCAGAAATTTTTGGAGGGGAGGAAGTCTGGTGAGGTCCTGTGTGTTGGTGAATGGCAGGCAGAGGTCTGAAGTCTTGCAGTTGTTCTGTGAGCAGGAGAGCTGATGTTTTAAAGCATATGGACCAAGAAGGATAGAGACAACCAATACGTGTGAATATTTTGCACACAGAATGACCCTGGAGTAGCAGTTACCTTTTATAAACTTGCACTCAGCTTCACTTTGGACAAAATTTCATGTGTAAAGAAGCCCTGAGTCTGACATGGGACAAAGCTGAGTATCAGGGGAGGGAATGATTCATGGCGTGTCTGGGATAGAGCTTGGCACAGGAACCATATGCAAAGGGAGGAAAGGCCAAAGAGAAGTGCACAGATTAAAAATGCAAAGGAAAATGTTGGTTGCTTTGAGCAGAGTGGAAGGCAGGAGGAGGGAACAGCAGTTTCAAGTGTAATCAGTATTGCATAGCCTTGAAGGCTGGGAGTAAAACTTGATACAGAAAGGAAGTGCCAAAAGGAGAATGGAGAAGGTGGTAGCTCACGTACTTTCTGTGCAAGAAATCTGATTAAATTGCTGATTTATAGCTGAGTGTCACAAAACACTGAAGTGCTCAGTTCCCTAGAACTAAGCATCTTAAAGCAGGTTTTTCTTCCCTTAGGTGTGAAAGCATGCCACTTACAAAATTAATCTAATCATATAGCTTTTACATGTGTAAAAGTCCTGTGTTGCCAGAGACTCTTGTATGCATATAACCATTCTGGCTGGAGTAAGTCACTTCTTCCTTAGCGAGTACTTCCCAAGTAGGAGAACATACTCAGAGCTTGCATCCTTGAGAAGGGAGACAGATCCATGCTCAACTTTCCCTTCCAACTGCATGTTCTTGGAAGCTGAGCAAATACTGTATTTAGGTGTGAGACTGTAAGGGTGCAGTCTCACATGGAGGCCTCCCTGGAAGTGTTCAGGCCAGGCTGGATGAGGCTTTGAGCAACCTGATCTAGTGGAAGGTGTCCCTGCCCATGGCAGGGGGCTTGGAACTAGACGATTTTTAAGATCCCTTCTCAACCCAAACCATTCTGTGATAATAAGACCCAGGTGTGGTTTTGGGTCTTACCAGAACTGTGCACTACCTTCTCCCCTCCCAAAGCACATACATGCACATGCATGTGTGTATTGGTGTAGCGCAGGCTTCAAAGCTCCTGATAAAGCAGTAGTGAGTGGCTGACTAGTGATGCCTTGTCAAGTAGAAGAAAATGAGTACTTAAATGACCTCCAGTTTCCCATTGTCCATGTCTAGTGACATGGTACGTCCTGGGGCAGGGAGGGGAGCGCAGCTGGTTTCTGTAGGATGCCTGTACGAAAAGGATTTGAAGAAAGAATGGTGGCGATGAGTTTGATGGCAGTGATTAGTTTGTTGGAGAGTTTAGTAGTTGACTTCTGCCCCATCATCTTTGCTGCTGTGAAGGTAGCACTGCACTGTCACCCCTCGGGAAGGCTGTTGGTGCTAATTGGCATGGTCCAGCAGCAGCAGCATAACCAAACTCAGAGGTTCTGGACTATTTTGCAGCTGGTAGCACTGAGGGCTGAGCTGAGCTTGTCCTGTGCTGTGCTTGCAAATACTACCCAGCTTCTGTTCCCTGCAGGAGCATATGCTGGCAGTCCTACTTTCCCAGTGCTTCCTCAGTGCACGCACAGCATTATGGGGGGTAAGGGTCTCAGTGTGGCATGGAAATGGGCAGGAGCTTATAGGCCATTGGTGACAGCTTCGGAAGATGAAGATGTTAATTGCTGTGTGACCAGAAGTCAGCAGGGGACAGAAAAAGCTCTTCTGTGTGGGGTACTGAGCAACCTTATCTTTAACCCACAAGCTATTTCTACTCAAACCATGCAGTCTTGGGTTTGTTTCTATACTTTTGTTTCTAGTTCTCCTGAATGAAAGTTTTTGGTTTTGTTATTTCTCTTAACCTCTCAAAAAAGAAAAATAATCTGCAAGAGAGTAGTATTTTCATTTCTGTAATTACAAACGCACTTTTTGTAAGAGCACCTATAAATAGCCAGGTCAGTACTGCACAAAACTAGGACTCCAGCAGCGCTCCAGTCTTGTACAAAGATGCCAATAGATAGAAAACTTTAAATTCATGTCTTACTGAGCTGAGCTACTTTGCACTGTGAAGAAAGGATAATGATACGTTGATTATTAATCTGTGATAATAGCAGTAATACTGAAAACAAAGCTTTTTCTGTGGGGGTGATGGTTGTTGGTTTTTTTTGCTATGGTACCCAAAAATGTTTTGGCCAATGTAAAGAAGGAGAATGGCTCCATCCAGGTGTGTGAGCCATCTGTAATGTTGGATTGATTGTTTCTTTCAGGTCAAAGCCACTGGACAGGAGCTCTTTCAGCAAGTTTGTGATTTAGTGAAGATTAAAGAGCCTCACTTCTTTGGCCTCAGCATTGTTAAAAGTAAGCAAACTCAATGCATGGAGCAAATGACTTGGCAAACGTCCACAGACCCGCTTGTGTATTTACAGTGTGTGCATATATACACAGCGGCCGTGCCTGCGGGGAATTTGATTGTAATAAGGTCACAAAGTATGTAGATTATGCACAGGCTTCTCGGAGCTCTTTTGATCTTTGGTATGTGGGCAGACAAATTGGGAGAAGGGGGGGCTTTTGTTCTGCTCCTTTGTTCTTATGTGCCACCTCTTTGTGGGGTTTTCTTTCTCTCCTGTAGCTGAGTTGCTAGCCAACATATTTGTCACTGAATTCAAAACTGTCAGTAGTTGAACAGGAGGTGAATTTTAAAAGGACTTTGGGGCTGAAAGTGTTACTTATCTTCTGAAGTCACACGAAAAGAATGTGGCACCAGGGGGAGGAAACTCAAATGGTTTGAGGGGACTGAATGCATGGAGGGGGGACACTGGGTTTTGAAATACGACATGGGAAATACAAAATTTCTTAGTCTGTGGGTTGAAGTCCAGACTGCTTGGTCCTATGGCTTAGTAATGACCAGGGAGCAGTGTAAGATGATGCCTTAACAGAGCAAACTGATATGAGATATTCAATTTCTGGGATGGTGTGTGCATTGGCACACCCCACCCCACCTCAACTCTTGGTAATTAGAAATGGATCTGTTGTCCTCCTTATCCTGCCTCCCCACATGTCCAAAAGTGTGGAAAGGACTTTTCTTCCCTCCAAAATTTTTCTCAGGTGTATTGATATTTACTACTGCAAGTCTAGATATTGTTTCACTGAAATGGGAATAGTCTTTTATGAGTCCTTTAAATAAAGTTTCTTTTGCCTCCTTGTGAGTATGTGGGATAAAATAGTTTCTTTTAAGATTGCTCCTCTCATTTCCTTTCTGCTTTCATTGTCTATGAACTGCTTTTTTTGAGCGCAGCACTCAAACTAAGACCGGTGTAAGCTGTTTATCTCCATAAGGTTTGTAGAGTCTCGAAGAGATTCCATCAATGTAACTAAACCAGTAGCTAACAAATATATCTGTGCATTTAAGTCAGTGCAGGGTTTTTTTTTAATGTGAGGAAGACCTGAATGTTTTTAACTTTTTTCACAAATCGACTGTGTTTCTGTGAGTCCCCACCTCCACCGCCTTTTTATAACACCAGTTTTTGCCTATTCCACTTGCAGGATGTCTTGGGTGAAATTGGAGCTCCTGTCCTCCCCTGCAAGACAGGACAATTTCATTCCTGTTTTCTTTGAATTAGGTGCTCTTCTCCTGTTCTCTTGTGTTTGTTTCACTTTCTTTTTTCCCCTTCATATCTCTCTTGTTTAATATTTTCTGTTTCCCACCCTGCTTTTTTCTTCCCTCCCACCTTTTGTGTGGAGCAGTTTCCTTCCCCCTGTCAACCACAGGGGCTCTGGCCCCAAAATACCCTATTGTGGTAGATGCCTTTCAGCCTGTTGGAAATGCAGTGTAACTACCCGAACCCAAAAAGCGTAATAAAGCTCTGTTGACTAGACCTTAAGGTATATTGCCCATAGCTTTAAACATAAACAATTTTCTTTTCACTTCACAAAAGTGTTCTTCCTTTTTAGAGCAGCTAATTCTTCACAAAAGTCTTAGAAAAATCTTAAGGAAAAGAGTCGCAGGAGCCCAGTAGCCTGGACTTTTGTTGTGCTTTCTTTTTGTTTTGTTTTCCTGACCGTTCCTTACTCCTGCTTGCTGTAGCTGTTTGTAAAGCTGCTTAATTGAAGGCTCCTTGTGCTCACCCTGGCTCCTCCTGACAGCCGTCTCCCTCTGCCACCCAGGCAGGTGTCAGGATTTTGGATGAGGAGGAGATTTATTTTCGTTTGTGCCTCTGTTTAAGAATCTGTGGGGCCAGACAACAGAGAAGCATCAGCAGTGAGATTCTCAGCCTGAATGGCCGTAGCCACCAGGGAGGCTGCAGCCCACCCTCGAGAGAGGGAGCAAACCTGGTCTACTTGTTATTGCTTCTCTGGTCCCTAACTTTCAACTGTGAAAGTCCAGTAAGCTGCTGACTGGAGTCTTGTGGGGTGGGTTTTAGGGTTTTCTTTATGTTGTTTTTAAAATAGCTCCAGGTTTGTTACTGTAGAGCTGTAGCAAATGAAGTCTTTTGCTTTCTGTTCCCCAATTTGATTTCCCCCCACCTTGTTTTGGCCAACAGACTGGTGATCATCTTCCTTGCTGCCAGTGGTAAGTGAGCTCTTGCTTCTATTGCAGATGTAGCACTCTCCATCTCTGGCATTTGGAATTAGCCTTTAAGGCACTGTCTGCTTTTCAGGAATTTTTGGTTTCACAGCAAGCTATCATCTCAAGAAAGAGCAGTCTGGTCAGGTTGTAGGGAGGCCTGGGTAAGTTTTGCATTGCCCAGGGTTGTCTTGTGGGTACTTAAGTCAGTTGCCTTGGGCAGGCAGCAAGTCAGTGTATGTCCTGCAGAGGCTGTGAAGGGAAGGCCGGGGGCTGGTCTGCAGGGCGAGGGTGGGCTGGATGTCTACAAACTGGAGAGGAAGCCTGTGTGTTTCGCACCAAACTATTCCTCTTCTGCATCATGGTTTCACCTCTCAGTGCTGCAGCTCTAAGATCTAATTTTTTATGAAACAACTGCCCTGTTTTAATAAGGATATATTTCCCTGTTTCTTAATGAGTATTTATTTTTGTCAGTCTGGTGCTGCTACATGCAGACCAAGGTATTCTAATCTACCTGCATCCATTACCTTGCTGCTAATTTGTCAACAAAACCCTGACTGTCAGCAGTGGCAAGAGAATGAAAATTAAAGGATTTCTACTGTAACTGTAACCAATCACACTGGCTGGATTATCTGGATTAAGAGCCCGTTTGACCTGCAAGACGTTGTACAGATACACTAATGCTCTGCTGGTCTCGTAGTATGTGTGTGAGGGGGAGAGGTTGGGCTCCTTAATCATAAACAGAAGTTTAACCCCTAAGTGTGGCAAAAATGAAAACAGCACCACAAAGTACCATGCAAACTGCAAACCATGAATGCTGTGAGATCTAAACTGTGGGTCTTGGAGTGTGTCTTCCAGCATTCATTGCCTAAATTCATTGCCTTCACTTCTGACTGTTACAGATGCTGAGAGCAAGCTTCAGGATTTAAGGTAACACTAATGGTGGCAGGACAGAATTTTTCACCCCCTGAGCTTTTTTTATTCTCAAGATGAAAACTATTTCAACCAACTGTATTTGGGGGGGAAAAAAGCTTGTGTCTATAAGAAGTTGATCACTTTGAAAATTGAGTTCAGGAGTGTATGTTAATAGGAGGCCACACTGGCACAAAGCTTGGGACATGTTGCTCTTCTAGGTTTGTCGTGGATCATCAAGCAGGCTATACCTTGCATGCTGCTGCTGCTAAAGGGCATTTTTTTTTTCCTCATAGTTTGCTCAGTGAAAAACCCTGCAATCCTGCCAGGTTCAAGATGGCTCCATAGGCTTCAGCAGCTGGGTCTTACATTGCAGCTCCTCCTGCAGGGTCAACCTTATCTAGTGCCCTGCGGGAGGTTTCGGTCTGGTGTTGCTGCATACTTTCTGATAACAATTCAGTCTTCTAAAACAAAACTGATTGTCAGCAGACAAAGAACAGCCAGGCCTTCTTTGTTGTTATAACCCAGATCTCTTCAACCCCCAGTCTTGGGCTTCTCCTTTCCAGGAGCAAACCTTGTTTGACCCAAGGAGGTGGAAGCCTTTGATTGGGAAGGAGCAAGCCTGCAGCTCCTACACCCTGCTGCTGTCGCTGTGTCCTCTTATCAATTTCTTAGACTGGCTTTCTAACAAAACCAAACCCCTTTGCTTCAGCTCCCCTGCCTCAAGGATTCCCCTGCCTCAAGGATCATCCTTCAGTTATTACAGCTATGGCTGTTCACCTTGCCAGACCCATGCCTCAGCACACGCTTAGCAAGGAACTTGGTGGTTAACTCTGCCAAGACCACTCTGTCTCCAGTTAACTCTTCCGCATCTGTGTATTCTCCATTACTGAAGTTCATGGATGGAACACGCTACCATGTTATATTACATGGGTATCTATTATAACAAAGGGTCTCTTAAGAAGACAGATGACAACAGGAGTTCTCCAAAATACTCTCTGATGATTTCTACACCCCCAATCCTTCGCCACTATCTGCTTTCCCCAGCTTCTGCCTCTCCTCCCTTAAATCTGCTTGGATAGTTGCATCTCCCTTACGAATTTCTTCTTATTCTAACCTGAGATACAGCTCTGTTATAATGACTCTGATACCTCAAATGAGTTAAATGCAATGTAAGAACATGTGCAGAAATGTGCCACCTAGAGGGAATTGCAGGGGTTCAGATGTTCAAAAAGTTTATAGTACTCTTTGCAAGTACTTGCATGGTCTCTTCCTAGGAAGACATTATTTTGCCTGTACCTGCTGTCAGTTGTTTTTCTATCAGCATCACTACAACATCCAGCCAAGTTTTCTCCTACCTGAGAATTGCAAGGGGTTTGTTTGCTCCTGGATGAGCAGCACTGGAAATGGTACTGCAGCTCTTCTTGGGTAGAAGAATCCCCTGTGACACTGCCAAAAGTCCAAAGATCTTTGCCTGGGCATGCCTTGTTGCTAACTGTAAGATGCCAACATAAAATTCCTGCAGTACTTATCCATTGTCAGGAATGACTGAGCCTTTATCTCAGTCAGACCTCAACAGTCCCTAACAGCCACACAACCTTGGGCATCTTGATATTGCCTCCTTTCATTCTTCTGTCCATCCCAGGTAAAGCAACTTCAGACAGGACCTCCCTTGCTATGCTTCCAGCCTCTGTTGTGGTACTTTCCTTCTTCCCTTGGGATACATGTACTTTGCAGCTAAAGCTGAAAATACAAGGTTATCCTGAACAAAGTTCTTCTAGACCCCTTAGTAAACTAATCAACCAGGTGCTGAGAGGTGGACGAGGTTTCTTTCTTTTGACTTGAACGGTGACACCAGGAGCATCGAAAAGTTATGTAGAGGTGGTGGGAGCAGATGCCATGTGGATAGTGATGGTCCCAGGCCACCAGCACTTGGAAGCTTGGGGTGCTCCACATTCAAAAGGAGTATGTAGCTGTCTTTTCTTCAACAAACAAAAAAAATCCATGCTGGTATTCAGGGAAGCTAAACAGGTTATGTGAGGTCTACACCATGTGTTGTGAGGTATTTTTGAGCACTGTTTTTTTTTTTTTTTTAAGCTTCAGCTCTGCTCTCACCCCAGCATCCCTCTATTCTGCTCCCAGTCTCCTGTTGCCTCTCAAGAGAAATAGTGGTGTTGCCATGAGGCTTCTTGCAGCATCTGGGAGAAGTTAAGCACTATAGCCCCTTCTCTTTAAGGCAGAAAATGCTTGCTATGTGGAAGCTTGGCTTTGCACTAATTCATATTTTATTTGAATCCTAATCTTCTGGACTGTCTAAATAGTTATAATATTAAAGTATACTTGACTCAACCAAAGGAGCTAATGGGACATTCCTGGCTGCCAATGGGGCCTGAGCTCTGTCTCTTGGTAGGACAGGACTTGCCTCTGTGGAATTTTTCAGTGTTCCTAGTCCGAAATGGGCACAGGAGGAGAACAGGTTATTGGCATTCACCATTACTTAGCTTTTCCGCAGCGAACTTCCCATTTCATTTTTTATGAAAGGTGAGGCACTGGTTAATGCAAAATAATGGCTTTCAGAGTAACAATGACTCAGAACTGACTTGACCCTGTATTACAGCCATAATTTTCTATTCCAGTTTTCCCTGCAGTGTAAATAATGCCTATTGTAAATCTGCATCACTCACTGGAACTGTCACCTTTTCCTGACTGGAGACCTGGCCCTTTCTTTTGGTTTGTTTTTTTTTTTTTTTTTCAACAACACACATCCTATATTTACCTAAATATGTAAATGTGCTAAGCTAATTTTGAAGAGTAGGAGTGCTTGAATGTTTGCATTTCTGGTGGCTGCTTAATTTGAAGCAAGATTTTTACAGCACAAACTTCCCGTTTCATTTTAGGGCTCTTAAAAGCTGAAATTGGAAGAAATGTTTAAAATACATTACTGCAAGCTAGCTGGCTGCCCAGATGCATTTCTTGGGATTGCAGTGCAGTGCACTGGTGTGTTGTGCCAGGTCTGGTATCTGTATGCACATACATAAGAGAACCTTATGAGAAGCTGATGTGATATATTTTTAAGCTCACTGCCAGCACTGAGACAAGATTCACGAACACAGTGTCCATAGCTGCTGGTGGATGTGTGTGTATTTACATGTGTGCATGCTTCTGAGCCAGCTTCTTAGTACTTCTCAGTTGTTGTCATTCAGCTGAGGCCAGTGAAGCAATGACAGTTTGTACCTGCTGAGTATCCATCCCTGTTTGGATCCACGGGTCAGACACATTCTTCCCTGGAAAGGCAGCCATTTGTGCATTTTTATACAGTCCTTTACAGCACTGCTCTGAGGTGCTGCAGTTTGGTGCCCTCATCTCTGTTAGAGATGCTTGTTTTCAAACCCGAGACAGTTTTAGCATCTGGCAAAAGATTGCTAAGTTTCACTACTAATCCAGTTTAAGGAAAAAAAACCCCTCCACAACTCATGTAGGGCTGGGGAGGGAAATACCTCTTTGTTTTTGTAGATGGCTTACACTGCTGGTTGACATTCCAGCAATATTAACTTCATTAAGGCAGGAATGCAGCGCTGCATTCTTGCACAGGAGGTAGGATGGGGAGGATGCTGGGCTGCGCTGGGGAGGAGCAGCACTTTAATTCCCACCACTAAAATTTTCATAATTTCTGTACAGCAGTTTCAACAGTGCTATTAAATATTGTGTTGTATATATACGTGACACGTCAAGCAACGTGGTAAACGTTGTAGTGTATTAAAATTACAGCTGTAATCAGTACAATGCAGGGAAGACTACAGGGATGGAAACAGGACTTTTTGGGGATTGTTCTCTTTATTTGTATCCAATATTACTGGTATTTTTCACAAGCTTCCTGTTAGTGTGGTGTGTGGACCAATTCTGGTTAGCACCAGGTGTGGTTTCTCTCACTTGAGCTGGGAGCTGAAGGAGGTGGTGATAGGGGGTTGTTTTGCTTGCTTGTTTTTTAAAAGCTTGCAAAGGAAGTATTTGCTGTATCTGCCCCTGTAAGGAGCTGGAATGCTCTGGGAAGAGGCTGCGAGGTAGCTCACAGCCCCCTTGCATGCCTGCTGCTACATTGGCCTCTGGCAGTTCTTCATCTGCTGTACAGACCCAAGTGCAGGCTCTCATTTGGTTGTAAATTTCCATTGGAAAGAAATCACCTCTGTGCTCCCCTTCCTTTTTTTTTTGGTTTGACATTAGAAAGCAAAAGCCAAAGCTTGGGATTCTGGGCTGGTCTTCAGGGGCAGAAGGTTGTTTTGTGAAGAGTTCTTTTTCTTTTTTCTTTGTTTTTTCCTTTCCCCCCCCCCTTTTTTCCTTCTCCTTTCATGACTAAGGAACAAGCTCTTCAACTTGGCACTTATGTCACCTGTCAAAACACTTCCCCGGGTAAGACCAAAGAGTAGAGGGACTGGTCAGGTGAATGTGCTCAGCTGGCCTGGCTGCTGAAGCCTGAAACACTTGTCAGGTCTTTTTTTGAGAGACTTGAGAAGGCGCAGGGAAAAATCTCTCACTAGCTGAATTGTTTGGATTTGATAATTGGGAAGCAGTGTTACAAAACACTGGCTTTGAAAACATCACAAAGCTCTTTCAATACAACATGCTGTCCAGGCTGTCTCTAGTTCACCCTCACCTGGGTGGAGAGTAAGTCCTGGTCTTTTGAGGCAGGCCTGGGTTTCCCTTCTTTTCATTCATCTTTTTGCTCTATGAAAGGAGCTGGGTGTGAGCAGGAGACACCAGACCTTCTGAGGAGGGCATTTGGGTTTGGTCTTCCTCCTTCTCACCATTTCAGAGGACCCTGTTCATATGTAGAGGGTGAAACCTGTCAAATACCTGACTCTGTCCTCTTGCTTATGCCACATTGGACTATGGTGGTACATGATAGTGGAGTGGAAGGTTGGGTAGGGCTTGCTTGTTCAATAATAACAAAAAAACTGAATCCACTAAACTGACAGTACAATCAGCTTGGTAAGATGATGTTTCCCTTCTGTAAGTGGCTTCTTGCTTATAAAGCAAGAATTCTGCATTTCTGGTTAAGGTGTTTGGGCAACTTTAGCTCAGCATTTCTTGCATCAAGGCACAGCTAACTTTGCTTCTATACTGTCTGGAGTAGCACACATACTTAAGAGACTCTGTCCTCTCTCTTTTCCCTGCCCTCTCTTTTCCCTGGTCAGCTTTGTTTTAAAGTGTATTGCTTGGAAACAACTTATATAGTCACTGAAGTATTTAATGAACATGAATTTCTAATTCTTTAACACTAAATGCTTTTTCCTCTTGTCTTTCAGATAATGAATATGTCTTTATAGACCTGGAGCAGAAGCTTAGCAAATACTTTTCAAAGGAATGGAAGAAAGAGACAACCAAAGTAAGACAGATGTTTAATTTTGGAGGCTAATGCTTTGCTATTGGAGTACATGGTGAAAAGAAAGCTTTTAAACTCAGGTCCATAAAGCATTTCTTGAAGATGGTCTGCAGAATGCTATTCAGTAGCAAGATGCAGTGACTTGTGCACGGCTGTACAATTCATTAAAAGACCGAAAACAGCCCCTTACACAACTTTACCTGAGCAATGTAGCCACAGGGCTGCTGCTTAGCTGCTACAGGAGTGGAGAGGGTCAGTTGGTCAGTCTTCCTTTTGAACTAGCCAAGCCCATGAAGAGTCTGGAGACTTTGTTGTTATCCTTAAGCAGAACAGCCTAAAATGACCCTTTGTGACTTGAACCTGATATAAGGGAGAGGGCTGGAGCAGTGACTCTTCCAGAGTGCATGCAAAAGGACAGTGGAGCAAGAGGATGGATATGTTGTTCAAGAAGAGTCTTGGTTCTTTAAGGCTAGCCTGCCCTGTCAAGGGAGGGAAAAGCTGTGTGAAATAAAGACAAGCCTATGTAATTGTTTAGGGCCAGTCATTCAGACATGATAATGCCTGTTTGTGTGTGTCATTGTTAGAGGAGCCACAGTCTAAAACAAAGTATAGTATGCAATTACATTCAGCTATCTTAATTAGCTCGTTATAATTTTTTCCACCTTCCTTAAGGGTTTTCTTCTGCAGAGTAGGCACGCTTGACATTTCTGCTACTTAGAGAAGTTTGCAGATGACTAGTGAGGTTTGGGGATCTCTTTTATCCCAGACTAGTAAGGGTTACTTCAAAGACAGCTATCAGTTGTGTGGAGGGCTGTGTCCAGCCAGTGAGGGTTTCCTGAGGCAGGTGTTTCTGGTTACCTCAGGATGGGTAACCTTGTGGTTACTTTGAGGCTGGATTCTTGCAACACTTCTTAAGTCAGGCTAAGTGTCAAACCTCTGGTGTGAGGTGAATCAGAGAAGGCTGAATGAGTTGCCATTGGCAGTACTGATGTCTGAGAAGAGTTAGGCTATTGGACTGGGTTAGCAGACAGGGATTTTATTCCTATGAAGAGGTTTCAGGTGGAAAGTCCCATCCAGCTGATAAAATAGGGTGACTGTGAACAAGTTCTAGAAATAAAATGTAAATATTTGCATGATGATCAAGAAGTTGCTGTCTGCATCAGATGTGCATGGCATGCCACATACCTTGTCCCAGGGAGATGGGTCTGACCAGCCTTGGAACTGCCCATGTGTGCAGTTACCTGTATGAACCTTAAAGAAGTGAGTGGCAAAGTAGGAAAGATGGGAGAAAGAGATAGTAAGATAAGATGTTCCTTTTTTTCTTTTTTTTTTTTCTCCTGTTTAAACAAGCCTATAAGTCTGAAAGGTAGGCTTTAGTTAAAACAACAACAGAACTCTTGCTGGCTTTCTTCTAACAGCCATCTTCAGTGTGAAGCAGACATCAATGTCTCCTTTTGGTCTGTGGCTGCAGGAAGGTGTGAATAACTAAACATTAGCCCTGCCGAACAAAAGGCGAGGAGTTAATATCAGGCTGGTGCGCTTCAGCCTCGGGCAGTAAATGCTGAACGCAGCAGCGCGTGTGTCCCTGCGGAGTGATGTGGTGTGGCTCAGCGGTGGCTGGTTACTCCTAGGTGTGCCCTGGAGACGCCGCAGCCGTGCCAGGATGGCACGCTGCCATACCACCTTACCTGCTGCTTTGAGGGAGGCTCTGTTAAACTTGCTGTGCTGATGCGTCTGCAGCACTGCCAGGTGCTGAGACAGGTAACTCTGGGCCAGATTGGGCATCCCCAGGCTACGCTGGGACTCTTATACCTGCTCATCCTCCCCATCCAAAATCTTCTGCCCTCCCTAGGATGTTTGCCATTCAGCCTGTCTAAATGTTTTATGATGCTTTATTGTTGTGAGCCTCCAAGACAGTCGGATCCCCCCTAAAACTTGGCAAGAGCAGAAAATGAAAAGCAGCATGGGGAGCAAGCTTGGGAGAAGAGAACGTTACCAGACGGTAATGGGAATCTTGAATGCTGAGTGTTATCTAACTTGTCTTCTGTCTCTGCTCTAGGGAACAGAGAAATTCACCCCTCCTTTTGTTGCATTCTTTAGAGTACAATACTACGTAGAAAATGGAAGAGTAATAAGGTAAGTTCCCTTCTGTGGTAGTTACTGTATTTTATATTATTTGCTGTGTTCTTAAAAGGCAAGAAAAATAATGTTTCTTTGTTAAGCTCATCTCTATGAGCTCACAGAAATAAGCTTAAAAAAATCCGCTTGATTTTTTTTTAAGACCTTCACAGACTTCCTCACCCAGCCGTGAATGTTTTCCCCCTGAATCATACTCCTTTTTCCTAGGAAAATTGTGACTGCTTTTCCATCTGTGTTTAGAAAGCAGGTTGAATGACGACAGTATCAAAATACGATTAACACTCTTTTGCTTGCGTCTTTTGGTTGTATGCAAAGCATCAGATGAATATACCAAAAATAGCTATTTATACTCCAGAGCACATGCTAATAATTTTGAATCTGGTGTTTGTATCTGAACAATGCTCTGTGCAGTCTACTTCTGGAAATGGACTTTTGTAAATGGACAAAAGAAATTACTTCATAAGTTAGTTTTGCATTTGTAGCCCATTCACATGGAATATGGGCTGCACTCAAAACACTACCACCCTCACTCCCAGTACAGAACAAAGGATGAGGTAGTTGAAAATGAGCAACTGACAGAGTTAATTTGCATCAGCACTTCTGGCGTGGCTGTGACCCTGGGGCAAGCCAAGCGCTGGGATCATTTGGGTGGATTAAAATCTTTACCAAATTTTTGGCATTTATTCTCGTCTTGAACAAAGTTTAGTGTGTTTTTTTGTTTTTCTCTCTCCATAAGTCTTTCATTTTGGATACAGGGGAGTCTTACTTCTGCAGTCTGTTTGGCTGTTAAGTGTTTTTTACTTAGTTTTGCTTTTAGGTACAAAGGGAGATTGCATATCGTTCTACCACCCCTGATGTACACATCCTTTAGTGACACAAGCAACTTCCTCTTGCACTAGTAATGGGAGAGGTTTGTGGAACCATGCAGAGGTAGTTACATGGCCCCTTCAAACTATACACACACACTTTCATGAGCAGGCCATAGTGTCCAGCTCCATCTATCTATACATACATGTCAGCAGCCTGCTTCCCATGAGCTCTTACAGCAGGGGGAGTGTGGGTTATCAATGCTATGTGATAGTTATGTCTTATCAGACTATCCTTGTTTAGCAGCTTGAGGAAGAAATCAAAAACAAGCCCAAGGCTCCTGTGTCTTTTGATCTATCTTGCAGGGAATTAGCTGTTGAAAAGTACCTTGAGCCTAAGGCAAGGTGAAATGAAAAAGCAGTGCCAGGTTTAGAGGGGAAAGGAGGACAGGTGTACAAGAAACAGGACTGGGATTCAAGGGAGTTGACTCTAACTGCTACAGGCTTTCCAGAGAAACAGAAGTGCTTGATGTAGTCAGTCTCCAAAACAGGTGTGACATGATTTTTCTTTCATCTACCTTCTGCCCTAACTTCTTAGATCTCATGCTTCTCAAGATAGAAGCTACCATTTTCCATGTTTGTACAACACTTAGTGGGAAAAGACCTTGATCTTGGCTTGGTGCTCCCTATGTACACGTAACTATCAGAGTGGCACTGGCACGCATCAGGGATGTCAAAGTTTAATCCCTCCTCTCAGAAGGAAGATGTGTTTGAGGGGCCTTATCTGAGCCTGAACTTTCTTTTCTTCTTCAAGTAAATTTGCCTTTGTGTCTTGCAGTGATAAGGTGGCACGGCAGCTCTACTACTGCCATCTCAAAGAGCAAGTACTTATGTCTCGGTGCAACCACAAAGAAGAAATCTACTTCTTGCTGGCTGCCTACAGCTTACAGGCAGACTTGGGAAATTACAGGGAGAAGGTTCATACTGGCAGATATTTTGAACCTCAGGCTTATTTCCCGCAATGGGTAAGTTTTGGGGGATGTTTCTGACAACAGATTGTGCATGCAGCAGGAGCTATATCAAGGTGGTACCTAACTGCAGCCATGCAACTTCCCCAACTCCAACTGCAGTGATCAGGCAGAGTGGTAGAGAGCATCACCCTGAATTTCCCTCAGGACATATCTCCTCTCTTTCCACCAGATGTAGGTGCCCGTTCCTCCTGGGCTCACTCATCAGTGAGGTGGGTGGTGTGTACCCTTCCTTGGTAAGGGAATGTGGTGGTATCAAATTAATGAATAATGCCAACAGTGCAGCTGTTTTTAAGTCTTCTATGGCTTAAAGGGTTGTGTTTGCAGTTGTACATCAGCAAGATCTGGACAACCTAAGCTCTACAGAAAACCTCAGGGCCACAAAGCCAAGTCATTGCCTTTTGTTCCTATTTCTGCCATGCTTACCTCTGGGATGGATAGACCCAAACCCTAAGGGGTAGTACTGCTGTGCAGTGCCTCTGGTGCTTGCTTTGTCATTAATCTCTGGCTCAACTGCAGTAAGAGAAAAGGGGAGGGCCTGGAAATGGGTTTACATGTTTGTTTATAAGCATGTGCACATCAGCTTGTGCCCTTCAATACTTACAGACAGCTTAGCCTGGTTAGTTGGTTTAGTTGTCAAATGAAGGCAAATTAGCTAAGACTGACAGAGCTGGTTACCTGCAGAGAGTTCTCCTCTTGTGGTGAAATGTCAAGAAAACTATTGATAAACACTTTATTGTCCATTAAATATAAAGGGAAGCTAGCTTGGCCACAGACACATCACTAGCTCTGATGATGTCTGCT
Organism: Strix uralensis; assembly: GCF_047716275.1. Classification (NCBI taxonomy): domain Eukaryota; kingdom Metazoa; phylum Chordata; class Aves; order Strigiformes; family Strigidae; genus Strix; species Strix uralensis. The sequence continues at coordinate 80,581,399 of NC_133974.1, read as the reverse complement.
GAAGCAGGATGTTCCCTGGGACCTGGACAGACCCTCCTCTGCAACCTGATTTAGTTCTGGAGCCCCCTTCTCTGCTGTGACAGTGGATTTTAGCCCAGCTCACACCTTGGGGTAGCTGTCAAAAAGCCCAGATGCCTCTGGTAGTTGGCTGCTTGTCCCCAGGCGAGTTGCATCCTCTGAAAGGTGGCACTGTCCACTGCTTTGGGGAGAAGATTCAGAGCACTGACGGGTTGCACTGAGGAGGCAAGGCTGGTAGTGTCTCCTTTACGCACGAGTCCCAGCGCAGAAATGTGCCTTTCTCCCAGACAACAGGCCTTCATCCCATGCTGTTCCTTGCTACGGGGTGCCTGGCAGGAGGTGGCTAACGAAGGGCTGGAAAAGGTTGGTCTCATGCATGCCATTTCTGGGGCAGTTAAAAGTCTTATCACAGACTATTGCTCATCTGGCAAACATTGCAAAAGCCAAGGCAAAGCCTGGCTCACCTGTGCTGAGCCACAACCCCAAGCAAGTATGTGGGTAATTTATTACATCATTACAAAGAGGAAAATCTGGCAGGCATGGGGACGCTTCTCTCCCTGCCCCCGGGCTCCCATGAGGAGAGACTAAGTGATCTCCTCCAACGCAATCTCTTCCTCCAACACGTGCTGTGCTAGATCGTTTGGCCGAGGGCTGCCCCAAGCATCCCGCTACTGAGGTGGTGGTGCTGCTGCCCTGGGGTGATCAACCCAGCTTTGAACTGTGGAGCTGGCCTGTCTCTTTCTGCTGACATTGCGCAGCTGATGGCATCGATGTCCTCCACTGAGCCTGGCCTTCCTTGTGGGAGGGCAACTGATCTGCCAAGGCATGCAGAGGAGCGCAGAGGTGTAACCAAACAGAGTAAACAAGGGGCTTAATATAAAATGGAAGTGGGAACTGGGTGATGATGAGGTCTGGTTGTTTTGAGCCAGGGCAGGTTGTTCATGGCGGGATGTTCTCCAGTACCTGCTGGGATCTAATTTTAAATACCTCCAATGGTGGGGGATTTTGTGAAGTGAATTCAGCCAACACCCCTATTACCTGTCATTGCCGCTCGCAGCCTGGAAGGAGCCACTCTGGCACCAGAGGGGACCAGTCTACCTTATAGCCTTGTACGAAGAGGGCGTGTGGACAAGCATGGGAACTGGGCACTTACAGGGCAAGAGCAAAAGGCCCAGTGTGGGTTTTTCTACTGCTTAGCAAAGCCATGTGCCTGCCAACCACTCTTGACAGATAAGAAAATACCTTGAGATAGTGTTATCCTTTGAGATAGTGTTATCCTTTGAGGATGGAAATGCTAAATAAGCCTAATGTGCAGTTTCTGGTCTTAAAAGGACCACCTAGCATTTCCGCAGTGTTTGGAGATGTTGCTGTTGATTGTGTTGGCATGCAGAGCAGTAATTGTTATCTGCCCATAAGCATTTATGGATGCCAAGAGTTAGGAAAACTTAATTCCAGTACTTAAAAATGAAAAGAGCTGACACAACCTCTCTAGTCTTGGTCTGTTATGATTTTGCCATCTGGGATCTGTTTGGAGACATTGGTATCATCTGGTCTGCTTTAAATGCTAATCCTCCAGGGATGTGGAGGTGAATGTGGACTAACATCTTGAGGGACCATATGAACCTCCTCCACCTCCAGTCTCTGCTTTGCTGTTGATCGCAGCCACCTCCCATGGGGATTGCTGAAGAGTTGCTGACCTGTTTGTTTTCCTTGTGGTTTAGATAATTGCGAAGAGGGGGAGCGACTACATCTTGAAACATGCCCCAGAGATGCACCAAGAACAGCAAGGGTTGAGCGCTAAGGAAGCAGTGCTGAAGTTCATTAAGGAGTCCTGCCTGCTGGAGGATGTGCCCGTCCACTTCTACAGGCTGCAGAAGGTTAAACAAAGAGCTGCTTATTTTGAACTTCTCTCCCATCATTAATTGGGTGCACCGTTGCATTTTTTACTTTCTGTTTATTTGAGGGATGGTTGCCTCTGATTCAGATAGGCCAGACAAGTCTAAAATGTTCATCCAATGAGGCCTGTCCCCACAAACAAATCTGTTGCCAATATACAGGTATAGGTGGAAGCTAGTTTTGTTCCTCGGCCAAGAAACTGGCCACAGGAGTGGCAAAACTTAATTTGTGTCCCTGCCTGTCAGTAGACTCACACCAGGGAATCTCTGAGAAGCCTTTTTTTTGTTGCAGTCCAGAAGCTACATTGACATTGACCTACTTCATTCTCAGTAAAAAAATATTTAGCAAGACAAAAGGAAAAAAAAATTGTTAGCAAGACATTCTGGCTTACACATTAAAATGGTGACAAGAGGTCAGCCAGCTTTCACACAAATGCCATGTAATAACTGAAGGTGTCACTGAGTCATCCTGACTTTCTTATTCCCCTCCCACTCCAACCCTGTCAGAGTGGTTGGTGTTTTTTCAGCTGTATGTCAGTTTTTGGATTCTTGGATTGTTGCTTGTCCCTGAGTCTTAGACTCCTTTGCCAAGCCTGCTTAAATATAATGCGCTTCATTTTCACATGCTAAGATAGTTCAGGTCTAGAAATAGGACTAAAGAGAAGCTTTCTGTTTCACTTAGGTGAGTGAAACCTGCTTGTGCAATTAGAAATGGCTAGGACTTATTTTCCAAACAGAGATACTCCACTTTGTCAGACTCATAATTAAACTTCTTTGTTGTTTGTGCTCAGTAGGAATCATGTCTGGGAGGTATCCTTGTCTTTTGACCAGATCTAGCAGCTCTAGTTAATGGAGAAACATGCATTTTCTGGAGGAAATAAGTTCCTGTTTGGTCTGTAGTCCAGGCTTAGTTTCAGTTCCTTGCAAACCATAGATGCTCCCCCTACCTCTCCTCTGTCCTCTCTGTTTTGATTCTAATGCTTTTAATGATGCAGTCATAAGAGAGTTGGTTACACTTGAATGTGTATGTAAGAAATCCAGCTGGCAGGCTGGATAGATACAATTTATATCCAAAAGCACCAGGACTGTGAAATTGGTTGCTCTTAATATCCAAATTCCTGTCTGACTTGAACTTACATTTTATGCATTGCTCACTGCTCCATAGGTGTTTGATACACAGTGTACTCTTCTTCCTGCCATGTGACACAGTTATCTCGTGATGAGATATCATCCTTCTAGGTGACACCTGGGTCACAAAGCTCACGACTGAGTGCACAGGGGTGCCAGGTGAAAGTGTCGGTGCGCTAGCTGCTCTGAGATTTGAAAAGCAGTCTCTTTTGTCCTACACCCTCCTCATGGCTGCTGCTGAGGTTGGGAACTCTGAAAGAAAACACAACACTGAGCCCCATATCTCTCGTCCAAACCAGTACTGATTTATGAAGCTCTTTGCCCTTAGGAGGCAGAAAGCATTTCTTAGTGACTTTAAACAGGAGACCTGGATGGTACCAGGGGCAAAGGGTGAAGTAATGTGATGGCATAAGGCTTGCATCCTGACAAGCCAAATGAGGGGAGAAAGTTTTTATGTAAAGTTTGAGCTCTGTAAGCCCATAAATTTTTACCCCCAAATTTTCTTCTTCCTAGTGAGAAAAGTATGTATTCCCTTCCCTAGCTCTGCCATGCCAGGAAAAACTGAAAGAACTAGTTTATGATATTTTTTGGTCTTCAAGCAAAGGAATGTCACTAGAGACCAAGTATGTCATATCAAGTTACAGCATGAGGAAAAACGGCAGTATTCCAACCAAGCTGCAAACATTTAAAATCACCTGCTCTCAACACTGAGATCAAAATGTTAAAAGGAAGGTCCCTGTAACTCTGGGCATTGATTAGCTTCCTCCTGGCCAAGAGACACCTAAGGTCCAGCACGTCCCTGGATGGGAACAGCAGTGCCATGGCAAGGAGAAGGAGACAGTCGTTCCTTCTGTTTCGGGCTTTCCATCACCAAAAGCAAGAGTTCATGGGGACGGCAGAGACAGCGCGTGGCAGTATGAGAGGTTACAAGGTACCTCTGAGAGCAGTAATTGTCCATGCTTTTGAATCACTTAAAGCTACAGGATTCCCTGTGCAGGGCAGCTGGGGCATTTGCTGGTGAAATGCTTGAGTTGCCCAGCATGAGGGGATTTTAGGTGTAGATATTTCAGGGGTCAACAAGGCAAGGTGCACTTTACAAACACAATAAAAACTAAATGAGCTGATGGCATCTGCCTGATGAGCAGTCCTGCTACCTCTCCTGCAGTAGGTGCCAGAACAAGAGCATGGTCTTTGTAGATTAACCTTTGACTCCAGGCTCTTCTGTTCTTTTAGGATAAGAAGGAGGATCGCCCGACGGTTATCCTGGGCCTGACCCTGAGAGGAATGCACATCTATCAGGTAACAGACTGCCGTGAAAGCCTTCTGGTGTAGCATTAACTCTGCCCAGCTCCCCTGTCCTCCCCCTACCCCGCCAGCTCCTCTGCCTCCCCTGCGAGCGCCAGGCTCTGCATATCTCAAATTCTTGGTTGTTTGCAAATTCTTTGCACATCACTGACTCCACCCTGTACCTGCCAGTCCCTGTGTCACTCCGAGTTTGATGTGTTGCAGGAGGTGAATCACGTTCGCCAGCTCCTCTATGACTTTCCCTGGTCGCACATTGGGAAGCTGGCCTTTCTGGTGAGTATGACGGAACAGAGGCCATCTGGCAACGGGCTGTCAACCTGAGACCTGGCAAAGGTGTTGGCCTGCCCGCACTGCCACGACAAGTCCTGTCACTCATACACCCAAGGCTGCAGCTATCTCTGGTAGCTGTGTGGCCGAAAACTTGCTCTTGCTCATTTTGCTGGCATCTCTCCTCTTTATGCAGGGGAAAAAATTTGAGATCCAGCCAGATGGTTTGCCCTCCGCACGGAAACTGGTTTACTACACAGGTTGCCCCTTCAGGTCGCGGCACTTGCTGCAGCTCCTCAGCAACAGCCACCGGCTCTTTCTGAATATCCAGCCGGTGTTGAAGCAGATCCGAAAACTGGAGGAGGCTGAAGGTATGTGATGGAAGAGCAGGTGACTTTGGTAAGGGGAAGAGTACAGCATGTTAGGTTCTGCTGTTGCGTCACAGTAGCTGCTTTTTATCTAATTAATGGTGTTTCTGCTTTCTCAGGAAGCCATTGAGAGAAATAGAGGTGTTAGATATGCTTCAAGTTCATTACAGAGAAGTGCTTATGGCTCCCACATTGCTAGACTGTGGTCAGAAAGTGTGTGTGTGAGACCAGTAGAGGGGGAATACCTCTCTTTAAGAGAAGATCCTTGCTCTCTGTGCTTTCAGTTTGTGCACATTTGACACATGCTTCTGAGTGGAAGTAATTTTGAATAAAAAGCAAGATCTTATGTTCAAGTGGCAGTACAAGTTGTGATCCTGAGTCTTAATATTTTTAGTGGCCTTTACTAAACACTGCACACAATTTGGTCTTTGGTGTTCGACAGTTAAGAGCTAGGAGTTGCAGCTGACAGAAACAGCCTGAGAGCAGATCAGGACTCCCAGAATTTGTCTGTTCTGATGGGGCCCCCTCTTCATAAGAACAGTGGTTTGAACTCTTGACAGTCCCTGGTATTCTTCCGGAAAACTTCAGTCATTTCATCACCTCTCAGCTTGCCCCCTTCCATTTTTCCAGCTCTACAAGCTGTCTCCTACAACTTCTCAGCCTACATCTCCCTGACGATTGTTTTTAATGCATTGCATAGGTCTTCTTTCAGAGGACTGTGTCCCCTTCTCTCTAGCCTTCTCCTGAATTCTTTTTTTCCCCTACTTCTTTCCTGACTGCCATTCCCTGTGTTCTCCATTCACACTTTCTGTCTTCTCTGGTGTTTGTAAGCCTTGTGTCCTTACCTTCAAGGTCAGTAGAAGTGAGCCAACAGTAATTGTTTCTTCTGTCTGAGGATGTAGGCTGACTTCTTCCAGGGAGAAGTCAGGAAGAAACTTGTTTCTGGTTATTGCCCATCTCAACTAACTCTACGGAGCTTACATCCATCTCTGAAGTGGTGATCGCTGGTTGCATGGAATCGGTGTACAGGGCAAGGTGGCCCTTGGTCTCATCTAGCTTGGTTACTTTTATCTTTCCCTTCACTGGGGTTATAGAAGTGCCCCTGAGCAGTGTGGGTGCAACCAGTGGCATGTGCCAGTCACCTGTAGAAAGGCTCACTAATCGAGTGTGTGTGGACAAAAGGCCCTTGGTGGTTTTGTGTCTACTAGTGTCTTGTGGATTTCTTGACCACCCTCAGGACACCCCTCTTTAGATAACAGATACAAGCTGTGAGAGAAATAATTAATAAATCATCAGTAAATGCCAGCCATGGGGATCCTGTTCTTAGCTGTCTCCACATGTTGGTGACTCTTTCAAGAAACAGTCAATGCACTGTTTTTAAAGACTAAGCACTTGGGTTAGCTAAGTAATACCTTTTTTTTTTTACCTTCATTCTGGAAGCTACTGTTTTCTGTATCATAACTGCCTCTACCTGCCTGTTCTAATTCAGGAGATGCTGGGTTTTACTGCAGGTATGACTGACTAATTCTTTTACCACCAGCTGGGCATCCCAGTATCTGTTAAGCAAACAAAGTACAAAACTGTCCCTGTATTTGTTCAGTGGCTGCAGCAGTTGTTTCTTAATTGTCAGATTGTGCCAGTCCCAGAACTTACTGGTTATTTTTGCTGTCCTTCCTTCGGTCTTGCTTAAAGTTCCCCCTGGTTTCTCTCATCTTTCCTCCTCAGAGAAGAAGCGCTACCGGGAGTCCTATATCAGTGACACGCTAGATATGGACCTGGACCCATGTGATAAGAACTCACGGGGCAGTGGGAGCAGTGGGGGCAGCCGGAGGGATAACCGTCTCTCACGCCAGTCCACAGGGAGTCACGGCAGCTCCCACACATCAGGCATCGAGGCTGACTCCAGGCACCGGGTGTCGGTGGAAATGTCAGTGGATGAGCCCTTCAGCATTGACCGGGTGCATAGGAAAGAGAAATCCTGCAGCTCGACTATCAGCTACGGTAGCTCTGGCATTGACAGTGGCAGCAAAGAGCGGGCTGAAGACGACTCTCAGGATGATGGTAAAGAATTTGGAGATGCAGAGCAATTTCTAAGCCCTCTTGCCTTCTCCTGCAGGAGAATGGGGGGAGTGAGAGAATGTGAAGCAGCTTGGAGCAGAAGTGTAATGCTAACCCTTCTCCTGCTGCTCTCTTCCTCCTAGAGCTTGAGCTGGCAGTAGATGAGCCAGAGGAGGTACCTGTAGATGAGCCTTTAGCTGGAGACCAGTTAGAGGAGGCCACTGTGGGAGAATCTGTTGAATCTCTTCCTCTAGATGCTGCTAGCTGCCAAGGTGAGATGGCTTTCTGCTACTGCTCAGTGCTTTTCTTTAGGCTCTAGTAACAGGCATAATCTGAGGGATCTAAGAAAGCTGTATCTTCTTCCAAACAACAGCCAGTGCTACTTACTGCCCTACTGCAACAGGATTTCAAGTCAGCTCACCTAGAGGTTGAAGGCCAGCACCTTATATTGTACAGTGCTCCTCTCCTCTGTGCTCCTCAAGGTCTCCCTTCTCTAATTTGCCAGGTTTATACTTGGTTAATGACACAAAGATAACTGAGGTAAGCCTTCTGTAGTGAAGGAATTTGCTTTAAAATCTTGTATGCCACAAAACAGCCAAGGGGTTCAACCACAGATTAATGGGCTAGTCGCAGGAATTAATAGGTAGTTTTGTGGCTTGTGATACAGGGAATGTTAAGCAATGGGGTCACGCAGGAGCTGTCTGGTCTCAAGACATACAGCCTTATAGCAAAGCAATATGGGTGAATATGGGACAAGTTGGTGAGAAGCTGTTTCCTTGAGAGTTTTTAAACATTGATCCTTAGGGATAAATAGGAATACTTGTGAGCAAAACTCCCAGAGCATTGAGGGTGCTGACTGATGTATATTTATATTTATAGGATAGCACTGCTTGAACGTGGCCTGTGAGAACAACTTCCCTTTTCCACAGCCCACAAAACCTCAAACCTGCAATGCTTTTCACTTCCTCCTTCTCCTTTGCAGCTGTAAATCAGGAATCACTGTCTGTGGTGCAAGTCACGCTAATAAAAATGAGAGGCCAAAGTGTGGAATCCCTTCACCAGGTAAGGGGGGGTGCTCAGCAGGAGGGTCTGTGTGTGGGCATTGAACCAAGGTCTAGTGTAATGAGACAGCTGTAAATCAGGTGAACTTGATTGGTCTGGATTAAACTGATTTTAAATGGTGTAACCAAAACCAGCTGTTGGCCAGCTACTGCTACCAGGAATAGGATGAGAGCGGTGTTTGGGTCCAGAATAGTATAGAGAGGTTTGGAATGATCAGTGGGGAAATCCTGCAAGCCAGCTATCATCTGCCTTAGGCTTCCAGACAGGAAATGGAAAATAAACCACTTCCAAATTTTCAGTGCAATATAAAGCTAAGACCATCCATGCAGTTTGGATGTGGGTTGCAAACTTGATCATCTTCCTGCTCCTGCAGCCAGAAGGATCTCACATCAGAGCAAAACCAGATGCTCAAGCTCTAATTACTATCATTTGTGTGATTATACTATGTGTGCGCTGAAGTCTTTGTTGTTGTCAACATTTTCTTTTCATCAAACCCTTGAGAAAAGACAACTATATATGGTAAAATATATCATATCAGAAGTTGTGCTTGGAAGAAACTTATTAAAATGTCTTTTTAAGGCCAGACAATATTTCTTTTCAAAGTATAGCTGTACCCACTGGGGTAGCAATGTTGTGTATTTAAAAAAAAAAAACCTAACACACAAGCCTCCACCATTCCTTCCCTCTCTGAATCCAAATTAGCCTTATCTGCTAAAAGAATTTTAAAAATCTATTCATCATTTTCCCCTTTACTCGCTGGACTTTTCTGAACAAGGACTTCAATCACTTCTTAGGACTTTTTTTTTATGCTTCTTCCTGGACCCAGTCAAAAGTGATAAGAAATTTTCACTTATCAGCAAAATAGTCCGTAAAGTACTATAGGAAATGTGAATAAAATCTTCATTATTTTTTCCAAAGCTGAAGATCATGCAGTACAGATCATAATGAACTTATTCCTATATTTGAGTGGAATGACTTAGGCATGCAAGGCATCTTGCTTAAAGTAATGTTTTTAATGTTAATGCTTTTACCAACACTTGCTTATGCTATTAATTGATCAAGAGGCATCTGTTTTATAAGAATGTTTCTGATCAACACAGGACCGTTTAAGCAGTTGCAAAGACCCGGCTGCCACTTCTATGCATCAAATATTTGGTGCATCTTTAAAAAACCAAACAAACCACCAAACCTTCCTTTACAAGGCCATGTAATGAAACACTGCAGGTCTGAGTTTCCTTAGCATTGATCAGACCATACAGCGTGTGCCTGTTTCTGGGAGTGCAGCTGAACCAGTGCAGAGATTCTTCAGGGTAGTTTTTTAATTTCCATTCTGTGGAGGGGGAAAGTGATACTGGGAGGAAGTTTTCTGTGTTGCCAACAGAAATATCTTGGTTTAAAAGTGATATTCTGGAAATCAGACTTAATGTTATAATTTAAAAGCTGATTATGAAGAGACAGAGTGAGAAAAAACAGGTGGGAAAGTTGGAAATGTCTTGAATGGTCAGTAATTCCTCCACAGAGGCCAAGTCACTACAGCTTGTGTAGCAAGATGCTGCCTCTGGGAATTACTGCTGGTTTGTTGCTCCTGTTTGTTTTGTTGCTGAACAATGTTATGTAGATAAAACTGTAGGCTGCACTTAGTGAATTTTGGACACCATAACCATTAGTATGCATGGTTGCCTTCTGAACCTTCCTTTCAGCTCATTAGACTTTCACTAACTCAGTGTGTTCCAGCAGTTGGGGTAATTTTTTGTTACATGCACTTTGCCTATTTGAGGATGATTGCACAGATCTGCCAAGAAGTGTCAGGTCATTCAGGTGTCAATACCGGTCAAGTTTTTCATCCATTGTACTGGACACTGAGGACATAATGCAGGCAGATCAGGATCTGGCTCAGTATGGCAGGGCAGCTTAATGCACTTCTGATTTCTTAATGGTTCACAGCTTCATCATTAAGCCGGCATCCTTCAGAAGGCTGGTGGGGTTGTTTTGAAGGGTGGAAGAACAGTTTTGGAAAACTTGTAGCATGCATAGCCAGCGTCCTTAGGCTTGTATCTGAGCTCATTGTTTTTATTCTGTGTGTCTTCCTGAACTGGCAGGTCAGATCGCCCAAAAGCAGGAGCTGCACAGAGCAGCACAGCCAGAGTTTGGATGACATTCGCCTTTACAAGCACCGGCACCCACCACTAAGTGCGACGCTCTCTTCAGACACATCCCACAGCTACACGTTTGGCTGCAGTCTGGAGGATAAGCTCTCTATCTATGGCTGCATTTATTCCACGGCGGACTGCAAAACCAAGTCTGCCCTTTATGGGAAGCGATCCATGAACTGCCTCTCCTTGGATCTTCTGGGAGAGGACCAGCTCCCAGAGGAGTTTGTGGTGTAATGAGATTGGAGCTCTTCCATACCAGGAAACAGCTCATCATGGAAATATATACCTCATTAACACATGTGATGTCACTCTGGTTCTTGCAGGAGATTATGAGCAGCTTTGTTATTCAGCTCCATAATAAGTAAGTGACATCACTTCTGCAGACCTGACTACAAGGCAAATCAACTGGAGTGTAGCACTTAAAGTTGGCATTTGAAGTGTCTGAGCAGAAAATGGAAGTGGCCTGCACCATTAGCAGTGACACAACCAACATAAAAACCAAAAGCAGTGGACCAAAATTGACGCTGAGCTAGTAAAGCAAACACTGTGTCTAAATAGATTTATCAGAAACCAATTTGAAGTCTGTGTCAGTTTATCTTCCTGCCTTTCTCTTGTGGTCCATTTATGTTAATGCTAGTGTACAGATAGTTTGCTTGTCTTGAGTTTGTGCTGCTGCAACACTGCCAACAGCTGTCAGGCCAGGATATACTCTGAGCACATTCAGAGGGCTGTGTATGGAGATGTCTAGCCTGTTCCTGTTGTAATGAACACAAGTTGCCTGTTTCCTTTACTGGGAGCAAGGCCTGCTCTGCCAGGAGTTTTTATCATCTTTTTTTTTTGTGTTGTTTTTTGTAAGCATCCAGCCAAATAGAATGTGCATTCTTTTTTTATTTAATGCAACAAACGGAACTTTCTCTCAGCTGTCTACTACTGCCATGATGCAGATTGGTAAATAAATGCTTATATCCTTGGGGAGATGGGAGAGGGGATAAAACTAATGACTTGTCTGCTTCTGAGAGTACAAGAAGACAAGAGTGTTAATTGACTGGCTCTTGAAGACAGGAGTGTGACTGGAGAATGTGTCCAGGCATGATCACCCCTTTGAATCATACTTTTATGTTGTTCTTTTCTTTGTTTTTAATAAATCTGTTCCTTAGAAATTTTTCCTCTGCTTAGGAGGCAAGTATGGACTGGAGAAAGTCGCTTTGGAAGGACAGACAGAGTGACTCTGTCCAACTTAGTCATGGATAGGTCATGCAAATGTGAGTGTGTGGTGCTGCAGGGCTGGTGATGGTGGAAGCGTAGGGTATTCTGTGTGCCAAACCAAGGGTACTTGTTTGGTGAATTTGAGAGGTGGAGCTGGCTCTGCTGGCTCTTGCTAGGAAAATAATGATAATTATGCTGTTTGATTCAAGCATTTGGTGTGGAAAACATCCTGCTACCTTGTTACATCCAAATAAATGTATGTTTGTTTGATTTCCTTCCCTGTCTTCCCCCAGTACCTCCTCCCCTCATCAATTCCCACCATTTGGGAAGCTTGTACTAACAGGCGTGTGTAACCTGTGCCCAGCTTTTGACAGCCTTGCAGGTGGAAGCTAATTTTTTGGCAAACTGCGGAAGCAGACTGACGCTGTTCTGCTGGTTGAGGAAGTGTGTGTTGTGCAGTGTTGATCACTCAAAAGCTTAAGATAGCCAAATTCAGGAAAGGAAGGAAGCCAGACCACAAGGAGGGGTTGAGCTGCTGCTTTGACGGTGGGCTTGCAGGCTTTGTAGTTGTCTGGTAAATTGCGTTCCCATAAACTGTTAAAATAGCAAATCTGTGAAGTCTCTCATCTCATTATTTCTATGCAGGTGAGTGTGGTGTTGATGCACCTGCATGCTCTGTCTCCAAATTTACTGAAGTGGCGTCAGTGGCTGTACATCCTCTGAGATGAATCCAACACCAAACCCTCACTGTGTGTTTGAGGAATGAATGATGGGCACAGGCTCGCTGTAGCCATGACTTAATTGACTGTACCCTCTTTGATCACACTGTACTTTCTTTTTATAATGAACAGTTAGGAGCCATGTGTTCACCATAGCCTCTCTTCCTTTCTTCCAAGCAAAGCCAAAATGCCTTTGCAGAGTACTTAAGGCATGGTTACTGCATCCAAAATAAACTCTCCTGAATGGATTTAAATGGGTAAAGGACATCTGGCTGTTCGTGAACAGTCCAGTCAAGCCTCCTGCTGTCAGTCGCTCCCTGTTGCCTGGGCCCTGTTTGGCCATAAGCTGTGGGAGACAGGCATGGCCAGGATCCAGAAGGCCAGTGGCTGTGCTGCAGGGAGCAGCCTTGTTCCTGCAGCCACCACAGAGCTGGAGGGGTTGCTCTTACTGCAGCAATGTCCATCTGTCCATGGAAAAGGTGGGGGGCTCTGGAGAGACAGCCCTGCTAAACTGTTGCTCTCCCACCTGGGCAGATGTATAGTTACTCGTGGTTCTGGCAGTGGTTATTAACAGGAAAAAAGCTCAAAATTCGTGAGTATAGTTGTTTGGAAAAGTCATAACGCACCGTTCACATTCATGCACACTTGTCTCAGACAATCACATTCATACCTGCTTCAGCCTAACCACCTTGCTGAAGTATTTCTTGCCGCCAAGCAGCTTGGTATTTTCTTTTTGCAGTTACCAAGCTTTCAATAGGTTTGAAATGCTGTAATCCTGCTGTCACTGGTTATAAAATGCACCAATGCCTGAAAACAGCGTAATTGGCTCTTGCATGAGCATCCACTGCCTTGTATGTACATGGGGGTTTCTTGTATTTATTCATGGCTGGTGGGGAAGGCAAATTCTCCATGTCTGACTGTCTTCTCTCAGTGGTCTATGTAGCTCCCTCCAGTAGTATAAGTTACATATGCATATGAAGGGGAGACCAGACACTTCTGTATATAGACCGAGAATGAATTAATATCTTACGAGCACTGTGAAATGTCTATTATGCAAGTTTTTGTATTCATACGAAAAACACTGTTCCTGCTAGTAGTAGATTTATTTTTTGTTTGTCTTCAGATTTAGAAGGTCTCTTACTATTTTTGGTTTTGATTAGTTTGGTAGAGGGAAATGTGTAGGCATTTATCAGCTGATGTTAGAAAGTAACTGCCAATATTTGTACATACTTGTAAAATACTCATGGTATAATCACTCTATTTTAATGGTAAAAGTTTCTCCTTTCCATGAAAGGAATTTCTTGTTTAAAAAATATAAATAATTATATGTACACTTGCAATAAAGTATGGATAGAAAAAGGTAATGGTGTATATTTTTTTTTTTTCCTCCAAGAGGTACATCTTCCCACAGTGACATCTTCCATTTGAGATAAGTAGGTTGTAGAAATGAATTTGCTGCCAGATTCTAATCCAAAGAGCTCGGCTTCTGATGGCAAACCCAGAGGCATTGTAGTCACTGGAACAACTCCTTTTCCTCCCTGCCACTCTCAGTAGCACAATACCAAAGGGGCCTCTGTCAGGTATCGAGGACCCAGTTGAGCAGGTTGGAGTCAGTGGAACAGTCACTAATGGGAGCTGAATCTAACTGAAGCGACAAGTTAAGCTGCTTGTGGTGGTTAGTCAAGAAAACCAAGCGTGCAAACTCCCAAGGGTGTAGAGAGATCATGTCAGCATCCTCCTGGGGGGCTGCATCTGAGGATGGGCACACCAGCCCACGTGATGCAAAGTGCTGCTGAAGAGTGCTCTGCCCTGAGTCACCTAACCTGCTGGCCTGGAGTCTGGTGTGGATAAAGGAAAGTTTTGCTTTTCTTGGGACATAAATCTATCGGAGTGTGCCATACCATAACTATTCACCTCTCTTCTCAAAGCTTGCTGACTGGGGCTCCTTTGTAAATGTGCTTTTTCCTCTTGATATGTTATGGACCACTAAAGCTAGCATTCAACAAAAAAAAATAATGTACTTTAATATTATAGTGTTGCCCCTATTATGACTTCTGCTTTTGTACTTATTTCTGTCCAGTACATGCTATTTCCAGCACACAAATTTTCAGGGACATTAGAGATTCATCCATTTTGGGGATGCTGGAAGGAGGTGGTTTGGTTATACACGGAGCTTTCTGTGGAGATAAAATTAAACAATAGGCAGGTATGAAGCCACTTTCTTTGTTTCTTTGCTTGGCAAGTAATAGCACCTTCTTGCCGGCCAGGGTGGACTGCTGCTGACCAGAATATACAGGATAAGTCTGTCTCTGAAGACGGGACTTCTCACAGTACCAGCGGATCCTGTGCGGGTTCAGTAATGTGATGTGGCATGGGATGGGGGAGATGTTACTGCACCAGATGCCAAGTGTGGGAGCTGCATAGAGGTAAGGCCTGAAGGTGTGTGATAAAGCTGATGGGTAGAACACCCCATGTATTTTGGGTGAAGTGAGAGCAGTTCCTCAGGGGAGTTCTTGGCAACGGGGCCTGAGATGCTGAAGGCTGACATGGTGTTTTATGAGCCTGAATGCTTTTGAGCAAGAACTGGTCATAAAGCCTCTCAGCGCTGGGCAAGCTCCCTCCTGTAGTTCCTTGCCCACCAGCAGTGGTGCTTCTGTCTGGGGACGGTGTCTCCCGGCCACTCGTCGCAGGCTTCTCCTGGCAGCTCTCCCCCCTCCTCCCTACCCCAGGCTCCTGTACCTCAGAGCCTCTCCCCTGACGCCTGCCCCTTCCCTGGCTGTGCCCCCAGCCCGGCCGTGCCCGAGGACAGGCCCCCGCCTTCGTGCCTCTCCTGGAGCCCCACCAGCTGCGGAGGGAGGAGGAGGGAGGAACAAACGTGTCCGCTGGAGGCCGCTCCCTGGCCCCGGGCGGCCCTGGGGTGAGCCGAGGCACGGACACCCCGCCGCGCTGGAGCGCCCGGAGCGGCCTGGGGGCGACCCCGCGGCCCCCCCGCCCCGCCTGCGCGTGCTCCCGCCCGCCCGCGGGCGCCGTTTCTAGCCCCATAGTAAGGACGGGGCCGCTGGCCCGCAGCCCACGCGTGGGGCTGCGCGCCCGCCCCGCAGGGCGTTGAGGGGCCCCGGGAGGGAGGCGGGAGCCGGAGGGAGACGCCCGGGGCCACGATCGGCTCCCCCCCACCGCCACGGGGCCGCGGCCGGGCGGTGGGGCCGCAGTGCCGGGCTGTGGCGCGGGGCGGCGCCCGAGGAGCGCGGCGGCCGCTGCCCCACGGCTGGGACTCCTCCCGCCGGGGCTCCGGGCGGGCCCGGGGCGGGGGTGCTGGCAGCCGGCCGCCCCTAGCTGCCCGCTCCCGCCGCGGGTGGTGGCTGGGCCGAGCGGCCTCACGCAGAGCGGCGGGCGGGGGGCCGGTGGGGCCGGGGCCGCGTCCCCTGGGGCAGGGGAGGCACCTCGGGCGGCTTCTGCCAACGCGTTGCCGGAGGGCTGGCAGGCCGCTGCCCCGAGGCGCGGACACACGGCCGCCGTCAAACGGGAGGAGCCCGGCAGGCCCACGCAGGCCGAACAGGCGGGAAGCCGGTAGCTGACCGGGCAGACCCCGAGACTGACTGTGGCCATCAGCCGCTCGATGAATCCTGTACAAGAAGTGTATGAAGTGGTCCCAGGTCATGGGGCAGCATCTCTTGGGCCTGAGGGCAGCAGGTCCGGTTCCTGCACAGAAGCTCACAGAAGGTCATACATCCAAGTGGCACTGGGGACAAAGCTGCTGCTTCTTAGCCTCCGGGAATCCTCGGCATCCGGGATCTCTCTAGGTGTGAAATGTTGATGGTAGTTCAAAAAAACCCTCCAACGAGTGGGTTTATGGAAGACACGCCCATCCCGTGCAATATACTCCTGGGATGGGAAGTCCTGGAGGCACGGGCAGTTGTCATCTGAGAGGCTGTAGTTAAGGCAGCGCGTCTGCTGTGCCGGTTCTGTGCTTGTAGTTTCCTTCAGTGTCGTGCATGGGGCATCGCTGGAGACAGGACGGGAGCAGACAAGCTTTGGTACCACTCAGTGAAGTTCGTTCATCACCGAGCTGCCTCCTCTCACGGTGAGCATCCTTTCTGCAGAACCTCTGCAGGCATCAGAGCAGCATCACTGAGTATTTCCCTGAACTGCACCCAGGAAATCAAACGTACTGATTTTTTAATTTCATACTGAATTTTTAATGACATCTTCACGCTGTTGCAATGACTTGCCCACTGCCCAGCTCCAGCTCCATGACCCCCTCGGGTAGCTGCATGTTAGCGGTGGGCTGCCGCCTGCTCACGGTTGGGCCCTTTTGCCCTTGCCCGTGGGCCTTCAGCCCAGCTGCAGCTGGGGCAGTGGGCACAGCAGCAGGGCCCCAGCTTGGTGAGGCAGCGCTGGTGCACGGGGTGCCTCTTGCACAGCACCTTCCTGGCACGGCATGCTCTGCGACAGCCCCGACCACCGCACCGGCGCTGGGCTTCATCGTGGAGGGGAGCAGAGGAAAGGGTGAATCTGGTACCGGCAAGGGGCAGCAGGTCAGCAGGGACAGGCTGGAGGAGGCGATGGGATGGTGGAGAAATGAACGGGAAGGACTTTGTTTCCCCAGGGGTTATTTCACTTCTCAGATCCAAACAACATTTTATAAAGTAAACACACCTCAAAGTAGTTCCCACCTGTTCTTTGTTGGCACATATTGTGTCCCTGCAGCTTGTTTTTTGGGAGCACACTCCAGCCCATGGCTGTGTTGCATTTTCACACTGCCAGTCAGCCAGGTACTGGCTGCCTCTGTCCTTCTGAACCCTGAATTTGGCTCTGCAAGGATGAGATTGTTAGAGTAAGATCTGGATAGAAACCCTTGCATTTGGAAGTCTGTTGTTCTACCGCAGAGATGTAATGAGCAAAAATCGTATTTATCCTTTCTGGTAGACTGCAGGGACAGCTGAATGTGGACTATTGAAGAACATAGCTGTGGTATTTTAAAATCCTGCTTTATTTTTATTCCTGAAAATACCAGCCTCACATTTTTATTTTAAATCTCATAAATACATTTATACCAATCTTTATTTTTCTTTCTCTAATCACTGCTCTTCTCAGTGTGCAATGAGATAATTGGATATGGCATGTGCTAGAAGGCTTAAGTCTCAAGCCACCACGTGGAAAATACCGTTGAATACTTTAGTGACAGCAGAGCATTTGGTGTAAGAAAAATTAGTTTGCATTAGCCACAGAAAGTACTCGGCCTTTTTGTTATGACCAGCAGACAAATAGCCTGAGCTGTTTGACGTTCATGGCAACAGTGATCGATTCCCACAGCCACGTTCCCCACCCTCTTCTTAGAAAATGAGGCTTTGAATGGAGCTCACTCTGTAACCGAAAGGGGTCGAACTGGAAGGGTTGCATTGAGGCAGCCCCTAGCTGCTCTTCTGCTGGGTGCAGGCTTCGGGGTTACCCCCCCTCCATGGTGTCTCAGACCCAAGAGCATTCAAAAGAGCTCCAGCTGTTGGTATGGAAGTCCCTCAGCAAAAACATGCGCTGTAGGAAGCCAGGTAATGTTTTCTCTCCTTGATGCATAATTTCAGGGGATGAGAGAGAGGGGCATTTTGCCCCCTCTGAGGCACCGGTGCTTACCCACTGCTGGAAATAAGGTCTGTAGTGCAGTTTGTTGTTGTTCCTGGTGGTGGTATTGAAATCTTTCTTGTCTGGCTTGTGGGCTGCTCCTATATTTAGGGTTAAATTGCTTACTTTGTGTGTGGAGGAAGCCTGGGAAGCCAGCCTGGCTTTTGGCTGTAGCATCTGCTCAAGTGGATCCTGAGCTCTCTGCGTTTGCAGGACCAGCGACAGTGGCAATGCTTCTATCCTCTCCTCTGGCACACATAGCTACTGCTGGGGTCAGCGACGGTTTTCTGCCCATGTGATCCTTAGATGGCTAATGCAGACTTTCTGCTGATGGTCTTTTTAGTCAGACATGAACAGAGGGCTCCTATAATCCCTCTGTTAAAGTGCTAACAGGATGTGTTTTGGGAAGCTTCCCTCCTTGGGATGGTCAAGAAGGATGTGCCAGTCACTGGAGCGGGTGCATTAAGGCAGGTGAGGCACCTGGGACTAGGTGGGTAATATGAGTATTGTCAGCTTTGATTGCATTTCTTGCAGGTGTTGCAGTACACTAGTTTTCTTTTTAAAGGCCCAGCTCCCCGAGTCACGTTTTTGCATAAGGCTCACAGCTTGTAATAAGAAAAACAAGGAACCCTTCCCCGCCTACCTGGCTGAAGGGAAAATTTGGCAATAGGTCTGCTTAAAGGGCCTGTGCCAGAAGAGCAATAAAGAGAGCCCCAAGTACCGGTGTGTTTTTGAACATCTAGATCCAAACTCAAGCTTAGGAAATGCCTGTCCGGGGGTGCGGACACAGGACCTTCCTCTGGAGTGGCTGTGCTCGGCCAGTCCCAGCCCAGCCCTGCTGCCAGCGCTGGCACTCAGCTAGCCACGTCCTGCAGCAGGGCTTGCTACAGGAGCAGCTGGGTACAATTTTGCGTAACGTTTGCATTGAAAATAATAGAGAGGGTAGAAACCATTGCTTTCCAATCTGCTTCAACACAAACCACTTTGAGATTCAGAGCAGAATTACTGCTGAAAAATATAGGGCTAGTATGCTAAGGGAGACCTCTACAGCCATGATGCTGATTTTATCCTGGTTTCAGAATAAGCAGAACAGGGTAGGAGCGCTTGAAGGCTGCCTTTCCCAAGTACATTGCCAGAGCGTCGGCTGAGCTTTCAGACAACCCAGCACCTTTCTGGTTAGTGAGCTTTAAACACTTCCCAAAGCTGCTGCCCCACACCACTGCTACCACTACTTTGGTCCTGCTTCGTTGATGCTGTCCTGCAGACTCAAGAGCTGCCTCTCAGACTCCAGGCAGGTGCCCACAAAGCTTCAAGTACAAATTCTCCCTGTGTAGAGGGTGGATGGATAAAACACAGAGCCCCACGAGGCACGGTGACAGCAGGGACAGCTGTTTCAGCGATGACATTCCAGCCATGGAGGAGCATGAGGTGGCTTCTGGTGTCCCCAAGCTGCTCTCCTCTGCCCAAGGGCAGGGGCCAGAAAGGGTTCCTGGTGGCTCAGGTGGTAGCAGGTCCAGGTGGAGGGTGCTACACAGGAGGGCAATCAAGGCACAGGAAATCAACCCTCTTCTGAGGAGAAAAGCCAGAGAAAGGAAGAAGTCTCTGCAGACCTTCAGGGAGAAGTTACCAACATGTTCCAGTGTTGCAGTGCTGTGGATGAGCTGCCCAGAAGAGAAGTAAGGAGAGCCCTGCTGAGGGTGGTGGGGTGGGGCTGGTTTCTCAGTCTTGCTCAAATGTTGTTTGCTGTGGATGTCTGAAGCAGTTGCTGGGATATGGCCTGGAAACCTTCCTTCCCCCTGTCTGGCACATCCTAGTGGTGAAGCTGCTGCCTCTTTCCTGGGATGTGCTGGTGTAAGGAATAACTTGCAAGGACTGCAGGCAGTGATGTCAAGGGCAGCAGCAACTCGCCAGGACCTTGATAAGTTCCTCTCCCAGAGCATGTGTGCTGTGGCTGCTGAGTGTGACGTCCTGGGAGCAGCCCTGCCTGGCTCTGCACTCCAGGTGTCTGGCAGTGTGAGCAGCCAGCTGAAGGTGGCGGTGGGAGACCTGCAGGAAATGACCTGGTGGTAGTGCCACATGGTGCTGGTGGGTGGGAGGCACTGGGGGACTTTTCCGGGGGACCCTTGGACTTGCTCTGTTAAAAGCAGATGCCTAAACTGAGACTCTGGCCAGGGTCAGGCAAAATCTCAGCCCTGAGGATGGAACCTCAGCTGCCTGGTGCAAAGTGCCAACGAAATCTGAACGGCCAGGTCAGGTGTGTTATCAGGACTTCAATGAATTAATGTCATACGAGCCAGTGTCACCATGTCTCCAGTACCTCATGCCTGCCAGAACTTTATTGGAGCTCCCTCAGGACCCTGTGCCCTTTCTCTATTCCCTTTCCACTCTTTATGGGAGATAGGTGATGTCCAGAGGTCACTGGCCACCTTGGAGGCCAGATACTTTTGCTTTCTTGTGCCTGCAGTGAGGTATCTCCTTGCCTTTGCGCTTGCTGTTGCCACACCCTGTGATGGTGGCATCGTGTGACCCAGAGCACAGCTGGCTGTGAGCGTCCCACATGTACTGTCTGTACCTGGCTGTGCCCGCGACAGCCCTGGCAGGGCCCAACCGGTGGTGTGGGACCCTCTCCAGCTTTCCCAGAGCATTCATGTGCTGTGATGGTATCCTGGGTGCTTGGCTGGACTCTCCAAAAAGGTGTCCTGGCTGAAGGCACTTTGGTGTTGCCTTGTGCAGCACCAGGCTTGCTTGCAAATGGGCAGAGGTGACCCCAGGGGCACCTCCCCTTCCTTGGTCTTGGTTTGGCCTGTTCTGCAGGGGGAGCACCTCGCTGCCCCATGGCAGTACATTGCTTGCTTCGGAAGAGATGCAGCAGGAGCAAACCTGTGAGCAAGGAGCAGCAGGAGCCCTCCCAGGACCTGCATGGTGACTGTGCAGGTAGCTCACTTCTCTCCTGCCTCGTGTCCCTGTGCAACTGCACATTTTTACATTTTTCATTATTCATCAATTCTTGTGCCTTTTCTCTGTATACCTGGGAGCTGAGCTTGTGACTCGCAGCTGGGATTGCAAAGGTTGTGATGTTTCGATGTGCCAGGATTTATGGGACCGAGGTAGAAAGGGTTAACACAAACCTGCTCATGCTGAAAAACTGTAGGCCTGCTGCTTGCATCCCATGTCTGGAAAGTGGCTGTTGTGAGTTGCCTGCAGTCATGCAGTGTCTACATCAGCATGTCCATCATAAGTCCTCTCTCCTTGTTCATGTGGAGGTGATGCTGGTGAACATGTAGGTGCAGCTCCTTGTGTGAGACTGATCACAGTCTCATCCTGCCTCTTGCTGTTCCAAATGCTATGCCAAATTTAGCAGGTAAAACAGATTCTGGTAAGGAAGTGGAAGTCAAGCTCAGATCTGACTCTGGACCTCTTTTTCCTCTCTTTGAACTGCCCATTGCATGTTCCCCACATCACAGCTGCTGGTTTGGTAGCTGGTCTGGGCAGTTTCAGGGTCTTCATGAGCCAAAGTAAGAGGAGAGGTAGAGCACAACAGGTACCTCAACTGCAATGTCTTGACTGATCTAAGGGGCTCGATACCAAGAGGTGTTTCTCTGCTCTGATGGCATTAGGTGGTGAGCAGTAGCAAAAAATACTGCTGTAACTTCCAGCCAGCACATGTCCACAGTGAATCTACAACAGCTTTCCACAAGAAGCGTAATAAAGCCTTTCTTCTGGATGGAGACTGGGAGGACAGCAGGTGGGACGCTTGTCTCTCCACAAGACAGAATCAGTGAGGGATGTCCAGAGACACGATGCCTGTTATGGCCCCTGGAGGTGGCCTGGGCGGTGTCTCTTGCACTGCCTGGTACCTTCCCAACACCCTGTGGCTTGAGCCCTATGCCATCTCTGTGAGGTGTCCCTGTTCGGGTGCTGCAATATTGAATAGCCTCTTGTGAACTCTGTCCCGTCTCTGTTGGGAAGTGCTTCCCACAAGTCAGACATCGTGAAATAACTTGTCAGATCTGGCTGCGTAAGCTCAGTTGCGCTGTGAAGCACTAAAAGCATGGACACGTTAAGCACCAGCTAGCCATTCGCTGTGGATTCAGTCTTGGCAGTGGACCCAGCCGGAGCAGCATGGGCTCCTCCTCCAGCTCCTTTCTAAGTAGCACGTGGATGAGTGCATGTATCCGCCCGCACTGAGCCACCTACCCTGGGGAGGGCTTGGGAGATGGCTCGGGAGAGAAGGAGTGCGGACTTGGGAAAAAGTGGCATGAATGTCGGCGCTGCTTAGCCAAAGTACATAGGGCTGGAAGTACCAGAGGCCTGTGGCTAAAGTGTAAAGAAGGACTGCTTGCTGCTGCATCGCATGCCTTGCAAAATGCTTGCGTTTCTGAAGCTGGTTGTAGTTTAACCTGGAACTTGGGTTATGCCAAATGCCAGCTCAGAGCGTGTAGTGGGCAGAGTCTGTGTGTGTGTGCGCGCGTGTGCTCAGAAAGAGGTGGAGGAGGCTCATGTTGCTAAAAACCCAAACATCTGAAGCGAGGGAGGAGGTATCATCTTCTGCCTCTTGGATCTGCAAAGCTGTCCATGTGGTGTCCAAAGCTTTTTATAGTAGTGGGTTGGCTTTTTTGTTATTTTGTTTTTGTTTAGAAAAGGGAAGGCTTGATTAGTGAAGTCCAGAGAAAATTGAGAGGGGAAAACCACTCCTTCTGGTGCTTTTAAGTGAACTGCTGGTCAGTGACTCATCCCAGCCAGGATAGTAATTTCATGGAACAGAAAAAGGACAAGAGGGGACACGTGGTGGAGATACTTGCAAGCATGGAGCTGGAAGAACATGGGGGTGATAACTTGGCTGAACTGTGGTTCCCCAGGGTAATGAGCAGAGGCACAACTTCAAGCCTGCAAGTCTGTGGATAAGATGTGCAAATCTCATGTTCCTGGAGTTTGATACCTATGGATATTTCCCCCCATTGTTTCTACTGTCAAAGCTGATGCTAAATACTCATCCCTGATAGCTGGAGCACTGCAATTCTCTTGTTGTTGAATTTAGGCCCTGGTGTTTGAACTGTTAATACTGACATGTCACTTGGCCGTTTAAGCATTTCATCAGGTTTTCTGAGGCTGATCTCCAAGCCATTAGAGACATGTACTGAACAAAGGAGGTGAATTTGGAGCATTGCATCATGTTATTCAAGTATTGAGTTTGGGACTCCTCTTCCAAAAGCTATGTCTGATCAATCTCAAACTCTTGGGTATGGGGAAGAGGAATCATCCCTTTTCTAAAATCTGAGATGTTAGGTAAAAACACAGGTGGAGGGGAGTGTTGTCATAAAGTAACAGAGGGGTTAAGATCATGTCTTGAAAATGCTCTTGCAGCCCAAAAGTTCAGCAAGGGACGTGCAGTAGAGCACAAAGATGCATTACCTGGTGGCTTCAACACTCTCTGCACAGCCCCATGTGGTTCCTGCCGCATGCCAGCACCATCTGGGAGGCTGTAGGTTACACCTGAAATGAAGGGCACTGCGCGGTCTTTAGTCCCTGGTACCAGCCCATTGCCAGGCGCAAGCTGAAACCTTTTGAACACTGCAGTGCCCCAGCCCTTGGCTGCATTCGTTCTCCTGCCGCTGGGGCCATGCTGTGACATGCTCACTTCTAAATGTCACCAAAGAATATTCTGATGCAGCTTTGGGACAGTTATTGTTCGGATGCATTGCCAACCTTAGTCAGGACTGCGGGCACCTTGTAGGTTACTAAAGACCAATTCAGATAAATAAAACTGAATGCAGCCGTCTGCTCCCCCGGCCTCCCCAGAGATACTTGCATGAATTCAAGAAGGCTCAAATTTTATCTTAGATTTTTTTGTCTCCCTTTATATAAATGAAACTAAAAGGGGCAAATGCATTGCAAGATAAACCCTGGTTTGATAAAAATGGATGAAGAAAGAGGAATTGTAGGCAACATTTCCCCTCACTCATACCCTTCAATTAAATCACCCTATGCCTCCTTTGTATGGTATGTGGCTTGCATTTTTGTCTGGCTGGGACTATGGTTAATGTCGTTGCTCAAACACCAAGTTGCTTTTGTGAACGGCTGCAGTACCTCTGGTGTTCCTGTGCTCTGGACCCGTCTGCTCCTCCATGAACAGACGCTGCTGCCTCTTCCTCTGGTTGGAAGGGACTTGAAAGCCCATCAGCTTGCAACTACTTGTACACAGCAGGAGCTGAAAGCCTTTCCCAATAACCGCTTCGTTCTGCCTGTGCCTTGCATTCTGCAGAGGTTTGGAAAAGTGCTTCATAAAATGGAATTGCAATTTAATAACAAATTAAACATTTTTGTGAACCTTCCAATCCTAATTATGGTTTTCCTAGCCTGGCTAAAACCAAGAGCAGCCTTGCTTTGTGGTGTGCCTGCTGCCAAGGCATGAAGGAAATTAACTATATAATTTTCAAACGTCAGCATAGGTTAAGGTTTTGTTTAAGAGTGGGCCAAAGGAGCTGGCTGGTTTAATTACTGCTGTTTTTAACCCTGTGATGAGATGCAGTACTGTTAAGCACTTGTGGATCACATTGCTTCCTTGGGCTTTGCTGATAAGAGTATGCCTAGGTGGTGAGGAAGGTTAATGGCTGGTCTGCAGAGGGTGCAGAGTGCTATGAACAGCAGTATGAATTTACAGCACACCAGCCATGCGCCTGGCCTGGGGCAGCTCTCTGAGTGTGGTCAGCTGCCCTGCACAAAGGCATTCCCTGTGGGTGCTGAAAAGAACATCCTCACAGGGAACTGATGGGGAGCAGCTCCTGTGCCACACGCTCTGCTCTGCCCCACTGCACGCTGCCTTCCCCTGTATGGAAAGCCGGGTGCTGCAAGTGAACCAGGGACAGATTTGCAAAGGCTGGAAGAAGGTGCAGAGCTTAATGTTAGAGATGGGTAGGTGTGGTAGGGATCAAAGTTGAAAAAAGAAGTGAAAAACCTCCACAGCAGTTGTACATCCTTCAAAATCAGGTCCTTGAGCACTCAGGTTCCCTGGCTGTGGCAAACCAAGAGTTAGGGCTCTAAACCCTTTGCCTGGATTCCCTGGTTAGACTAGGGAGGCAGAGGTACTTGCTGAAAGTGGATCTATCCTGTTAATCCCTTTCCCTTGGCTGCAAGGGGAGCCAACAACTGGAGTTGATAAATTCCATCTGTAATGATAAATCCACAGAGAAATGTGGGTACCAAGCTGTACTTTTGGGCCAATTTTTGGACTTGTACCTTGAAGGCTATTGTCTGAGTCTAGATATGTCTAGACTTTGGCTAACTTTGTGTAGGCCTATGTGTACGTGTATCTGTGTAGTTATGCTCGATGAGCACTTGCTGCTAGTGGGACTTGGGGGTTGTGCTGACAGTCCCATTTTTCCCTGCCCCAGCTCCAGATCTGCTGGATGTCCTACAAGCCAGATCATGTGCTTGTGTGGGGAGAGCCATGAGCTCAAATCTCTTGTCTTTGAACTGGATCCAAATTTTCTGCTTTCTGGGAGGGTGCCTGGCCCGTGGGTTAGAGGACGCGTGAGTAGGGTGCCAGGGGGAGAGGGGTGCTTGCAGCGTGGAAGCAGCTTCCACCTTTATGTAAGGTGCTTGGGCTTCACGCCCTTGACTCCTTGGCCAACTTGACACTAAACCAGAATTCTGAATACCGAAGTATGCACAAGACCAAATTCTCTCATATTTGCTGTGGTTTCAATCGTGGGTAGGCGTCTTGAGGAGGAGGTGGAGGCTCCTAGCTACTGTTGCTACAATGGTTTGCTCAGCTCATCTGCAGGGCAAGGAAGATGGTAGAATAAATTTGAGAGGGGCATCTGAAGGGCAGTCCAAGGGGTAGCTGGGGTGTGTGGGGCCTTGTGTGGCTGTGTGGAGGAACACCTCTTTCCTATGGCTAGTGTGATGTAGCTGACCGCTGGCCAAACTGTCACAGGAGAAAGTGGGGGCCCAGTGGAGGAGAATGAGAGCCCAGCAGTGAAAGGGTAACGTGTTGTCTGCCACCACAGCATGCGGATCATGGGTAGGTGAGAGGACACCCCGATACTGAGCAGCACTCCCTCCAAAACAGTGACCCAGGGGCCTGGCCGAGCAGGCAGGAGGTAGAGCAGGGTTGAGCACTCTTGCTTCAGTGCACTAAGAGACAGCTGAGCTCTGGATTATCCACTTATGGGCTTCACTGGAAGGATTTTCTCCTGATGATACAGTTTTTTTCTCTCATTTGCTTGTGCCCCTGCCCTCCCAGAGAGCAAAGCTGTATTAGCAAATAGACTACATGGGCACTCTTAAAAGAACCACCTTTTTCCTGGTGCTTATGACTTCCTGTCTCAGTTTTTTTAGAACACTTTCAAATGTCACTTTCTTTCTCCCAGAGTTGGTACATGTGTTTCAGCTTTACAGTGTCAAGATGATGAGGACTGGTTTATCAGGAAAGGTTTTGGTCAACAAAGGAAACCTTAAAGTCAGCTCCATGAGTATGTCACACCTGTCTTTCTAACATAGCTGTCATTTCAAAGCTTGAAAGATCTGAAAACAAAAAAAAAACGTAGCAGAGAAGTATAGGGCCTTGCTCATGCTGTTTTCCTTGCTCCTCAGGACATCAGTTACATGTGTGAAGATCTCTGCCTCTCCTTTAGCAGGTCCAAGTGAATCTTGGGGCAGGAGACAGTTGACAGCAGATGCTGGAGTAAAGCTGTTTCACCCTCACAACTTTTACCCTTCTTTCTTTCAGTGCATCACATCTGACACTGAGATTGAGGAATCACGTCTCTATAACCCAGGAAATTCTAAAACTGAAAGTTCTTAGAGCAGAATGTTACCTTTGCGGCCCTGCATATCCTGCACACTTCATTGCACAGGTCAAACCATTGCACAGTGATACGCTATGCTGACAAGGAAAACAGAAAAAGGGAATGGTGCATACGCACAATTTGGCAGTTAATAGAAACTTAGACTTTTGGTATTTGCTGATATTTGAGTCATTTATTTCTCAGCTTTAACAATAAGTATTGCTGCTTTTCCCTACCACACAGATTGTAAATAAACGCCAAGTTTTGAAGAGCAGCTCCGGAAAAGAAAGCGCAGTTCATGACAAGTTACATTTCTATGTAACACTTAGGAAATGACAAACCCTTACAAATATTTGAGGAACTTAAAAATGCTGGTGGAGTCAGCCAGTCCTCTCTTGTCACAACCTCTTTTAGAGCTCTAATCCACGCTGTTATAGTAGCCCAGCTGTTGGGAGACTAAGGGGAGCTTGAAGCTCTCTGTTCCTGCGTTTCATTTAGCAGGCTAATGGCCCTTACTCTGGCCCTCTCTTACCTGATATTGCTTTAAAGACCACTCAGCTTCATAAGGTCCAGTGTCCAGATTCTTTTCCTACCCATCAGGTAAAGTTGAGGCATTTTTACCCTCGTGACATTATTTAGGAAAACAAGTATTATTGCAGCTCTCCGGTTGTGATGCTCATGTTCTGAGCACCAGGGCGCTGCCTGCGACACAGCAGCTGTTACATATTCAAGGGTGAAATTCCAATAATAGTATGCTATATAATCGCTGGATAAATATTTATGCTTGTGAAGGTTAAGTGACTTGGAGTACTATAAACTCCAGCCTTGTGGGCAGGCCACTGCAATTTAAGCCATCTTGCAGTGACCTACCCGTGACCTCTCTCCCAGTCTAGAGGCAGAGTGATTGCTGGAGGTAAAAATTCAGAGTGGATCCCGAGGCCTCTGCTGAGCACTGACGCAGTGCATAAAACAGATGTTATTTGAACCCAACTACTCATCTCTCACATTGCTTCAGTTTCCTTGAAACTTCTCCCAGTGTAACTTCATTCACAAAGCCGGTGTGATGTTGTCTCGACACTGGTGTAAGAGGGTGGAAGCCTCCTGAGGATGGCAAGTGTTGTGTCACAGGATGAGTTTTTGGTGGTTTATTCATGTGATGGATGGGATGTGCGTAGTTATCCTTTTCTAATGTGCAGGCACGTATTCGAGGTTGTGATGTGGTTAATTTGCTTCAGAAAAGCAAGTGAAACAACAAGCCAGACTACTACTAAAAGAGTTGTACAAGTTAGGTCCCATTAGGATCTGTAGCTCAGGGTCTTTCAGCACTCACAGAGCACAAAACCCCACCCAAAATGGGCAAAGCTGTAGTCTCTGTGAACTCAGCAGAGTTGGGATTCACTCCAGCCCTTTAATCTGAGTGTGTTTTCAAAAAGTTGTATAATCCCTCATTTGCTCCCTAAGCTCTGTTCCAGCAGGATAACAGATACAGCCTCACTCCCTCTTCTCCATCTCGCCAGTGCTATTATTTGCTTCCTAAAGCCAGAGACCAGGACTCCATCCAGTACAGCTGGCAGGCTCCTCTACACTCCTACCTGTTGATAGTGCATTAGGAACGACCCCATCTGTGCTAGACAGAAGAGCAAGCCATGACGACCTGTTTAATTTTAATCCAAGCTGGGAGGAAGTATTTCCCTTGTTGCTTCGAAGCACTGGAATGGTATTTAGACTCCTCTCTTCTGCTAAGAAAACAGAATGTACCCTTGGCCTTTCAGAAGCGAGCCATCCTAAACCAGGGCTCTGCTGACTTAGTTCTACTTGCCCAAAGGAAACACATGACCAAAACCATGTCTTGAAGTAGCTTTCCTAAAAAAGCATGATTTATTTCTATGCCATTCCACCATGGTTGGTAGCTGTTGTCAATACTTGCTATTATCTTTGGAGCAAGAACATTATCAGCAGGTTTATGGCTTACTAATGCCATGTTGAGGATTGTTTATTTTATCTGGCAGTTGATATCTAAAAGAATGGCTTTAGGACAACAATATACATTTCAGTCTGAGGAACTCATTAATAATACTTTAATCCACAGGAGTCTTAGGCTTTATTTTGCTTTACTCGGCACTGGGAAACTTTTTTTCTTGACTTGTCCTCTTTGAACTTGCCGAGCACGAGTTCCAAATCCCAGAGACTGCATTGATTCTGTTAAGTACCTCTGGTCAGGAGAGATGCACAGCATCACCAACAGTTTAGCATCTCCTCCTAAAAGCAGAAAAAAGACAAAACATACTTATTTAACCTCATTATTTTCAGTAAGTTATATACTGGTGAGGTATTGATCTACACAACAATGAGCATAGGCTGCCCTTGCTTTTATGAAGCAGATGACTGCCTGTGAAGAGGGCTGTTGAAGACAGCTCCTGGAAGGGAAAGCTATATCTAATGATATGATATCTGCCCCAGCAGAATAAATGTTTCACAATTTGTAATGTAGATTTTTTTGCCCTTATAGCTTCATCAGTTAGTCAGCATTTATGTTATGGGTCTGGGCACTTCATTAAGCTTTGTCAGATGTTTGTAAATTTGGGGTAATGGCAAAATGCCTTATTTGTGTGACAATAAAGCAAAACAGACTTAGAAATTCACAGAGAATGATTAAACAAACAAGGAAATTGCCACTTTCAACACTTCACCTAAGTAGTGTCACCCAAGTCACACACCAGGCATGGTTAAAACCAGGCTCAGTGCCCATACAACATAGCTCCTAAACTCACTTCTTTCTTTGGCTTTCCCTTTCACAGTGGGGACTCCAGCACTAGGTGAAATTCAAAGCTCAAGCAAAAACTAATAGTCTCTCAGAAGCTCTGAAGAACTGTTACCTCAGTCATTGTCAATGCCTTGAACTGGAGACTAAAAGCATAAGGGCTGATGCTTTCTGGCTGAAGAAAAATGGACTAATATGCTGTATAGATGGACACAAATCTGACATTACTTCAGGAATTACACTTACTTTAAAACTGTTTCTCCATAGATTAGGAGCTAGAGAAGAGGAGGTGACCCAAACACAAAAAGTTGTAGCACAGTATCACGCATATGTTCTGTCTTACTGCTACAGGGCACAGTGTTAAAAAATGTGCAAATATGTGACTACACCCTGTAGCATTAAAGATTGAAGCTGAACTTTTAAACCATAGCTGACGTGAAACGCCAATGAAATGAGATTATTACCCTTTACACAATCCTATTAGAGATGTTGTGATTTTTAAAAGTGTACCCCTAAACTGAACCTTGGAAACATTTAGCCCAATTCAGGAGTTCAGAACTCTCACTGTGTACTCACACTGCTCCAAAGCCAGAGTCTTTGAATAGAGGCACACATACAAGGGAGGAGTACAAGATCATCCTCTAGTTTTACACAACAAAGGAGGGGAAAAATTGGGAAAAGAAATCTACACTGTTAAATAAAAGTCAGAGTAATCCCTCACCTACAGAGTCCTGAAGCAGATGTGTAAGTTTGCTGTTACGGTAGGGTATGTGAGGTCGCTGTTCTGCTATTGCTCCAAGAACATCTGCTAGGGCAGACAAGCTCCGGTTAATAAATGAAGTTTCTCTCAGTGCTGCACCTGTCACTCCAGACATACCTGGTAGAGTGTAGAAAAAGGCAACGGTAAGACTAAGCAAAGCTGCTCCACTATAATGTGTGAAAAATTCTATTGCTGTATCATCTACTTTTGATGCAACATTTTTAAACGCAGATTCTGAACGATGTCTTCCAGTCCAGCCACGCCAAAAGCAAGATGCAGCGTTTTTTCAGTCTGGACTGCCAATACATTGTTCAGTACTTCTGCTCTTTTGAAGGAAGGTTAAAGAAGGTTCAGTGCCTGCAGATGGTCTGAAGCATCTCATGTTCAAGTTGATCTCTTCAGCTGTACAATGCATCTTGGCTCCAAATATATTAAGAACAGGGAACTGAGAAAGTAGGAACGCTGTAAGATCAGACAAGACAATGTTGCTTTTGAAAACACCAGTCCACAGCGTCCCCAGAGAGAAGCCTGTTGTGTTCCACCATTTTGTGTAATAGTTAACTGGCCTGGCTGTACCCCTTAGGAAAAAGAGGAGTGACACCGATGGCATAAGCTGCAGAAACAAAACCGTACAGCAGCCATAAGCGTGAGGGGTTCCTGTTCACTGAAGTCTATCAGGTGCTGTTTTGTGGTATGATTTGCTGTAAGGAAATTGATAAAGGAAAACGATGCCCCTCTACCATCCACCCAGCATGGAGTGTAGCTCTGCTGCCCTTGAGCAACACTGGAAAGGTTTGGTCTACACATCCCATTGCACCAATTTAAGGAGGTGCTGCCAGCTCAACTCTTTGATTAGCCTGGACGAGTGTGCAGTTAAGAGTAATTAATTCCTCCTGTCCTTTCCTCTGCCCTTTGGGGAAGATAAACTTGCTATGAGCATTTAGCATCACATTATTGAAATTCAACCTTTCTTCAGGCTAGTGGATGCGGCACAGATGCATCTGCAATCACTTCTCATTGCCCAGAGCGCATGATCTGTGCTAGGCAGGACTAACGGTAGCAGGATGATCAGACCAGGCTAACGGTCTTTGTCAACTGCCTCCTGTCCCGCCTCTAGAGAGGTACAGAGAGAGGCTGGGGATCTTGTTCTCCCTGTAGGCCAGCATCTTCCGAACTGGGAGAACGAGAGAGGTGTTCAAGTGCAAATGTGAAAAGGCACAGTAACAGCAAAACCCCCAGAAGTCTGGAGAGTGAGGGCTGAAGTGGTAGAGTCTCTTGGCAGAGAGGCACAGAGCAAAACAGTTTGGAAGACTCTGCCGCAGGGTGGACAATAATCTGAGATAGGATGTATCTCAGACTAACATTACTGGGGTTGAGGTGTGTACAGCCATCCCTGGGCTTCTTTTATAGCAAGCAAAGGTGGACTCCTGAGACAACGGCTATCACCCTAAAGCAGAGAACTGCAAATAGGTGAGGGGGTACATGTTTAAACTGCTGATTATCTATGTTTGGTTAGATGAACTTCCACAAAGCATTTAGCTGAGCTTTCAAACTGAAACCTAGTTTGGTAAAAAGGGACCACTTCGCTTGTAGGTGCTGTAAATGGCCCAGGACAGCTGTAGAGCTAAGAAGGCAGGGTGCTGAAGTGTGCGAGAAGCCTGCTGTACTGCTGCTCGCTTAGGTTTGTCCACATTTTAAAACAACTATGAGTTAACAGCTGCTCTGGCTTTTATCAGAGTAGCCGATGGCAGAGGTTAGTCTGCCACGTGTGCTGGGCTGCATCTAACAGGGATGTAAGCGAACGCAGCTCTTCTGGCTGCATGGGAGGATCTGGGCCACCAAGCCCCAAACCAAGCAAACATTTGTCCTGGTTGAACTGAGAGAACAAACACACACACTGTTGCTCAATTACATGTTTACCAAACAGTTTTCAGCACTCAGAGCAGATGAAAAAAAATAATGTATTATATTAGGTTTCTCTGTAGAACAAAAGTTTAACAGTGAGCAACAGCAAGAATTCTTGGCAGTAAAGTAAAAGACTCTTTCATAATACCGGTTCAGTTTTCAAAACATTATTTCTGGAATGGTACATTTGGCTGCATGGCTTTTCTTGGTAAGAAAGCTTGTCCTTTAGGAAATAATCAAGTTTTTGAAATTATTGTGTGCATAGAGGAGGCAGGAGGAGGAAAATGCTTTGAAGAAACCATGAAAACAGTATTATCTTTTCAACACTAACTTCCTCCAAGACCTTTTCCACAATAAGGCAGAAAACCCCACACATGGTGATATCAATTATTACTGATATTTGTAATTTTTAAATAATTTATGCACTTTAAACATTTCTGTACAAAGACATGCTAATTTTCAGAGTAGAAAAACAGGCCTAATAAAACCAGTCTGAACAAATAATACACCTATAATATGGGTAACCGCCCTGGGCTTATTTCAGGCTTATGCAGTCAGATTTTCTGTTAAACTGTACCAATGTAAAACTGGAACAGTCAGCCCCCAGGATCCGTGGGTTTAAACCACCCCATGTGAAAGCAGGGTAGCATGTATTCCCTACGTAAACAGGTAAAGGCAACTATTGTAACCTAGATCTGGGAGGATCCATGCCCATGAACAGACACATTCACTTACCAACACACTCGCTGCCAGCCAGGTCCACCAGCTGCAATCTAGTTTTGACTTGCTTCATTTTCTCAGTTGCTTCAAGTTGTACTGGTGAAGAGGCTCTAGAAGAAGAGGTGGATTTATTGTCTCTCATTTTTTGTGGAAAGGTGCAGGAAACCTCTTTATTTAGTCTCTGACTGATTTGTTCATCTTCCCATGAAGTACCTGGTTAATGGAAAAAACAAGGAGAGCTTCTGACTGACACTGGAAATTGAGATGGGGAAAAAATGGGGCATCAATAGGGGAAGTACAATATCTGCTGGTTTAGTCTATTCTAACAGAAGCAATATACAAGTCAGTCAATGGCATGGGTGAGCTGAATGACTTTATCTTATTTAAAGTTTTGTTCATCAAATCGATTGTACTAGCTGATAACAAGACTCGGTGTAGGTTGTATCTGATATCCCCACTGTTCACACTTCTGTGGGGAAAACAAGAAACAAGAGTCCAGTAAGGACTCTGAAGAGTCATTTTTTCATGTTTTAGATTGACTGCAACCAAAGTGAGATTTTTGGATGATTGGGAGCAGCTCTGAAACACCACCTGCTAGTGCTCTAGCAAAAAAAAATAGTTCATCCTGCCTCTTCTGTTCTGTCCTTTGCTGCTGTTCCCTGTAGACTTCCTTCAGCCCACATATCCCACTGGTGCATCTCCACATGATGAGCCATTAGCCTCAACAGCATTACTCCCACTTGTTCAGGTTGGTTACCTACTACTCCTGGTAGTTCTATAGCTGCACTAGATGGTTTCATATCCTTCCTCTTCCTCAGCAGCAGCATATAGCTTTCACTCTCTGCTGGGAAGGAAGAGGAAGACAGAGTCTTTGGGAAAGCTGCTTTGATGTTAGCTTAGCAAGAGTATATGCAAAAGGGCCTTCCCAAAGCAGTTTTGCTTTTTTTTCTTCAGTGTTTTGGTTTTCATTCATCTCTCTCTCTCTGAAAGACATAAAAGAATAAAAGGCACACACTCTGCCACAGGTTAACAGAGACAGCAAACTCTCTTGGCGACTTAGTCTAGTTGCAATAGTACAAAGTTTACAGCTGCAAAACTTGAGTAAGGAACAGAGTGAATTGGGTTGCAGAGCTCTGTACCTCTCCTGTCAGACTGTTGCTAAAACCCAAGCTAGCTGTTCACAGTGTAGATGGAGCAGCTGTGCTGGTGTACAGAATAAATGGCTTCAGACCACACAGTGTAAAAATAAGTGTTCTCGCTCCTCTACAGTTTGAGACAAGGAAAGTAAGTAACTGCCCTCCTCAAACAACAGTTAATATTGAAAAAAAATGCTAGAAGACCTTAATCAAACCTGAAAAAGTTCTGGCTTGTCAACCTTGGCTCTAGGTGCAGAACTCATCATAGACTTTATAACTTTTTATTCAGTGACTTAGATCTCCCATGTTGAGATATTTGATGATTGCACCTAGCTTTTAAGGCAGGAATTTCTCCCTTTAAACAAGACAGAATGTGCTGTCACACTATAGTGAGGTTCCATTTGCAGTGCTGTTCCAGCCCCCATATCGTACATCTTCATCCATGTGCTGTGAGCTGAAAGCCTGACTCTGCATTCAACATAAATTTGACATTTCTGTGGAGTTTTGCCGCCAGACAACACGGCACAGGAGGGCGACTGCAATTACAAGTGGCAAAGGAAAGCCTGTACTAGACAAGATGGCTGGTGTGCTAACGGTGCAAACACCGTGTTTTGAAAAGTAACATCTGTCTGACTGACAAGAATCTGGAAGTGGCTAGAGCTAACACCTGGAACACTGGAACTGCAACTTGTGAAGTAACTGTGTCCTTTGGCAAGGCCCACAGGTAAGCGAGGGCACTGTTTGTTCTGCTTTGCTAATATTGTCAGGTTAATTAATGATAGCAATCTAAGGGAAGAAATGTTAAATATTTTCCACTTTCTAAAACCAAATTGTCGTTGCAGAGTATGAAGGAGGTGGACCACAGCACCGGGAAGAGAGAACCTAATTACAACATGAACAAAAGAAAACTAAGTTAACCCCCAAAACCCAAAGTTATTCCTAAAGCAATAAACTGGTAAGTCTTGGTGTGGTAATGAAAAATAGAAATAGTTGTCTTATTTACTATGGCAAAACCTGTATGTTGTCTGTTCCTACAGTGGCCTATTATTAACAGTTCAAGAGACTCTGAATTTAATGGACATTTTTGCAAGGCAGTGGGTAAAAAAAATAATTCTTTCTCACCCAAAAGCATATGCTGATCCCTAAAACGCATGGTTAGCTTTACCACAAACTTAGCATGACTAATTATGTGATGTCATACAAAGTGATTTAACTACAGTATTTGAGTATCTATCTTATTGATATCTTACCTGTCTTATCTTATACCTTATCTTACAACTTATTGATAAAATTTATTTCATTGGTTGTTTCATGCTGTAAAACTTCAAGAACTCTGTAAGTCCAAACATGTAAAGAAAAGTGAAAAGTTTTTATGAAAGTGAAAGTTTCAGTAGCATTCAAACATCAGACCGGTCTGTTATTTAAGAAGGTACGTAGAAGTTAAACAATGGAAATGAACTGAGGGAATGTATTAAACATTGGAAAAAGGAGGAAAAATCAATATGAGCATCTCTCAGTCCACAAAGTGTTTTTCAAATAACAACTGGCTCTAGATGTATTTTAGTAACATTCTACTTACCAAAGTTATCTCCAGAGACAATTGTGGTTATGGTCAATGTAACTACCAGATGAGAACGAGAGGAATGAGCATGCACCAGCGTTGGGTGCCTGACTCTCAGCTGTAGGCCTTTGTTGACTAGATGCAAAAATTCAGATGCATTTTCAACAGTCCTAGGAAGTAAAGAAACAAGCAGAAGATTTAACTGACTCACAATAAAAATCACACAAGAAAGCTGACAACTTAGATGTGAATCTAAGCATTTCTACTTCCCCACTCTTCTAACTCCTTACACTAACCTCAGTTTTGAGCTGCACAAGCAACTGTGTATAGACTTTTTCAGGTGGTATATAGTCCAAGATGAAAATTCAAGACAAAAGCTGTGAGGTAGTACTGAAAGTGCTGAAGAAGTGGCCTCCCAGCCTTGCAGGTCTATAGGTGCTGTAGCTCAGCTCTAGAAGTGACTGAAATTTCTACACCTCCACACTTCGGAAGAAAAGACACAGATTTAGACTTTCCTGTAATCTCTGGTCTTACAGAAGTGGAGTTGCCCAGTTTATGTTAAGGTAGCTCCTGTTCTTTGGGAGGTACAGCATTAGGGGATTAAAAAAAGAAATTTCTCTGGGCCTTTGGAAATCATATTTCACATTTGGAATTAAATCCAGAATCCCTGGAAAAAAGTTCTATTCTGCCGTTCTGTGAGCAGAGACTCCAGCACAGTGTCAGAATAAGACAGACAAAAGTTTCTATAGACTATTTGATCTTGTGCTATCTGCTTTTTTTTCCAGTTAAAAGAAATACTGCAAATATGACCAATCGAAGGGCAAAAACCTAACACAGAAAGTGAAATAAACTGATTAGGTAAAGAAAAAAAACACTATGATTTCCCCCAGGTTTGCAGTGTTTAAAACAACTGAGGTAAGGTTGCCTACTCCTTCCTTCCACTGCATTGCCTTCTTCAATAATCACTCAAGTTACATCACCTAAATATTAGTTTCTAGATGGGGGGTCTAAATTACTGTGACTGCACATCACAGCCTGGTTACTGAATGCCCTGTCACACCAGAACCATTAATAACTCTCCTGACAGGCTACCTGCTTGGTTCCACATCGCTGCACTCAGCAAAAGCAGAAGCAGGCATGTGATAAAAGGCAAAGCCTTCATGACCTAGATTTGGCCAATTTCAGTGAAAGTCACACTGGGCACAAACTTATTTTATGCTAAGAGCAGCCATACCTGAAGAGGTGAGAGACAAAAGAGCTGTACCAAATGAAAACAATTTCTTCTGAAAATAAAGCAAGGGCATCTGAAGAACAGAAAACCACTCATCCACACCATGCTTATGGACACTTAAGAGAAGCAGCCACCTAAAAGTAGTTCCCTGTGTAACCAGGGCTGCAGGAGCTAAGTGATTGCTATAGATGTCACCTGTCAACCCTGAGCTGCAGATGCTGCCTCCTCTGTAATGTCTCTGCCTCTGTGCATCCACGTGTAAGGTCTCCCTGGTTGTTTGACCTGGCACCAGGAGGGAGGCAGCGGCTCTAGTCCCTCCTGTCCCAGTAGGCAGAGCCTCACACTGGGGTGATCTGACTAGTGCCTCAAGTCCAAGGAGGCAGATCTTGCCTTCCTGAGTTTTGAACTGCATCTTCTAACGGCTGGGCAGCCAGGAGTGGGCAGCCTGAGAGGTGAGCAGCCTTCACTAGGGTGTAGCAACAGGCAGTCGGCTTCTGCGAGCTGCTGCTGTGCGCTGGCAAGGGCTCAGTGCTGCAAGCTGCTGTCTTGTAACCAGCGTTAGCGGAAGAGCACAGGCCTCGGGGTATGCTGTCAGTGCTGGTCACCTCCTGGGAAACGGCAGTTGACTTTCGAGGTGAACAGCATCCCAGCCCAGTGCTGCAGGCTTGGCACAGTAGCTTCTCAGCAGGACCGACAGTAATAATTTTTTAGTATAATCTCTACAACTTTATTATGCTGTATGTACTGCACGTTCCAGGACCAGATTCTACAAAGGGAAGCCCTGTTGTGGTTAGGTTAAAAATTTGATGCTGAATGTTCTCCAAAGTCAACCAAGACATAAAAGAAGAAAGAGACTGAGGTTTTTGTGATTCAGTAAGATGTACATGTTAGCAGGAAAGAGACTACTGTACTTTAATGGATATATGGAGAAGCCAATGAGGCTCAGCAGGCCAATACATTCTAGATGAAATATTATCACAAATGAGGATGTGTTTTTATTCAAAGCACCAGCTGTTTACTTTAGATTTCAGGCAGCTGGGTGGCCTCATTCAATCGTTCCCTTACTTTGTTTGGGTTTGCTTTTTCTTATTAACCTTTCTGTGTAATTATTAATATAACCTGTTTATGAATTGGACTTTTTTCACTGCTTGCATTGTAATTGAGATACAACTCCATATTCTTTTTTATAATTGCATTAGAATTGAGTATTTAGCAATTGATTAAGTGGTTTATAAGAGGTGCTTAGTTCAAGGCGCCATGTTCCTTTACCATAAATTAAAATTTACAGAAATAAACAGAGCAGCCATTTTATGAACTAGAAAGACAGATGAAACCTTACTGCAGCTGCTAGTTCCTGCCTCTATGGCGCAAGTTCAGCTATCTCTCACCTCTCCCCCAAAGCCTAGAAAAAGAGATGGGTCACCTATGTGAAGCTCCCTTGGGAAGGGGAGTAGGAATTTTTCAAGAATGAAACCAGGCCAGCATGTTGGTTACTGAAATACCATAATTAAAAATTTCTTGAAGGTTCTGATGAAGCAGGAAAAATTCAATTGTATCCACACTATATGCACCCATTTCCATTTTCTAAGTCATACAGTTTCTTTCTTCTCTAGTCAAAGGAAAAAGATTAGCTCCTTCAAGAAAGATTCAGCACACACAGGTTAGGCTTCACTCCCAATCTCTTCTGAAGGAGTTTTTCCTTCTCTTGACAGCAGAGCCTTAACCACAGGCTAAAAATTGGAGTGGAGTCACAGCTGAGGAAATCTAAGAACAGAGACTGAGAGAACCCTCCCCAGTCAGCATACTACAGACAGAGAGGGCAAAAGGATTCATCACTTCAAGCTCCATTCATTTTTCATTCCTTCCAGGCTCTTGGGGAGCATGCAGATTGCAAGCAAGGATGCAGAATTTCTCTGGAAATCATATTTAACTTCAAGACTGAAGAGCAGGCAGATACAGATGTTAATCCTTCCTAGAATATTGCAGGGATTATTATTTCACAGAAAGAAAGGAGAGTTATATAGCCCCCATGGTGAAGAAAATGACTTCACAATTTCTCTGGGGTCCCACTTTTCTATGAGTTGTTCAATGGCTAGAAATACAAGTCAATAAACTAGGTAGAATAAAAGTATGTTTGTGCAACCCTCCAGCACATTCTTGTATTTTTATCAAGGCTTTCTGGCAACAGCATAAACCCACATAAACAAACAACTACTAGTCTGCTTATGTGACTAAGTCCCACAAGACAAAAATACTGCCTTCAATTATTTACGCTGAGGGTGTGTTTTATTTTAATGGGGATGGGGGGAATGCTTTTCATATCTGACTTGTAATTCCTCCTGGAAAAGTAGAGATTAGACCATGACAAGCATTATTATAGAGAAGTGAAGAAAAACATTGTGTTTCCCCCAGAAACATAAACCACTATAATACTGTGCTAAACATTTCAACAGGGCAAGATGTTTCTTTTCACAAACATTATTTGCCCAAGGAACAGAACATTTTTTCTAAGTTGCTAGACCGCTCTGTAGTGCACAAGCAGAAACATTCCCTTCTGGAATCTGTTCACATGCTGGGCACTCACAGGCAGATGCTTAATTCCACTGGATAACATCACCTCTGTGGTGCCACTAGTACTGCTTGTCATAATTTGGTTGACTTAATAGTAGCATAAACACCACACCTGCTACTAAAATGAAGCATCTGAAACAGATTCACTCTTGCTAATGCATGAACTGTTATAAACATGTGATTTTTACCATTTAATTAGCCAAGGTGAGTGCTTTACATATAACAAGAAAGTATTACACATTCGCTTTGTATACTACACATACGTAACACCAAGAATCATTCCCACGTTTAACAGAACAAGCCTTTGTAATGCTTAGGAAATAGAAGACGACATTAAAATAAGTATAGCTGTCAGCCTGAACTACCCTAGGTCTCCCTACACTGTCAAGATGTGTAAATAAGAATCAAACTGTCCTGGTTTAACCAGGATAGGGTTAAGTTTCCCCAGCAGTGGGGGGGGGAGCTCTAGCTGGGTTATTCAGATACCATGCGGACGTCACATCCTGGCAGGTCACATTTTTCCTGGCGGGAGCGCGGTGCACTCGTGGTTTTGTACATCGTGCTTCAAACTGCTGTATTTGGTAGCTATTTTGCTCTGTTCATTGCTATCACTATTACTGTTATTGTTATTGTTGTTGTTTGTTGTGTTGCTATTGCATTGTTGTATTAAACCTTTCCTTATTTCAGTCTTGGGGCTTTGTATCTCACTCCCTTTGTGGGGGAGGGGCAGCGGCCGCGTGGTCTCAGACCCCGGCAGGGGCTAAACCACTACACAAACTTAACAAATACTGATGCTGGGAAGGTATGCATCTTAAAACTGAGTGAGTAGAAGCTTAGCTACTTCTTAGCTTTTAGTCTGAAGAACCTGGATTTTCAAGAACTACAGGTTCAAATACCAGCATATCAGTTCCCACTTTAATGCCTCCGGTTATAAAAACAGAATACTAAGCAGTGTAAGATGGGTGTTTATATTAAAAGATCACTTAAAATCTTACTCTTTCTAAAGCATTTTTTTTTTTAACCTCCAATGCGTGTAGGGAAAGCTAACGCTCTACAGCTGCTTAAAAATCTCCAAGAAATACACACATTTCTGATATAATATGTAAATTTTATAACTTAGTAAGACTAAAGGGAAAGTACTTTGTCTCTAGGTTACCCCTTCTTTTTCTACAGCTGACAAAATGCCCTAGATCCAGCACAACAAAATACACAGTATCTTCAGGCATTCCGAGTGGAAGGTGCTCAACACAGGAGTACAACCAAAACTAATTGTACTGTTATTTCAGTGTCCTGGTTTAACCAGGATAGGGTTAAGTTTCCCCAGCAGTAGGGGGGGAGCTCTAGCCGGGTTATTCAGATACCATGCAGATGTCACATCCTGGCAACAAAGCGGGACAGTCGGTTACCTCGTGTACTGTGGGATTTGTTCTGTTCTCACTGCTGTATTGGTAGATATTTTGCTCTGTTCACTGTTATTACTGTTATTGTTATTGTTGCTGTTTGTTGCGTTGCAGTTGCACTGTTGTATTAAACCTTTCCTTATCTCAGACCTGGGCTTTGTATTTCACTCCCTTTGTGGGGGAGGGGCAGCGGCCGCGTGGTCTCAGACCCCGGCAGGGACTAAACCACCACATTCAGAAAGTATTTTGACATTTGCAGCCAACTGCAGTCTAACAAACTGAACTAATGGAAACAGTGAGAACCATCCAATTTTTTCTTTCGCATGTGATAAGGACACATTGTTTAGAAGTGATAACTGGTACCTATAGTGCAATTTTGTGACAACTATGCATTGCATTGACACCAGATCATGATCTGCTGATAAGGATCAAATCATGTACTTACTCATACGTAAGCAATGGAACATCACTCTTTCCTTCTCTGGTTGTGATGACATCACGTTTGACGCCAAATAATTTTCCACAACTGTCTTTGGCCAGAAGATCAAAAATTTCATTATTATACACTTCTACAACAGAAACCTCAACCCAGTAACTTCCTGGTGGCTTTTCTGAAATAAGCCTGGAGAATAAAAACAGAAAAAAAAAAAGAAATAAAAAAAGCCAAAAAATGTAGAAGTCAAACCCCAAGTGAACAATCTGTAAATTAAGATCTATTCTGTAATTGTAATCTGATAAAAGTGCTTATTAAATATCCACAGTTATGGCTTTGCCTTATCCACATGCTAATGTTAAGCTGAAGAATCATAATATACACTTAAATTATATGTGAAGCAGTAAATAAAACTTCATTTTCCGAACAGCTGTGCCAGCTGAAATTGTTTTTCTCCACTAACCTCCCTCCCTCCTCATGTTTTTTTTATACCATTTCTCTGCTGGACGTTATTGGATTCAGAGCTCAAGGTATGATAAACTCTGGCAGAGTGCAAGCAACGAACAGGCAGAGATGGTAAACTGCCCAGCTAGACCTGTAAGAGGTTATCTGTCCACAGCCTCAGAAAATTCATAAATTAAGTCTATTCAGGAGAGCATTTACAGTTAGACACAGTTATTCTGGTACAAAATTGGATATTTTTGATTTAGCTTATACCCTTCTCCAAAAGAAACAGGCTTAGCTGGAAAAACTTCGAATGGCTTTTCTATTATAACATAGCAGCATATCAGTTCAAATCGTGCATTATGTTCAACTAAAAAAAATCTAAGAATTCTCAAAGCAAGAACAGATCATGCTTAAAAATTCTACTATCATTCTTCTTTGGGACTGGGTTCTAATCTGAATCCTCTTCATCTCTTCCAATTGTCTTTACAAAACTTATAAGAATTGTGTTTTGGACTCCCACAACTATGGTTGAAACATACTCCAAAGTTAATTAGGAGTCTGAAAGACAGATGGACCAATAACACATCAAGACTGCATAATCTTATTTTCTTAGATAATCAGTCTAAGCAGGAGAGAGGCTAGAAATCTACATCAAAACTCACATATCGAATGGCAGTCAGAAAAGCTATAAATATTAATCATTGTGAAGCTGAAACCTGTAAGGATAAATACCTTACAAACATTATTTCATCCTTTCTATAAAGTTTAAGGTGACTGCCGCTGACATGAGCCTTTACTTAGTTGCTACCTGAACACTTCTTGGGTAGCTCGAGGAATAATTCCAAGTTCTGATTCATCTTCTATGGAGAATGCAAAGTTCTCCTCCAACTGTGGTCCCAACATTGTGTATGTCTTCCCACTTCCAGTCTGCCCATAAGCCATGATACACACATTGTACCTGAAAATTAAAAGGGCCTTCATTTATTTCACCATTACCAAATGTGTTTGTCAGGTGGCAGGTCAAACCCCAAACAATTCGGGAACACAAACTGAAACAAAAAATAAATACACTGCCCTGCAGTCCTCTTTCTGGAGATCTCCAAATCTAACAGAAATTAAGATACTGCTCATAACATTGCCTAAACAGATTTTTATTTTTTAAGCAGAGTTGAAGGGCAAGGAACTGAGAAAAGAGGGACGCTTAGCTTGAAATGACTGATGAGGTTAGACCTCCTGTCTGCCCAACTTCCAGTTCATGCACTACTGAGCTGCTTGTTAATCAGCTCCTGAACCGCTGCAGTTTACAGTACAGCATTTTAAAGTAAACCATTGCTGGGTTTGATTTGTCTTACTGCAGACCACAGCACTAATATCTTAACAGCTGGGAACAGTAAACTCTTCAGCTCTTGTAGCCTTCTTCAGGCAGGCTCATCAGTCATAGCCCTCAGTCACTGGAAAAGGTAAGACAGCCCTAATAGTAAGAGCTACAAATTTTAAACCAAATGCCTTAGTTCAGTATAAGCATGCACACAAAGACTACTCTGGAATAAAGGTGGTAGAAACTGCTCTGATACGCACTTGTAGAAGGTGAAGATGTACAATGTCACTGCAGAAGTACAGACACCTATGAAACACAACTCATCACCTTCTGAATCAGACATATAAAATACATGTAATGAACAGAACTCTGAAAAGCCCCGTTTCTCTGCACTGAAAGTAAAGAAGTCCACAGCTGTGAGCTCTGTTGTGGATGTCTGTGCCGCAGGGATCTGAATGTAGATGTATGAATCCTATCCAGAAAGTGTGTTTCTAAAACAGTCGGATCAAAGTCAACATCTTAAGCAAAACGAGTGGGTGGATGTATCCAGCCACTTTGTACTGAGGACCAACACTACTGTGCATGCAGCTGAAGGTTAGTCCCTACTCGGCTACGTCCGCCCTGCAGCACCTGCCAGCACCTTGGTGTTGACCACAGAACCGTGCCAGCAAAAGCTCTTGGAAGACATGCAGTTATGCTGACTGGACTGCTCTCTCCTTAGAGTATCTTGTTTGTTCAGAGACACCACATTAGCAGAATCTCCAGACACAAGGAGTACTTTGCAGTATGCTGAAATTTCTGCTCTACTAGAGAGTTGCAAGAACAGTCTTGCTCCTGTCTGCCAGGGAGTAAAATTTCACTGCCTAAGCTACCTCCCTCTGTGGGCAGACCTGAACAGCTGCTTTTGGTTATCTGATGCTTTTCCTCACATCAAAAATGTTGTTTCAAGCACATGCCAGCAAATTTCAGCAAACACCCCTCATCTAATTGTTTTAAATTTATGGTTTCAAGTCATAAAATACTTACATGGCCACTGCAGAGAAATATATTTGCAGCAATTTTTTGCATATTAAATATGTCTAGAAGCAATTATTTTTTGAGGATTATTTAGAAA
Organism: Strix uralensis; assembly: GCF_047716275.1. Lineage (NCBI taxonomy): Eukaryota > Metazoa > Chordata > Aves > Strigiformes > Strigidae > Strix > Strix uralensis. The sequence continues at coordinate 80,537,458 of NC_133974.1, read as the reverse complement.
GCTTTCTCTTGTTAGAAAGAAATGGGGGCTGATAAGAAACACAGCAAACACCTGGGTACCCCTTCTGGGGATGCAAAGTCAAAGTTGCAGTCAGTGGACCTACAGTAAGGTCCCTCCACATTTCAGGATGCAGAGTATAAAACAGAAGTGTAGTCACAGATTTGAGGAAGTAAAGGAGATGAGATAACTGTAACTGAAAATAAAGAACACTACAGCAAAATGAAATGTGCTAGAAACTAGGGCTGTAAATTTGAAACAAGAGATTTCTCTAAGTATTCACTGCTGACATAACTCGCATTTTTGTCAGTGGAAAAGCTCCAACTAATTTTGGTAGTTTTCAGCTAGGTTAACAATGAGCAATTTTCACAATTCCACCCTTAATGCACACTGCCTTGCCAGCCCGTAGCTTATTGAGACTTGTAGCCCCGCTTCAAAATCAGAGAGATCTTCGGAACCAAAAAGGGACCCAGAAGATTGCAAGTAGGAGTTTTCCATAGGAAAAACAGAAGGGAAGTCTTTTTTAGAAGTATCTCAAACTTTCATATAGTTCAGCTATTCAAATTTTCCTTAATTGCTACTTGTTAGAAAGTAAGCATCATGGACAAAATAGTTCTGACAAGATAAGATGATGGGATTAGAAGCTAAGTAGACAGGTGCTTGTAACATTGAAAATAGAGATGCAAATCAGGTATCAGTCAGTGATAACCTTTCTGCCAAAGTCAAAACAGTATTTCAGGAAGCCCAAATGAGCTAAAACTATCTGAAGCAGTATTGTATCTAAGTAGGCACAGGAGAGAATGAATTGTTGGGTGATTCAACAAGAAGACAAGCAGCAGCAGCAGACCACTTTATATTTACCTAGTTTGCTTTGTTGGTGTTCTGGTTCCAAGGTGAGGGTTTCAAACAAAGCAATCTGAAAATGTCACCTATGTGCCCTGACATTTCTCCTTCTCCACTGTGCTTCATTAGTTACATTCTTTTCTAGAAAAGTTCTTATTGTCAAGCTAGAATACCAATGGTTTTGTACTATTTATCCCCTGAAAAGAATGTGGGTGTTCAGTATAGCAGTTATCACTAGGAAAGAACACTGTTAAAGGAAACCAAAGAAAGAGAAATGTATTCTTCTTTAAAATAAATAAACAACTTTGATTCTTCAATGCTGTAAAGAAAAGATATGTTATCTTACTCCCTTGCCAGCCCTGTATGACTAACTGCAAACTTTGAAGCCTGCTGTACTTCGTTTTGCATATGGAACAATCTTTTCTTCCTGTATATTTATACTGAAAAATGAAACAATTCATTAAGAAAGAAAAATAAAGAAAAATAAAGGAGCGGAACACTCTGTTCTGCTTAAGCTAAAAGTTGTTACAGACCACTTTGGAGCCCAGACTAAAACAATCAGGAGCAGCAAAAAGGTTCAAGGTTCAGATTAAGTATGTCTGGTTCCCATTTACAGTGGGAAGGCTGCTGAGAAACATGGCTCATATACACAGCCTGGCCTCGCCTTCCCTGAAAATCTGCTTCTGTTTAAATGACAGTTCTGGAAGAACAAGACAGCTCTTTTGTTTTCAATAAGAGAACATTTCCTAACTGAATATAAAAATTCTAGCTTTTAGGATTCTCTCAATGTGGAAATTAGAAAGTGGGAAGTACAGCAGAGCAAGGTACAGATCAGGTATGTCTGAAGATAGGCAACATATTGAGCCAAAGCAAACATGTTCATTGCAAAAGGAAAAGCAGAGAGAGAAAACAGTGGTTATAAGGACTTCTTCAAACTCCTCCAACCTAGTGGTCCCTAGATTGCTCAGCTATGGAAACTGTGATAAACTCAAATAATGCCATATGGGCCACAGAGGACTTCCCTTAGCCCAGGTAGCCCTTGTGGGCCCCTCTGTGGCATGTGTAAAGGGATGGCTGGGATTTCCCAATATTCACAATATCC